>NC_090250.1:47637357-47714857 GCF_037325665.1 Littorina saxatilis
AATTATGAGTTTACCAGTGCAGTGCCACAGTTATTTTTAAGAGTAGGTTGAAGACTCAGTTCTCCCGTAGCTGGCTGCGACTTTCATGCTCGACGTGATGTCTGTGCCCCAAAAGACATCTTGTGCTGTGCTCTGTGGAGAGGTGTTTTCTTTGTGCTTAATATTATTTTGTTCGACCCTAGCTATTGATGTTGTACATGTTGTTACAACAGTTGTTTGTTTACCAGGGTTTGCTAGTGTGTGATAGGGGTTCGTGTCCGTCTGAAGATGTTAGTTTCTTTGTTAGTCCTGTGTTGACAACTCTTCGACAATGCGCTTAGAACTGTACCCACGGAATACGCGCTATATAAGCTTCATATTGATTGATTGATTGATTTTCCCCCAAAATCAGAGGTAATGCTATGAAACGTCAGTTTCAGTTCCACAACAACAAGAATATTATATGAGTATCAATAAGTTTGAAATTATTTGCCTGTTTCAGTTGTTGGTTACAAATTAACAAACCACCTATCAGTGCCTGTTTAAATTCACATCTGCACACACTTGTGACTGTGTGTCTCTCCACACAACAGTTCAATCTAAAGTTTCAACACACTAAGCGTCGGCATCTGAAAGGGCGTGTTGACAACTGTATGGCTCTAATAAATTATTACTCATGTAACTCAGTCTTTGGGTGAAAGTATTGGTGTTTTGTTTTGCAAGTCACAAGCCACTGTCAACAGATTTCCTTAGTTTTCCTCAGGCTCCGTGCACTTGCAATGCCGCCCTTCCAGTGATGTCACGCTTTAGGTCAGTGCCTACGTGTTTACATCATCATTTTGTTAGCCAGTCTCTCCACTGAGAGTCGGTTCCTTAGCTTTGACTTCCCCGGTTCTGTTGACTAAAGCCTCTCTCACAGGGAAGAAGTGATTGGAATGGTCAAGAGAATGTCACCAAGCATGCTAAAATCAGGTATCGCAAAAAATGCAAACGTCAAAGTTCGTTGTTTTGGATCAACTGCAACAGGCTTTCTTGGTCGTGGCCTTTCAAACACAAATGCAGTGACAAAACTGATCGTCTGCAAACTTGCACGCTCGCGGTCTTCGCGGAACCAACAGAAACGAAAATAGCGGAGGGGAAGTAACTCTGGCACGCTGACAGCGCCGACTTCCCGAGACAGTATAAACACGTGTCGAGATCGCCGGTGAAGCTTTCGAAATTAGTCTCCCGCGAAAAAAAAAACCAACAAAAAAACCTCGAGCGTCGCATAACAGTCGTACCGTTTGTAAAACGATCAAAGTCATACCCTTTTGCCTTTCAAGTCTACGTTATTATACCTCTTGGCAAAATAATTGTTACTTACCGACACCCTTTCAAGAGCGTCTCGTACGTGATTTGGGGGGGTCAGAGGGTATAATACCTCCAATTTACGTGATGTGGAACCCTGCAAAATATGTTATTGTGTATGATTTTTTTTTATCCAGATACTTGCGGCAAAAATGGACTACTACCCTCATTACACCAGAGGTAGGAGGATGTGTGGTCCTCATGGCTTTACGCAATAATTCAGGTAAGAAAAGCTAAGACAAAAACTTGCATGAATTATTTCCAGTTAATCAAAGTGACTACCTTAACCTTTAGCCTGCCCTTCAGAGCCAAAATGAAGTATTGCCAGTCATAGTATCATAATTATGACTGGCAATACTTCATTTTGGCTTTATTATGAGTGGACTTACTGCTGTTTGACTTTGGAGGGCAGAGCTAGAATGGACACTTTCCTTCGTCGCTTTGATGCGGATGTAATGCCTTCACTACGGTTCTTGCCAGACACAGCTTTTTGATCTGATGAGGCCCCCACCTGTTCAATTACACATTAAGTGATTAACATGCTTCCATTTGAAACTTCGAAGTCTTCATCGGGGATTGACGCCCGACAAAAGCTAATTGAAGCCCGACGGAGCGAAGCGACGGAGGCTTCAATTACTTTAGACTTTGGGAGAGCGTCAATCCACGATGAAGACCGAGAAGTTTCAAATGGAAGCATGTTAATGTTATTGTAATTGAATGTCAGTGTTACAGAAGTTCAGCCACTGGTCATGGAAAATTAAAGTGTATTTATTGGTAAGGGAATTTGATAAACTTTTATGGGTTGATCTATGAACATTCCAGATGAAAAGTCTTTAAACGAGTCAAAATTGATGTGAACAAAAACATTCATCATACTACAAAATTCTTCAAGTTCAACCTAATAAAACAAAAACCAGCACCCCTTTGTCACATTTGTGTTGGGAACACACTGACCACTAGCAATATCTGCAACTTGATAAGATGGTCACATGGGGGGGGGGGGGTGGGGGGGGTGGACATGCACGTTGAGGCAACACAAAATATTTTTTTTGTGTATGCTTTTTTTTATCCAGATACTTGCGGCAAAAATGGACTACTACCCTCATTACACCAGAGGTAGGAGGATGAGTGGTCCTCATGGCTTTACGCAATAATTCAGGTAAGAAAAGCTAAGACAAAAACTTGCATGAATTATTTCCAGTTAATCAAAGTGACTACCTTTAGCCTGCCCTTCAAAGCCAAAAACCGGCACGGTTGGCCTAGTGGTAAGGCGTCCGCCCGTGATCGGGAGGTCGTGGGTTCGAACCCGGCCGGGTCATACCTAAGACTTTAAAATTGGCAATCTAGTGGCTGCTCCGCCTGGCGTCTGGCATTATGGGTTAGTGCTAAGCCTGGTTGGTCCGGTGTCAGAATAATGTGACAGGGTGAGACATGAAGCCTGTGCTGCGACTTCTGTCTTGTGTGTGGCGCACGTTATATGTCAAAGCAGCACCGCCTTGATATGGCCCTTCGTGGTCGGCTGGGCGTTAAGCAAACAAACAAACAAAAATCAAAGCCAAAATGAAGTATTGCCAGTCATATTATCATAATTATGACTGGCAATACTTCATTTTGGCTTTATTATGAGTGGACTTACTGCTGTTTGACTTTGGAGGGCAGAGCTAGAATGGACACTTTCCTTCGTCGCTTTGATGCGGATGTAATGCCTTCACTACGGTTCTTGCCAGACACAGCTTTTTGATCTGATGAGGCCCCCACCTGTTCAGTTACACATTAAGTGATTAACATGCTTCCATTTGAAACTTCGAAGTCTTCATCGGGGACTGACGCCCGACAAAAGCTAATTGAAGCCCGACAGAGCGAAGCGACGGAGGGCTTCAATTACTATAGACTTTGGGAGGGCGTCAATCCACGATGAAGACCGAGAAGTTTCAAATGGAAGCATGTTAATGTTATTGTAATTGAATGTCAGTGTTACAGAAGTTCAGCCACTGGTCATGGAAAATTAAAGTGTATTTATTGGTAAGGGAATTTGATAAACTTTTATGGGTTGATCTATGAACATTCCAGATGAAAGTCTTTAAACCGAGTCAAAATTGATGTGAACAAAAAAACATTCATTACTACAAAATTCTTCAAGTTCAACCTAATAAAACAAAAACCAGCACCCCTTTGTCACATTTGTGTTGGGAACACACTGACCACTAGCAATATCTGCAACTTGATAAGATGGTCACATGGGGGAGGGGGGGGGGTGGACATGCACGTTGAGGCAACACAAAATATTTTATTGTGTATGCTTTTTTTTATCCAGGTACTTGCGGCAAAAATGGACTACTACCCTCATTACACCAGAGGTAGGAGGATGAGTGGTCCTCATGGCTTTACGCAATAATTCAGGTAAGAAAAGCTAAGACAAAAACTTGCATGAATTATTTCCAGTTAATCAAAGTGACTACCTTTAGCCTGCCTTCAAAGCCAAAAACCGGCACGGTTGGCCTAGTGGTAAGGCGTCCGCCCCGTGATCGGGAGGTCGTGGGTTCGAACCTCGGCCGGGTCATACCTAAGACTTTAAAATTGGCAATCTAGTGGCTGCTCCGCCTGGCGTCTGGCATTATGGGGTTAGTGCTAGGCCTGGTTGGTCCGGTGTCAGAATAATGTGACTGGGTGAGACATGAAGCCTGTGCTGCAACTTCTGTCTTGTGTGTGGCGCACGTTATATGTCAAAGCAGCACCGCCCTGATATGGCCCTTCGTGGTCGGCTGGGCGTTAAGCAAACATACAAACAAAAATCAAAGCCAAAATGAAGTATTGCCAGTCATATTATCATAATTATGACTGGCAATACTTCATTTTGGCTTTATTATGAGTGGACTTACTGCTGTTTGACTTTAGAGGGCAGAGCTAGAATGGACACTTTCCTTCGTCGCTTTGATGCGGATGTAATGCCTTCACTACGGTTCTTGCCAGACACAGCTTTTTGATCTGATGAGGCCCCCACCTGTTCAGTTACACATTAAGTGATTAACATGCTTCCATTTGAAACTTCGAAGTCTTCATCGGGGATTGACGCCCGACAAAAGCTAATTGAAGCCCGACGGAGCGAAGCGACGGAGGGCTTCAATTAGACTTTGGGAGGGCGTCAATCCACGATGAAGACCGAGAAGTTTCAAATGGAAGCATGTTAATGTTATTGTAATTGAATCTGACGACAATCTCTTTCCTGCTTTCATGCGGTTGTAAACAGACAGAATTGGTTCTGTTCTGTTCACACACTACTTTCAGTCCACCTACCTGCAAGGGTCAAGTCCCAAGAAATGTCTCTGTATTCCTATCGTATCACTCTGCTCCTGTTTTGTTTTCTTTCACACACATTTTCCTTCTTTTTTGACGGATTTCTGGACAGCAAACTCTAAAACAAATTCTTTTCATCACAAAAGCGATCTTTGGAATTGACTGACGTAGTCCGGAAGAATTCATGCATTAACTTACGTCACGTACTCAACGTCATCACTTCGCATACCTTATGGTCTCGGTATTTCGTTGGCCTTCATATTTCCTACTTGTAAAATGACCCTCAAAGCTAACCGAGACTAGTTGAGGCTGTATCAATACGCCTCGCCAGCAGGTTGTTAATGGGATTTTTAGCGAGTGGTTATCGACAATTGTAATACAATCAAGTTTGCGTTTTAATGAAACAGATCCTGTGATTGGTCAGAATGTCCCAACTCATTACAAATTACCGGTGACTAATTGTCGATAGCCACTAGCTAAAAAATTCATTAACAACCTGCTCCGCACACTCGTGAATTACCAAGAGGCTGCAAATACCTCGTGGTTATTTTCCACTAATCAACTCGTGGTCAATGTTTAAGCTCTATTTAATGACCGGTAATTTTTAATGAGTTTGGGCATTCTGACCAATCACAGGATCTGTTTCATTAAAACGCAAACTTGATTGAATTACAATTAACATTAACCAGAAAAGCCTTTTAACATATGATAATTATAAGAATAACTTTGAATGTAATTAGAAAATTGTTTGCCATTTGAAGAATATTCATACCATAAGACTAAATTGTTGAAAAGTGTCAAATGTACTGAAAGTAGATGGCTTTGTCAACTGACCATAAATACAATTGGTTCTTGTGCCTGTTGTATAGGAGCACCTGAAAGAGAAGGAACAATGGAACAGAAAGTACCAGCAGGAGGTCGACAGTCTGTCATTCCGCAACTAGCAGCTGTCCAAACGAGTGTGGTACTGCAAGAGGAGCTGGAGGCCGTCGAGTCACAGAAGAAAAAACACAAGGTTGGCACATTTCTTTAAAGCAGTAAAGCGGTAATCAAGACACCAGCATTGACTTGACAGATACAGATTTCCTCTTCGTTGAATAGGGTTGAAGGCATGGCTATCATATTCCTTGGTGGTGGCAATTCCGTTCAATATGTTTTTGTAACGTCGTGAAATATATACTCTTCCCATAAAACTGAAAGCTTAGTGTTACTGCGACTTCATTTTATCATACTTATTTTCATAGTGTGGCATTTTTCGGTTCTCGTCTTTGTTTTGCCAATACATTAACCTTTACTTTAATTGTTTAAAGTTTTAACAAAAACTTACAATGGTAGGAACCCAAGAAAAAGTCCACCCCTCTGCTTTTTGAATGTAATCTATACCTGACTAAGTTTCAAATGTACATTAGTATTAGATAGGCCATGAAGCCTGTAAATGCCCCTTCTTGATCTTGTGATCATTTTATTGATTTATAGTACAGAAAAGGGAACCCGTAAGATTTTGCCATATTTTGTACTCTTGATTTTCTAAATTACGATTGATACGGTCTGTGGAAAAAAAGAGAAATAATTCCTAGACTTCTTGAGTTTCTACTTTCGGTTCACTCAGTTAGTGTAAAAAAACAACCTGTTACTATGGCCATTTTGAATCTCGTATGAAGTGACTAAACGAGATCAGTTGCGTTGATCAGCTCAAAGCGTGGAAAGCTCAATTTTTATCATGCAAAAACAACAACAAAGAGGTGGATCCTCAGCAGGAGCAAAGAAAAAGGCTGTTCGGGAACAGGAATTCCTTTCAACGTATGTTTTCCAAGTTTGACATCGATAGACACTGCATGTCAAAGCTAGACTCATAGGGATCCTGAAATTGACAACACCAAGAAAAGCCGCTGCCAGCATGAGGAGCATCACAGACTTTGTCTTTTGCAAAAGATCTACCCGAGGAACAGGGTGCAGTACATGCCAAAGCGATGTTATCCGAGCTGATAGTGAAAATGAATTTGTCATTGAGCACAGCAGATGTGATTTTACAAGCTGTCAAAAGTGTGTTTCCTGTCTTAAACATCGCGCAGAAGTCTAAGTGTTCCTGCAAGAAGGCTACAGCAATGATGAAACAGATGTCTAATGACATTAGGTCTTCTCTTAAAGAAAAAATCACAAAGATTTCCATCTTTTTTTTTTATCAATGACGGTGTGTGCAGCATGTTTGAAATGAATGATTAAAAGTTATGTGGAGTACTCTCATTTTTGAAAATGCACGTAGCTTTTTTTTTGTTAAACTCCATGGCAAAATTGAGGTCCCAAGGTCTGTATTACAATATATATATATATGCAACACATGCTTCTGTCAGTTAAAAGATATGATTTGTTTTATCAGCCTCATCTGGAGATGTACTGGTACCTCAGGCCTCATCTGGAGATGTACCAGTATTGCCAGCCTCATTTGGAGATGTACAAGTATTGCCAGCCTCGTCTGGAGATGTACTAGTATCACAAGCCTTATCTGGAGATGTACCAGTATCACCAGCCTCATCTGGAGATGTACCGCCATCACCAGCCTCATCTGGAGATTTACCAGTATCACCAGCCTTATCTGGATATGTACCAGTTTCACCAGTCTTATCTGGACATGTACCAGTATCACCAGCCTCATCTGGAGATGTACCGCTATCACCAGCCAGCCTTATCTGGAGATGTACTGATACCACCAACCTCATCTGGAGATGTACCGCTATCACCAGCCTTATCTGGAAATGTACCGATACCACCAGCCTCATCTGGAGATGTACCGCTATCACCAGCCTCATCTGGAGATGTACCGCTATCATCAGCCTCATCTGGAGATGTACCGCTATCACCAGTCTTATCTGGAAATGTACCGATACCACCAGCCTCATCTGGAAATGTACCGATACCACCAGCCTTATCTGGAGATGTACTGATACCACCAGCCTCATCTGGAGATGTACCGCTACCAAAGCCTCATCTGGAAATGTACCGATACCACCAGCCTCATTTGGAGATGAACAGGTACGAAAAGCATTGTGATTTTGAACTTACTCACGGGTTACCTCCATATGAAATTGACCGTTTTTGTTTGTTTATTTGTTGCTTAACGTCCAGCCGACTACGCAGAGCCATATCAGGACGAAAATTGACCGCTTTTATTTTTAAACTTTCCAGGAAATGGGATTTAGCCACCTCTAGGTCGATGTTGTCAGTCTAATGAAATTGGAGAAAAGGCACCAATGGGTGGCCGAGTGGTAACGCACTTGCGCTCGGAAGTGAGTTCGACCCTGTGTCGGGGCGTTAGCAATTTTCTCCCCCCTTTCCTAACCTAGGTGGTGGGTTCAAGTGCTAGTCTTTCGGATGAGACGAAAAACCGAGGTCCCTTCGTGTACACTACATTGGGGTGTGCACGTTAAAGATCCCACGATTGACAAAAGGGTCTTTCCTGGCAAAATTGTATAGCCATAGATTAAAAAAATGTCCACCAAAATACCCGTGTGACTTTGAATAATAGGCCGTGAACAGTAGGATATGCGCCGAAATGGCTGCGATCTGCTGGTCGATGTGAATGCGTGATGTATTGTGTAAAAAAATCCATCTCACACGGCGCCTTGAGTCCGAGTCTGGAGATACGCGCGCGATATAAGACTTCATATAACCCATACTTGTCGGTCGCCCTATGCCTAAGTGGAATGTTTTGTATAATGGGAGCTTTAGGGCAACATTTGGCTTTAACACACACACACGTACATATATAGATTGGTTGAATTTAGAATAAAAAGAAAGTATGTAAAAGTCACAACATTCTTACACGTACTCGCATTCACTACCAAGAAACTGTTAATTTTTAGGATAGTTGGACATTAACTACAGTACCTGTGTAATCCAGAAAAACACACAAGATAAGCACATAATTGAGGCAAGTCAGGACCATTATGATGATCTGTGTCAAAAGCATCACATTTATTTTAACACGAATATTTATTGGACCATAGTGGCCGAGTGGGCTGCTTGCAGTCTCACTCAATGACAAAGTTAAGCAATGCCGAGCCTAGCCAAGTACTTGGATAAGTGACTGTCTGAGTTGTACACTGCTGTTAACTTGACCCCTCATGGAGGGCGGTGTCTCACTACTCTTTGGATGAGATTTTAAAGGGAGGTCTATTCAGTATTCTGAGTACATATATGCACTCAAAATCAAGCTTGGACTTGATCCTGACGCCAATGTCCAACTCGGGTCAATGCAACCTGCAGAAACACACCCAGCATGCATCATAGTCTCAGAATAATCAAAATGATGATTGTGGAGACTCAACGAAAGGCAGGTGTGCTAAGCTGCCATAGTATTATGGGAAATGATTCTATTGTTATTGCAAATTTGTCTGGAAGCATGTGTCGACATAAGCTTGTATGTCTGCTTGATAGAGAATGGGATCTGGGTTGTCAGTAAAATGAAATTTGAGATTTTAAAAGAATCACCAAACCTTAGGGCGACAAAATATAAGTTGAAAGTATTGTACAATTGGAGCTTTACCTTTAGGACGACATTTGGTTGACCTAACTCCCCTATAGGATTTAACACAATATATATATATATGTTATAATTTTGGTTGCCCTAATCAAAAGTATTGTATAATGGGAGCTTTAGGGCGACATTTGGCGAATTGGATCTGGGTTGTTACTAAAATGACATTTTACTTTTTTGAGATTTTTTTTTTTATACACGTTTTTATTGAGTCACTTGAGAAAAAGTGACTCTATGTAATCGGTCAGTGTTAGTCTGTCCGGCCGGCCGTCCGGCCGGCCGTCCGTAGACACCACCTTAACGTTGGACTTTTCTCGGAAACTATCAAAGCGATCGGGCTCATATTTTGTTTAGTCGTGACCTCCAATGACCTCTACACTTTAACGATGGTTTCGTTGACCTTTGACCTTTTTCAAGGTCACAGGTCAGCGTCAAAGGAAAAATTAGACATTTTATATCTTTGACAAAGTTCATCGGATGTGATTGAAACTGTGTAGGATTATTCTTTACATCAAAGTATTTACATCTGTAGCCTTTTACGAACGTTATCAGAAAAACAAGGGAGATAACTAGCCTTTTCTGTTCGGCAACACACAACTTAACGTTGGGCTTTTCTCGGAAACTATAAAAGTGACCGGGCTCAAATTTTATGTGAACGTGACTCATTGTGTTGTGAATAGCAATTTCTTCCTGTCCATCTGATGCCTCATATAATATTCAGAACTGCGAAAGTGACTCGATCGAGCGTTTGCTCTTCTTGTTTCTTCTTGGTACACGACATCAACATCAGACAGCAACACTTTTTTTTAGATTTGAAAGGAAGCACCAAACCTTAGGGCGAAAAAAATATGTGAAAGTATTGTACAATAGGAGCTTTAGGATGACATTTGGTCGACCTAGCTCCCCTGTGGGATTTAAAGGCAGAGTAAGCCTCCCGTAAACCATCACAGATGCGGTCAGGCTTTTACACACAGTACAAACACCATTTCCTTTAAACACTCACCAATTGAGAACATCCTAGGTGCCCTCCGTAAAGAGCGAACAATTTTCAAAGAATTTATTTTTGCGTGGTTTATCTTACCCCTGAGCCATCGTGAACCCGTGTGATCCAGTTTTCCCTTTCACAATGCAGTCGTCATAGTTAGTCATTTGAATGCGACTCGACGTGAGCTTATCTACAATAGCACGTTTTTTTTATGCACGAAACAACGGCTGTGGTTCACAAGAACTCTCGCGATGGCTTTTGACTGTTGAGAGGAACGGCGATTTGCACTGATAAACCGGCCGTCGTCTGCTACGACCCTTGCGTGACCCTGCTTCCGGGCTTTTCTTTTTTTAAACTTTCACAACTTCGAATTGTTCTGATCTTGTCTTGATGAAAAACGAATTCTTTTATGATTAAAGAATGTTTGTGTAACAAGCTGTCAATTTATTATTTAGATTTTAAAAGTTAGGTCTAGCGCAAAAACGAGGCGCCGTTGTTGTTAACGGAACAAGTCTACGAAAATAAATTCTTTGAAAATGTCTCACGCTCGACAGAAAGCAGCCAGGATGTTCCCGTTCGGTGAGCGTTCAAATGGAAGTATGCTTGTACTGTATTTAGACGCTCGGGGAGCTCTGTGATGGTTTACGGGAGGCTTACTGTGCCTTTAACACACATGCATAATATATATATATATATATATGTTATAATTTTGGTCGCCCTAATCAAAAGTATTGTATAATGGGAGCGTTAGGGCGACATTTGGCGAATTGGATCTGGGTTGTTACTAAAAAAAAATGACATATTACTTTTTTGAGAATTTTATTTTTTCAGTTTTTTTTTTTTTATACACGTTTTTATTTCTTTTTGGTACACGACATCAACATCAGACAACAACACTTTTTTGAGATTTGAAAGGAAGTACCAAACCTTAGGGCGAAAGAAAATACGTTGAAAGTATTGTACAATAGGAGCTTTAGGATGACATTTGGTCGATCGACCTAGCTCCCCTGTGGGATTTAACACACACGCATGTATATATATATGTTAAAAATGGTGTGAATGTGATCATACTTTCTCCAAGTCCTTTTTCAAAAATTGACCCGATATTCCGATCTACTTACAAATACCTTTTGGGGTTTTAAATTGTGATGTTTTAGTTTAAATAAAAGTTCCACATGATTCTATGCTCCGCCTTGCAAGAGACATCACATTAACTTAACTGTGAATATTTTGTTTTAGGATGAAGACTACTGTCAGGAGAGTGATTTTGATTCTGATAGCACACCTTCTTCCTGCGATTACCCTATGCTGTCACCACCTGCACAAAGGAAGAAAACTTGCCAAGGTAAAAGTCAATGAAAGAAACTGTGAGAAGTAGTAACTCACTGACTGCGACAATTCATGGTTGACCAATTTACTTAAAATTCAGCTTTCCTGAGCCAGAAACCACAACTTGGTCTATAGTTCAGGACATTTCCTAGTCGAGTTGCAATCAATTATTGTACTATCAAGGAAACAGTTTCTTGTGTAAAGAATTTAACATGCTATACGGTGTTGTTGCCAGGCCTCGGTCTTTTGTCTGTGACGCATTCCTTTCTGATTTGACGCATTGGACCTAGCCTTGTCCGGTCGATGGACCGATAGTTTTTACGTTTTGGTGGTCAACTGACCGATACATATTCGTACAAGGCGGACAAGGTCTGCAATGAATGGAATGGGAGTTGCAAAGTCGGAAAACAAACCCCGATCGAAATGCTCATGTTTGCTACGAGTGAAAAATGCACTCGGTGCCGACTCTGTGTTTGTCGTCATTGACTCTGTGTTTGTCGTCTTTGACACTCGAGGCTGCGTTTACGGAAATACCCGTTCCAGCCGGTGTACCTAATTATCGAAAACGGCGCAAACAGCGGAAATTTCATCAATATAATATTACGGCATGGTAATTTGGACCTATTGTTTTTTTAAAGTCAGGACATTTGGACTTATTGTGTTTTTTTAGGGAGGTCCAAATGACCTATTGTTTTCTTAGGCTGGCAACAACACTGGCTATACTTTTTCCCACATAAAAAAGACTTGTGCCCATTGTGATATGTACATTGTACTTGTTTGACAGGCATGGTTACAACAAGTCAGCAAAGTCTGGTTTTCTCGATGGCTGGTTGGCACCCCGTTGCCTTGGCACCTCAAGCAATGATGTTGCCAGCGCAGTCTGTGTCTCGTCTTACGTCTCCCAACAATGTCCAGCTTCCCACCGACCTTACTGTCCTTCAGCAGCAGCTCAGGACTACAGGTATGTTATTCTTCAGCGTGTGGCATCACCGTATTTGATCTTTTACCCTTGTTAAATGCTTCTCATTCAAGTCACTGCACAGCAGAACATGCATGAACTTTTAAAACCAGCTCGCTGCACAATTGTTAAGTACCTATTTTATGAAGCAACTGCTTGTTTGCGAAAATGAGTGTGCCTGCATCAATACTACGTGTTTATCACTAAATCAGTGACTGATTAGACCGTCCTTCCGGAGGGTGAAATGAATAGGCTAAAGTTGCTGATGCGACCCCCATTCATATTTCACACTGTCAGACTGTACGGTAGGCTACGGTTCATGTTGGTTGATAAATATTGGCTTCAAATTGGTACCCTTGAAAATGACAGAAGGCCGCCTTACAATTCTTAAACTTCTTGAGTTTCTACTTTTGTGACATGACGTGACCGAGTTTTGTATGAAGTGAAGAAACGAGATCAGTTGTATTGATCTGTTCAAAGCGTGGAAAGCTCAATTTCCATCAGGCAAAAACAACAACAAAGAGGTGGATCCTCAGCTGGGCCAAAGAAAAAGGCGGTTCGGGAACAGGAATTCCTTTCAAAGTATGTGTCAGTAAAAAGATGACCTGATTTTTTTTCATCAGCCTCATCTGGAGATGTACCGCTACCACCAGCCTCATCTGGAGATGTACCGCTACCACCAGCCTCATCTGGAGATGTACCGATAAAACCAGCCTCTTCTGGAGATGAACAGGTACGAAAAGCCTTGCGATTTGAACTAACTCACGGGTTACCTACTTCCTGAATTTGACTCTCCGGATGACTTTTTTAACTTTTCACAGGAAATGGGAATTGGGCCCCGCCACACCCCCCCCCCCCCCCCCCCCGGGGGTAATTATTGTCAGTCCAATGGAAGCACAAATACTATGGTCATCCTAAGTGGAAAGTAGTGTATAATGGGATCTTTAGGGCGACATTTGGTCGACTTAACTCCCCTGTAAGCTTTAACACATACACATGTATATTGGTTGAATTTAGAATAAAAAGAAAGTATGTAAAAGGCACAACATTCTTACACGTACTTGCATTCACCACCAAGAAACTGTTAATTTTTAGGATAGTTGGACATTAACTACGGTACCTGTGTAATCCAGAAAAACACACAAGATAAGCACATAAATGAGGCAAGTCAGGACCATTATGATGATCTGTGTCAAAAGCATCACATTTATTTTAACACGAATATTTATTGGACCATAGTGGCCGAGTGGGCGGCTTGCAGTCTCACTCAATGACAAAGTTAAGCAATGCCGAGCCTAGGCAGTACTTGGATAAGTGACTGTCTGAGTTGTACACTGCTGTTAACTTGACCCCACATGGAGGGCGGTGTCTCACTACTCTTTGGGATGAGATTTTAAACTGAGGTCTATTCAGTATTCTGAGTACATATGCCCTCAAAATCATGCTTGGACTTGATCCTGACGCCAATGTCCAACTCGGGTCAATGCAACCCGCAGAAACACACCCAGCATGCATCATAGTCTCAGAATAATCAGAATGATGATTGTGGAGACTCAAGGAAAGGCAGGTGTACTAAGCTGCCATGGTATTATGGGAAAAGGTTCTATTGTTATTGCAAATTTGTCTGGAAGCATGTGTCGACATTAGCTTGTATGTCTGCTTGATAGGCAATGTGATCTGGGTTGTCAGTAAAAATGAAATTTGAGATTTGAAAAGAATCACCAAACCTTAGGGCGACAGAATATAAGTTGAAAGTATTGTACAATTGGAGCTTTAGGACGACATTTGGTCGACCTAGCTCCCCTGTAGGATTTAGCACAATATATGTTATATTTTTGGTCGCCCTAATCAAAAGTATTGTATAATGGGAGCTTTAGGGCGACATTTGGTGAATTGGATCTGGGTTGTCACTAAAATGACATTTGAGATTTGAAAGGAAGCACCAAACCTTAGGGCGAAAGAAAATACATTGAAAGTATTGTACAATTGCTGAATTGGAGCTTTAGGATGACATATGTTCGACCTAGCTCCCCTGTGGAATTTGACACACACGCATATTATATATACTGTTCAAAAAAAGAAACGCATAGTTGCTACTTGCCAAATTTGTTTTATTTTTCGAAAAAAATAACAGAAAATCCAATATTTAGATTATTTGTTTGAATTTTGGTATGGACACAGTTGAATGCACACACAGTTCATTTGCATCTTCAAATCAATCAGTCAATCAATACGATTGGGTGCCGAGGCTGTCAAGTCAGTAGGGGGTGTGACTGCCTTGAGCAGCAACAACTGCCCGGCACCTTCTGGGCATGGACTGGATCAGATGCCGGATATCTTGCTGTGGGATGGTGTCCCACTCCTCCTGAAGTGCCTGCAATAGATCGCGGTGATTTGCTGGCGCTTCTTCTTGCCTGCGCACACGTCTGTCCAATTCATCCCAGAGGTGTTCTATCGGGTTCATGTCTGGCGACATGGATGGCCAGGGAAGCACCTGGACATGGTGGTCGGTGAGGAACTGGGTGGTGAGTCGTGCTGTGTGCGGGCGAGCGTTGTCCTGCTGGAATATGGCATCCTGGTCAGCCAGAAGAGGAAGGGCGTGTGGGCGCAGAATTTCCTCCACGTATCGCTGGGCAGTTATGCGCCCTTGGACGTGCACCAGGGTGCTCCTTCCAGCGGTATTGATCGCCCCCACACCATGACGCCTCCACCACCATGAATGGGTGCCTCATCCACACAGTTGGGCGCGTAACGTTCGTTTACTCTCCGGTAGACCCTCCTCCGACCATCATGTCGCTGGAGCAGGAAGTAGGACTCGTCGCTGAACCACACGTGTCTCCAGTGATTCCGGACGGTCCAGCGAAGGTGCTGGTTGCCCCACTGCACTCGGTTCTGGCGATGGCGGCGGGTGAGGACAGCTCCTCTGTGAGGTCTGCGAGCTCTCAAACCAGCTTTATGCAGGCGGTACTGCACGGTCTGGTCCGATAATCGGTGTGGCCCGGGGAGAGCCTGGACAGAAGATGAGGCCGACAGGAAACGATTCCGGAGGTGGCGGAGCCGTATGAAACGGTCCTGAGCAGCAGTTGTCGCCCTTGGTCTTCCCGCTCGTGGCAAGTCAGCAACGGAGCCAGTGGCTTGAAACCTGACCCACAGTCTACTGATGGTGCCCTGGGACACGTGGAAGTGCCTGGCGATTGCACTTTGACTTTGGCCTGCTTGTAAACGACCCAATGCAATTTGGCGGTCTTCTCTGCTCAATCGGGCCATCTTTCGTCGCTGAATTGTCGTCTGATTTCTTTGTGGCGAACAATCCGCTTTTATGGGTTTTGGAAGACATGGTGAGAGCTCAATATTCCCCGAGTTTCACGAGATTACACTGAAGCATGACGAGTGGTCATGCCAAATGAGCAATTTTGACATTGTAGCCACTGATAACGCATGCGTCACGTGCAGAGCTCACTTGTGGCAATGGACGAAAGGTCGACGACCAGATAAACATTTTCTGCAGTTTGGTGGATATCCTTGTAGCCATATAACTAAATTAACCAAATATTACAAGCTATGCGTTTCTTTTTTGAACAGTATATATATGATAATGTCAAAAATGGTGTGAATGTGTTCATACTTTCTCCAAGTCCTTTTACTGAAAAGGACCTTTGACTCGATATTCCGATCTACTTACGCATACTCTTTGGGGTTTACATTGTGATGTTTAAATAAAAGTTCCACATGATTCTATGCTCCGCCTTGCAAGAGACATCACATTAACTTAACTGTGAATATTTTGTTTTAGGATGAAGACTTATACCGTCCGGAGAGTGATTTTGATTCTGATAGCACACCTTCTTCCTGCGATTACCCTATGCTGTCACCACCTGCACAAAGGAAGAAAACTTGCCAAGGTAAAAGTCAATGAAAGAAACTGTGAGAAGTAGTAACTCACTCACTGCGACAACTCATGGATGACCAATTTACTTAACTCATGGATGACCAATTTACTTAAGATTCAACTCTCCTGAGCCAGAAACCACAACTTGGTCTATAGTTCAGGACATTTCCTAGTCAAGTTGCAATCATTTATTGTACTATCAAGGAAACAGTTTCTTGTGTAAAGAATTTAACATGCTATACAGTGTTCTTGCCAGGCCTTGGTCTTCGGTCTCTGACGCATTCCTTTCTGATTTGACGCATTGGACCTAGCCTTGTCCGGTCGATGGACCGATAGTTTTTACGTTTTGGTGGTCAACTGACCGATACATATTCGTACAAGGCGGACAAGGTCTGCAATGAATGGAATGGGAGTTGCAAAGTCGGAAAACAAACCCCGATCGAAATGCTCATGTTTGCTACGAGTGAAAAATGCACTCGGTGCCGACTCTGTGTTTGTCGTCATTGACTCTGTGTTTGTCGTCATTGACACTCGAGGCTGCGTTTACGGAAATACCCGTTCCAGCCGGTGTACCTAATTATCGAAAACGGCGCAAACAGCGGAAATTTCATCAATATAATACTACGGCATGGTAATTTGGACCTATTGTTTTTTTAAAGCCAGGACATTTGGACTTATTGGTTTTTTTTAGGGAGGTCCAAATGACCTATTGTCTTCTTAGGCTGGCAACAACACTGGCTATACTTTTTCCCACATAAAACAGACTTGTGCCCATTGTGATATACATTGTACTTGTTTGACAGGCATGGTTACAACAAGTCAGCAAAGTCTGGTTTTCTCGATGGCTGGTTGGCACCCCGTTGCCTTGGCACCTCAAGCAATGATGTTGCCAGCGCAGTCTGTGTCTCGTCTTACGTCTCCCAACAATGTCCAGCTTCCCACCGACCTTACTGTCCTTCAGCAGCAGCTCAGGACTCCAGGTATGTTATTCTTCAGCGTGTGGCATCACCGTATTTGATCTTTTACCCTTGTTAAATGCTTCTCATTCAAGTCACTGCACAGCAGAACATGCATGCACTTTTAAAACCAGCTTGCTGCACAATTGTTAAGTACCTATTTTATGAAGCAACTGCTTGTTTGCGAAAATGAGTGTGCCTGCATCGATACTACGTGTTTATCACTAAATCAGTGTCTGATAAGACCGTCCATCCGGAGGGTGAAATGAATAGGCTAAAGTTGCTGATGCGACCCTCATTCACATTTCACACTGTTAGACTGTACGGTAGGCTACGGTTCATGTTGGTTAATAAATATTGGCTTCAAATTGGTACCCTTGAAAATGACAGAAGGCCGCCTTACAATTCTTAAACTTCTTGAGTTTCTACTTTTGTGACATGACGTGGCGAGTCTCGTATGAAGTGACGAAACGAGATCAGTTGTATTGATCTGTTCAAAGCGTGGAAAGCTCAATTTCCATCATGTAAAAACAACAACAAAGAAAAAGGCGGTTCGTGAACAGGAATTCCTTTCAAAGTTTGTGTCAGTAAAAAGATGACCTGATTTATTTCTCATCAGCCTCATCTGGAGATGTACCGCTACCACCAGCCTCATCTGGAGATGTACCGCTACCACCAGCCTCATCTGGAGATGTACCGCTACCACCAGCCTCATTTGGAGATGTACCGATAAAACCAGCCTCATCTGGAGATGACAGGTACGAAAAGCCTCGCGATTTGAACTAACTCACGGGTTACCTACTTCCTGAATTTGACTCTCCGGATGACTTTTTAACTTTATAAGCCTGTGATTAAGGTGACCCACAAACTGTTACCAGACACTCCCTGGACTTATATTAAGCCTAGTGCAGAACCGCGCGAGGTGACATGTGACTCATTTCGTGGTGGAGGGTCACATTTTAAGGATTTTTTGCATTTTACTTCAGTATCTGTGTAATCCAGAAAAGACACAAGATAAGCGCATAATTGAGGAGAGTCGGGACCATTATGATGATCTGTGTCAAAAGCACATTGAACACGACTATTAATGGGACCATAGTGGCCGAGTGGGCGACTTGCAGTCTCACTCTATGACAAAGTTAAGCAATTTGAGATTTAAATAGAAGCACCAAACCTTAGGGCGACTGAAAATAAGAAAAGTATTGCATGATTAGAGCTTTAGGACGACATTTGATCAACCTAGGTCCCCTGTTGAATTTAAAGGCACACGCAGCTTCCCGTAAACCATCACAGACACTGTCAGGCTTTTACACACAGTACAAACACCCTTGCATTTCAACACTCACCACTTGAGAACATCGTAGGTGCCCTCCGAAAAGAGCGAGCACTTATGAACGAATTTATTTTTGCGTGGCCAGCCGGATTGTCTGATCAGACAATGGGATGGCTCGTTTTGGCGCTAGACCTAACTTATACTAATAAATTGACAGCTTGTTACACAAATATTCTTAAATAATTCTTTTTTCATTAAGACAAAATCAGTAAAACTCGAAGATTTTAAAGTTTAAAAACTAGCCCTGAAGCGTGTCCTGCAAAACGTGTTTCTCGTAGCAGACGAATGTTCAGCATGTCGCCAGTTTCTTTGAACGGTCAGCCGACACCATTCACTTCGTGTGACTCGCAGCCATTTGTTGCGTTTTAGATAACGAGCCATGGCAGATACAGCGAGTCGCATTGAAATCAAGGACTGACTACTAAATTGTGAGAAAAAAAGGGAAAGTAGATCACATGGGTTCACGATGGCTCAGGGGTTAGATTAACCACGAAAACAGGTGTGTGGTTTACTCGAGCTAAACAAAAAAACTGTGTCATTTAATGCTATTCACTAAATGCTATTGCAAGTGTGTTCGATAAGGTTAGAACTGCTTTTTCATGAAAAGATTTGAATCGTTCTGTAAACCATTTGGGACGGACTGGGGCTTTAACACACACGCATTACAAGTCAAATAGTGTGAATGTGATAATTTTTTCTCCTTCCTCCAAGTACTTTTAGTTTTACTCAAAAGGACCTATGACCAGATTTCCAGATCTACTGACAAATACGTTTTGAGCTTTCATTTGTGATGTTTAGATAAAAAATAAAAAAAAGAGTTTCACATGATGGCATGTTCCGCCTTGCCAGAGACATCACTATAACTTAACTGTGAATATTTTGTTTTAGGATGAAGACTACAGTTACGATCCGGAGAGTGATTCTGATTCTGATGGCACACCTTTTTCAAGCTACATGTACTACTACTCAATGCTGTCACCACCTGCAAAAAGGAAGAAAACATGCCAAGGTAAAAGTCCGTGAAAGAAACTGAGAAGTAGTGACTCTATGACTGCAACCTTTCATGATTTGCCAATTTACCTAAAATTCAGCTTTCCTGAGCCAGAAGCAAGACTTGTCTATAGACTATAGTTCAGGACATTTGCATATGCAGTTGCAATCAACTAGTGTACTATCAAGAAAACAGTTTCGTGTGGACAGAATTGTACATGCTCTACATTTTCCCATCTTTGTTAAAACATTAAGTCAAAATTTGACTAAATGTAAAAAACATCAATTTTGAAAACAACACTGGACAGCAATTAAAAATAGCATTCACCAAAACTGGCAACATGGTCTCAAAAGCTTCCTCACCTCATGTCTGACACATGCATGCACACACACACACACACAAACACACACACACACACACACACACATACACACACACATACACACACACACACACACACACGCATCTCTGCCTTATGCAGCTTCATTTGTTTCTAAGGAAAATGCTGGGAGTCCATGGTTTCCAGGGAAATTGTATATTTGTGAAACACGTTATTCACCAGTCTTGCAAAGACCAGGCAAAAGTTACTAAATGTTCAGTTAAGCTGCTGCAACATTCCCCCATTTTGAAATTTTTACCATGCTCCTTTTTGTTGTGAACATAAAGATCTGAACCTGGGCTTTTATTTCCAGGAAGCGATCACTTTTCATAATCGTTGATATTGGTTTTGGTTATGCCTAATATGATCACATGGTTATTCTTCAAGAAGCGTTGTTCAGTTTTCATTTTTTTCTTGGGTAGAGCTGCTTTGATCTTTGAAAACTTTGTAATAGGATTTTTTGCATATTTTGTTTTTTTTCAGAAATACCAGACAAACACGATGTACTGCCACCTGCCTCAAACGGACTGCCACCTGCCTCAGATGAGCTGCCACCTGCCTCAAATGGACTGCCACCTGCCTCAGACGGACTGCCAAACATTTCTTCCAAGAAACCGAAACGACCTTGCCTATATTGTGGCCAATTTCAAAGTGTGCTCATCAGACACTTACAAAGAAAACATTCTAATGAAGTAAGGGTTGCTGCAGCCATGAAGCTGCCTGCTTGTTCTAATGCGCAACTTGATTGTGGGCAGGCTTACCCTTTTTAAAATCAAAAAACAAGAAAGGTAGGTTGTTGGAACGTTTGTTATTGGATTTACATTAACATAAAACGTTTTAAGAGAACAGCCTTCCTTCTGTATGTTTTTGCTCATTGAACACCTTTGATTTCACCAACTCTTTTTTCTTCTTGTCACTGAGCTCTGACCGGTACGGTTGGCCTAGTGGTAAGGCGTCCGCCCCGTGATCGGGAGGTCGTGGGTTCGAACCCCGGCCGGGTCATACCTAAGACTTTAAAATTGGCAATCTAGTGGCTGCTCCGCCTGTCGTCTGGCATTATGGGGTTAGAGCTACGACTGGTTGGTCCGGTGTCAGAATAATCAGAATAATGTGACTGGGTGAGACATGAAGCCTGTTCTGCGACTTCTGTCTTGCGTGTGGCGCATGTTATATGTCAAAGCAGCACCGCCCTGATATGGCCCTTCATGGTAAAACGCTGGCAGTTTCTTTGTTTTTGGATTTACCCTTTTTAACGCAAGAATGGATGGTGAACCAGCCAGACTGACACTGTGTGAATGGCAAGAAGCAGAAAGCAATCATTGGGTGGTACTGGTTCAATCTCGGCAGCTAAACTAAAGAGTATGTGTGTATGTAAAATCACCCATGACAGATGTGTACTGGTTCAATCTCGGCAGCTAAACTAAAGAATATCAAGTATGTGTTTTGAAAATCGTTGTCAGTATCGGATAAAGGAGAATTTCACTTGAGACTCGACCGAGGCCTGGTTTGTGTTATTATGCAAGGTCCGGTACTATGAACAAATTTGGTCAAATCCACTACAAATGTATGCGTGTTTGGCTTATTTCATAGAGTAAAAAGTTCACGCACTAAACATTTTATGTTGACCGACAAAAGTGTGCCTCGTACACTCTAAATATTTGGACGCCAGATACCTCTGCAATGACCGGAACAGAGCTGAGCAGAAAATGCAATCAGGTGTTCTATCTCAGACTAATCAAAGCAGTCTGACACAAGCCTGATCACTTGGATCGTCACTAATCTATTCAAGAGTTCTGCATTGCCCATTATCTCCCATTCAAACCCTCTTTTGTACTGTGAGTTAGTAATCGCTGAACGATCGCTGTTAATGTTATAGCGATACTGGTGAAAACGAAATGTAATATTTTGAGTGCATGCAGTAATTGAAGGGCGCACAAAGCATGTGACTACCCTCCAGTGACTGCACTCATAACCTTTTGAGATGAGTGGTTGTAAGGTATTATAATAAGACTTCCTCTCCACAATACAAGTGCCTGTTGTTGTTATTCATGTTCAATTGATGGGAAGCTAATTCTGGAGGATAAATAGAAAACAATTAAGCTTTTTTAATAGGTTACAATAATGTCATCATTTATTTCTCATTGAAAATTTCAAATCATTTTATATCATTTTGCTTTAAAAGTTGTCAGTCGTGTCTTGAAATCGATGACATTTGTTTTATGTTTTGCTTCTAATACTGAGTTCTAATGACAGAGTAAATATAGCATTGTAATTTGTAATACCATGCACAGTTCAAACTGTCAATCACGCTCCTTCCCAGTTTGTGATATGTATGTACATGAATTCTGTAAGTGGTCAATTTGTGTGTGGCATTGATCAACATTGCAAACAACACAGTTAATCTATGCAATCATGTACATCAAAATAATTTCAAAGAACTGTTCTCTGTTTTAATCTGTATTTGTTTCACTTCTCTGGGGTAAATTAAATCCTGTTGCATTGTAAATGCATGCCATTTATTTTCTTCTGTCTTGACTTTATTTTGCCAAAAATGTTATGCTTGGAAGAGGGCTTAGTAACTCTCTCCAAAAGGCCACTGGTTCTGATTCTACTCAATTACGATTGTTTTCTTGATAGTGTACATTTGATTGAAATTTTAACTAAAATTTGTTGTTTCTGTGCTTCATTAATCTTCTTCAATTTGAGGTATCTTGGTGTAGCTTGTGTGTTTATGACATCATTTCTGCCCTAACATTTACAATGATTTCAACATGAAAGATAACTTAAACATACTAAATATGGATCTCTATGTTGTTAATGATTAGGTGAAATGTAAGACTACCAAAATATGTGTGCCATAATTCTGCACACGATATTTTTTCTTTCAAACAGATCATTGGTAATCTGAACCGTACACTTGCAAGTGGTCAAATTACTTTTTTGTGTTCTCAAATTGTTTCATGGCAGAGATTTAAAAAGACCTCAATTAGTGTACTGTAAACTATAGAGCATTTATTGTGATCTTAGCAGACTTTCACTGTGCTGTTCTGGAAAGAACGTCGGCAAGACTATTGAAAGCGTTCTGCATTTAGAACATTGACAGATCATGCAGAACACACTGAGAGCCCATAACAGCTTACTTTTTCAGTTCATTCAGCACACAAAAGATGATCACAGCAGCTAACTCTCAAAACAGAACATTTGAATGCCGTTCTCAAACTGTTTCAAATAAGTGAGTGTGTGCAATTCCCATCATGTTCATTTAGAGTGTAGTAGGGCCCCAGATCAATCCAGCATTGAGTGCATTTCTGCCATTACCTGAAAACAATAGACCTTTTGCAAGTGTATTCTTTGCAAGAACTTTATTCTTGTACATACTTGTAAGTTGTCTTTTTTTCCCGTTTTTGTTACCCTCTACAGAGAGGTCCCACTCGCAACTCTGTACAACATCCCTTTTGTCAAATCTCCCTTACTGAACAAAGTATAGTAGGTTTTGGACTCGAACAATATGGTAAGTGTAGGGAAGCGATTTAAGAACAAGTGCGCACATTAAAACATCATTGCTGAAGGTGTATGTGTATAATTTTATTCTTGTTTTTGACAAATAAATGAGCTGTTGAACAAATACACATTCGTTGACTTATCGCAGTTTGCATTGTATGTGTTAATGTGTGTATATGTACATCCTGTTATATGTTTTTCTTCTGTGATGTACTTTGCTTACATCTGCCTGTTAACATTACAACAAGGCATTCCTATTGATATGTTTAAATTTTGCAAACAGTGACCTTTTATTTCTGACTTGGGAACAACACTGATGAAAGCATCTATCATTTTTTCTGTCACAACTCATACACAAAATCTATTGCACGTTTTGAACTGTTTATTAAAACTGCCAACAGAATAATTAGTGATGAAACAGCCATGATTACACTCAACACAAAGCATCAGGAACCTTAAATAATAACGATTTCGAAAGCGCGAACTGCAGAGTTTGAGCACATAACTAAATGACAATTAAAATGACGGGCGCAGTGGCGTGGTGGTAAGACGTCGGCCTCCTAATCGGGAGGTCGTGAGTTCGAATCCCGGTCGCTGCCGCCTGGTGGGTTAAGAGTGGAGATTTTTCCGATCTCCCAGGTCAACTTATGTGCAGACCTGCTAGTGACTTAACCCCCTTCGTGTGTACACGCAAGCACAAGACCAAGTGCGCACGGAAAAGATCCTGTAATCCATGTCAGAGTTCGGTGGGTTGTAGAAACACGAAAATACCCAGCATGCTTCCTCCGAAAGCGGCGTATGGCTGCCTAAATGGCGGGGTAAAAACGGTCATACACGTAAAATTCCACTCGTGCAAAAACACGCGTGTACGTGGGAGTTTCAGCCCACGAACGCAGAAGAAGACAATTAAAATTGTTAAAATAATAATAATAACTGGACATTTTTAAGTGCATAACCTATGGCTCTAGGCCCTTTACAAAACTTTGTGAACAACAAAATATACAAATACTGGTCGCCTTAATATACCTTATAAATTGGTTGCCCTAAGCTACCCGAAAAGGCGTGTCGCCGTAACCCCCACTCTTGCATTATTTTCATTAAGGCGACCATGCAAAACACCTATATCTTAATCTTGACAGATTTTCACGTTCAATTCATGACAGTCGGGTGTAGGTCAATTAGCAAATGTAATTACAAAATTTTATTAATATTGCTTTAAAAACAACGGATATAGCACCGGTAGCTATAAAACCCCTTTTTACAATGGTCGTCCTAAAGGCGGATTTATACTTATATATATATATATATATATATACATACAACCACGACCCTCGTCTCGATTCCCCGTCCATGTTAAAACATTTAGTAAAAACTTGACTAAATGTAAACAAGTCGCGTAAGGCGAAAATACAATATTTAGTCAAGTAGCTGTCGAACTCACAGAATGAAACGCAATGCCATTTTACTCGTAGCATCGTCAGGCCACCGGTCATGGCAAAGGCAGTGAAAAACCAATTTGGTTGAAAACTGAGGGCGTGACAGTGCCGCCTCAACTTTCACGAAAAGCCGGATATGACGTCATCAAAGACATTTATAAACAAGAAGAGCAAACGCTCGATCGAGTCACTTTCGCAGTTCTGAATATTATATGAGGCATCAGATGGACAGGAAGAAATTGCTATTCACAACACAATGAGTCACGTTCACATAAAATTTGAGCCCGGACACTTTTATAGTTTCCGAGAAAAGCCCAACGTTAAGTTGTGTGTTGCCGAACAGAAAAGGCTAGTTATCTCCCTTGTTTTTCTGATAACGTTCGTAAAAGGCTACAGATGTAAATACTTTGATGTAAAGAATAATCCTACAAAGTTTCAATCACATCCGATGAACTTTGTCAAAGATATAAAATGTCTAATTTTTCCTTTGACGCTGACCTGTGACCTTGAAAAAGGTCAAAGGTCAACGAAACCATCGTTAAAGTGTAGAGGTCATTGGAGGTCACGACTAAACAAAATATGAGCCCGATCGCTTTGATAGTTTCCGAGAAAAGTCCAACGTTAAGGTGGTGTCTACGGACGGCCGGCCGGACGGCCGGCCGGCCGGACGGCCGGCCGGACAGACTAACACTGACCGATTACATAGAGTCACTTTTTCTCAAGTGACTCAAAAAAATGAAAAAAACGTTCGGGGATTTCATACCCAGGAACTCTCATGTCAAATTTCATAAAGATCGGTCCAGTAGTTTAGTCTGAATCGCTCTACACACACACACACACACACACACGCACACACGCACACACGCACACACGCACATACAACCACGACCCTCGTCTCGATTCCCCGTCCATGTTAAAACATTTAGTAAAAACTTGACTAAATGTAAAAAAAGGAAGGCGACCGCATTGGTTTTATAGTTATCAAATGCATTGATATTTGAGTAAATTGATTAATTAATTTTTATAACAAAAAATGCGTGCAATTAAGATTGCAACGACTGACACTAAAGAGCATTCGTTGGGTTTTTCAGTATTTCCTGAATCCAAATAATATTATTTTGGGTTTGATTTTCCCAAAAGGCCATCTGTGAAGGGAAATTTCACTTTTTTCTTGATGCTCTGCTACGAGATTTGTTTAAATCTCTGAAAAAAAGTCTCTGCTGACAGCCGTTTTATTTTTTTTTACAACTTTGATCTTTTCTATATATAATCTATATCATATAACATGCAGTAAAAAAGACAAAAATCAATGTTGGATGCAAATAAGGTTTACTATTTAGTAATGGTATAATTTGGGATGAGTAAGACCGGATCTACACACACAAATACACACACACACTCACACGCACGAACGCACGCACGCACACGCACACGCACACACACACACACACACACACAAACACACACACACACACACACACACACACACACACACACACACACATGTTGGTTATACAAAACGGGCGTTAAGAGGAGTCATGCCATGCTAGAAGTAATGACGTCTTTGTTTTTGTTTTTTGGAATAACCAGAGGCGACACGGACAAGATTGACGGGCCGGAGTTTTTACAGGTGAGACCAGGAAGATGTCTGTACAATGTATCAGAGGAAGACTTGACTGACTTTTAGGGGTTAACGTCCTCTTAGACTAGTCTAATCCGCGAACTGATGCAAATATATTTAATTCATATTTGACTTAATCTGATTCGCATACTCAGCAGTATCGTTTCATTTTGAAGTATTGTGAACTTTATACAGTGATTCGTGATCGCCTCGTCTTCTCAGGGCCATTATCATTTTTGCCAAATGTTTATCTAAACTAATTTGCTCTAATAACGCCTAACCACCAAGAACAAATAGAAAACACGTTACAGGAGAACAAGCAAGTTGTCAGCATCAAATTACAAGTCGCGTAAGGCGAAAATACAACATTTAGTCAAGCTGTCGAACTCACAGAATGAAACTGAACGCAATGCAATTTTTCACAATGACCGTAGTCCGCCGCTTGTGCATAACGGAGTGAAACTGACGAGCCTGTTCAGCGCGGTAGTGGTTTCGCTGTGCTGCATAGCACGCTTTTCTGTACCTCTCTTCGTTTTTAACTTTCTGAGCGTGTTTTTAATCCAAACATATCATATCTATATGTTTTTGGAATCAGGAACCGACAAGGAATAAGATGAAATTGTTCTTAAATCGATTTCGGAAATTTAATTTTGATCATAATTTTTATATTTTTAATTTCCAGAGCTTGTTTTTAATCCAAATATAACATATTTATATGTTTTTGGAATCAAGACATGATGTAGAATAAGATGAACGTAAATTTGGATCGTTTTATATAAAAAAAAATTATTACAATTTTCAGATTTTTAATGACCAAAGTCATCAATTAATTTTTAAGCCACCAAGCTGAAATGCAATACCGAAGTCCGGCCTTTGTCGAAGATTGCTTTACAAAAATGTCAATTAATTTGATTGAAAAATGAGGGTGTGACAGTGCCGCCTCAACTTTTACAAAAAGCCGGATATGACGTCATAAAAGACATTTATCGAAAAATTGAAAAAAACGTCCGGGGATATCTTGCCCAGGAACTCTCCTGTCAAATTTCATATAGATCGGTCCAGTAGTTTACTCTGAATCGCTCTACACACACACACGCGCACAGACAGACAGACAGACAGACAGACACACAAACACACTAATACACCACGACCCTCGTCTCGATTCCCCCTCTATGTTAAAACATTTAGTCAAAACTTGACTAAATGTAAAAAGTAGTCCATGTTTAGGGACCTTCCCCTATAATGACGTCATACTTTGAGAGTACCGTGAAAAAATGACGTGGTACTTTCATAGTGCGCAGTAAAATGCTGTGAAAATGTCAATGTACGGTATGGTGACGTGATGATTGCAGGCCCCGCCCGTCACACCGGCTCGCAACGAGTACACGTCGAGGAAGGCTCTGGCACACGCCATGATGGACGCTGCCCTCCTCATGGCCAACATATCGCAACTGCGCATGCTCCTGGCTGCCAGGGGAGACAACACGACGTTCTTCGTCCCTCTTCTCGGTCTCATCGTCTTCTCCATCTCCTGCCAGGTAACTGGTTTAGATTTAGCTGTCTTTTTTATACAGTCGAACCTGTCAATATCGACCCACTCAAGGGACCGACCAAAAGTGCTCGTTATAGACACGTGGTCGTTATGGAAAGGAGAATTATATAGAACAAAGACTCGTCCGCCGGGATCCTTCGGAGTGGTCGTTGGGGGCAGGTGGTCGCTCCCGAGCGGCGGTCGCAAGGGCAGGTCTGACTCTTTTTAATCTGTCAGGTGAAACGCCAGTAGACGTAAGCTCTGTGCTGAGTTTCAGACGACAGTGTTCAAGCCATGTGGAATCAACACCCTGCCGCCATGGGGCTGAATGAACAAGCAACTTAAGCCTCGTATAGGGGTTGTTTTGTTTAGTTTTGAGGATGAAAGTTGCTAATTCATCTAATGTTTCTTGCTGTCTAAGGTAGTAGGACACTGTTGTTTTGTTTTTGTCGACCATAATTATGTTCTAGATGAAGATATCACTACAACTTGTGATTCCCTACAGTAGTGTGCACGCTGCAAATTGTAGAGAATCGCTAACGCCTTGTTGCCTCCCTTTCTAATCGCTATAACACCTTGTTCCCATCCTTCCTTCAGTGTGTTGTCTCCCTTTTGTTGCTGCAGTTTTTCTTTGCCGTCCTCATCCTGGTCATATGGGCGCGCGAGTCGCGAGTGTTGTCCAGCCGGTCATCCCCCACCACCATCGCACCTACCCACCACGACCGCCCCGACAACATCATGAACAACAACAACGGTACCGAAGGACGGAGAGGTACTGGCGCTGCTGCACTTCTCCCCCAAAACCCCGTTCACGATTATGTCGACACGGATGACGCAATATATGACGTCACCACGCAGCGCATCCACCTTCTGACGGTAGTACTTGTGTTCGTCATCACCGTCACCAACATGTTCATCACGGGACTGGGGTTCGAACCCGCCGGATCCGCTGCTGACCACGAAACGCAGTAACCCGAAGGCAGGCATTTACGGCGGCGTCCCGCAAAGCGAAGCTGAATTCTGACGTCAGACGTCAGTTGATTCGTGCATGACAACAACTGCTTAATCTTACCGCACACTGCACACCTTTCAGAAGTGACAGGATTGCGAGTGTGCGTGAGGTAGAAATACTTGTGTCCATGAGACAGTGTGACAGGTTTGAAAGTGTGCGTGACGTAGAGATACCTGTGTCCTTGAGACAGTGACCGGTTTAAAAGTGTGCGTGAGGCAGAGACATGTGTCCTTGAGACATTGACAGGTTTAAAAGTGTGCGTGACGTAGAGATACCTGTGTCCATGAGACAGTGACAGGTTTAAAAGTGTGCGTGACGTTGAGATACCTGTGTCCTTGAGACGGTGACAGGTTTAAAAGTGTGCGTGACGTTGAGATACCTGTGTCCTTGAGACGGTGACAGGTTTAAAAGTGTGCGTGACGTTGAGATACCTGTGTCCATGAGACATTGACAGGTTTAAAAGTGTGTGTGACGTTGAGATACCTGTGTCCTTGAGACAGTGACAGGTTTAAAAGTGCGTGTGACGTTGAGATACCTGTGAGGCTGTGTCCTTGAGACAGTGACCGGTTTAAAAGTGTGTGTGACGTTGGGATACCTGTGTCCTTGAGACATTGACAGGTTTAAAAGTGTGCGTGACGTTGAGATACCTGTGTCCTTGAGACATTGACAGGTTTAAAAGTGCGTGTGACGTTGAGATACCTGTGTCCTTGAGACATTGACAGGTTTAAAAGTGCGTGTGACGTTGAGATACCTGTGTCCTTGAGACGGTGACAGGTTTAAAAGTGCGTGTGACGTTGAGATACCTGTGTCCTTGAGACGGTGACAGGTTTAAAAGTGTGTGTGACGTTGAGATACCTGTGTCCTTGAGACGGTGACAGGTTTAAAAGTGTGTGTGACGTTGAGATACCTGTGTCCTTGAGACGGTGACAGGTTTAAAAGTGTGTGTGACGTTGAGATACCTGTGTCCTTGAGACAGTGACAGGTTTAAAAGTGTGTGTGACGTTGAGATACCTGTGTCCTTGAGACGGTGACAGGTTTAAAAGTGCGTGTGACGTTGAGATACCTGTGTCCTTTAGACAGTGACAGGTTTAAAAGTGCGTGTGACGTTGAGATACCTGTGTCCTTGAGACAGTGACAGGTTTAAAAGTGTGCGTGACGTTGAGATACCTGTGTCCTTGAGACGGTGACAGGTTTAAAAGTGCGTGTGACGTTGAGATACCTGTGTCCTTGAGACGGTGACAGGTTTAAAAGTGTGCGTGACGTTGAGATACCTGTGTCCTTTAGACAGTGACAGGTTTAAAAGTGCGTGTGACGTTGAGATACCTGTGTCCTTTAGACATTGACAGGTTTAAAAGTGCGTGTGACGTTGAGATACCTGTGTCCTTTAGACATTGACAGGTTTAAAAGTGCGTGTGACGTTGAGATACCCGTGTCCTTGAGACAGTGACAGGTTCAAAGGTGTGTATGACGTAAATACCCGAACTGACATTTCTGCAGATGGAAGAATGGATGAATAAACATGCGCGAGCATGCGTGTGTGTTTGTGCGTTTGCTCAGATTTTAATGAGATATGTATGTCAAAAAGTCTGTGAGCTGAAAGACAATAAAAAAAATATTTTAAAAAAGAATGTATGTTAGTTGCGATAACATTTGGAGTATGTATTGCGTACCATACCGTTGACATCTCGTGTGCAATATAACGAGGTCCAGACAGTAAGAAAGAATTTCAAAGTCGCCACTCCAAGTTTTGTCGAAAGTCACCAGTCCTCATTCATCTTCTTACACACTTTGGGCACATAGATTTAATGCTATCATATCAGCGAGTATATGACATTATTGATATATCTTGAACCCCACATATCCAAATGAGCTTGCTCCACCGTCTTTATCATTATCGGGTTTTTGTGTTTTTGTTGTTGTAATGTGCAATAACGTTCTTTTTATATTTAGTCAAGTTTTGACTAAATATTTTAACATCGAGGGGGAATCGAAACGAGGGTCGTGGTGTATGTGCGTGCGTGTGTGTGTGTGTGCGTGTGTGTGTGTGTGTGTAGAGCGATTCAGACTAAACTACTGGACCGATCTTTATGAAATTTGACATGAGAGTTCCTGGGTATGAAATCCCCGAACGTTTTTTTCAATTTTTTGATAAATGTCTTTGATGACGTCATATCCGGCTTTTCGTGAAAGTTGAGGCGGCACTGTCACGCCCTCATTTTTCAACCAAATTGGTTGAAATTTTGGTCAAGTAATCTTCGACGAAGCCCGGACTTCGGTATTGCATTTCAGCTTGGTGGCTTAAAAATTAATTAATGACTTTGGTCATTAAAAATCTGAAAATTGTAAAAAAAATAAAAATTTATAAAACGATCCAAATTTACGTTTATCTTATTCTCCATCATTTGCTGATTCCAAAAACATATAAATATGTTATATTCGGATTAAAAACAAGCTCTGAAAATTAAATATATAAAAATTATTATCAAAATTAAATTGTCCAAATCAATTTAAAAACACTTTCATCTTATTCCTTGTCGGTTCCTGATTCCAAAAACATATAGATATGATATGTTTGGATTCAAAACACGCTCAGAAAGTTAAAACAAAGAGAGGTACAGAAAAGCGTGCTATCCTTCTTAGCGCAACTACTACCCCGCTCTTCTTGTCAATTTCACTGCCTTTGCCATGAGCGGTGGACTGCATGCTACGAGTATACGGTCTTGCTGAAAAATGGCATTGCGTTCCGTTTCATTCTGTGAGTTCGACAGCTACTTGACTAAATATTGTATTTTCGCCTTACGCGACTTGTTTTAAGTTCTTGTAAAAAAAAAGTATCTTTCCTCCCAGAGGGCGTGTAAATAATTATATATTCGTTTTGTTTTTGTATGCGTTGGTGATTAAAGATCATTGATATATTGTTCCCGTTTTAACCATTTACAAGAAAAAATAAAAGGTCTGCACGATGTTTTAAATGCAACATCAGGCTCCTGAAAACCATCAGTGTCTGACCACAAGCACCCCCAGGGTTTACATTCATCACGAACATCCTTTACTTTGAACGCTTACCGCTACAGAGCATCCTGGCTGCTCTTCATGGACAGCGAGCATTTTTCAAAGAATTTATTTCGTGTTGTGCAACCACAGTTGCATTATAGCCTCGTTATGGCGCTTGGTTTAACATTCATGTTTTCGAAGACAGCTGCATTGAATTTCGTTCTGTTTAACCTCTTGTGAGAAGGCCAATCGGGCTTGAAATCACACAAAGATTTCTTTTGAGTACTTTGTTTAATTGAAAAGCGAGCCTCATCACAAGAGAAACACATGCGTGTATTTTTAAAATACACTCTTCAAAAAAGCTAAGGATCACTTTTTTACAAGCACGCCACACAAAACGGACAAGACCGAATTCTTTCTTTTTTTTAAATTATATGTTATGTTATATGAAGTCTTATATCGCGCGCGTATCTCCAGACTCGGACTCAAGACGCAGGGATCTATTTATGCCGTGTGAGATGGATTTTTTTTACACAATACATCACGCATTCACATCCACCAGCAGATCGCAGCCATTTCGGCGCATATCCTATTTTCCACGGCCTATTATTCCAAGTCACACGGGTATTTTGGTGGACATTTTTTTATCTATGCCGATACAATTTTGCCAGGAAAGACCCTTTTGTCAATCGTGGGATCTTTAACGTGCACACCCCAATGTAGTGTGCACGAAGGGACCTCGGTTTTTCGTCTCATCCGAAAGACTAGCACTTGAACCCACCACCTAGGTTAGGAAAGGGGGGAGAAAATTGCTAACGCCCTGACCCAGGGTCGAACTCGCAACCTCTCGCTTCCGAGCGCAAGTGCGTTACCACTCGGCCACCCAGTCCTTTATAGTTGAACAACCAAGGAGTAATGACAAACAAAGCAAAGATCGAACGCGGCAGCGACAATTTAGCTAGAGTGTGTCAAACGTGACAACCCTCGAAAATGGAATTCACAACAATGTGAATCAGTGTCAATAACGCGTGTGCCCTCCGTAGTGTGCCAGGCATTCAACACATCGTTGGCGCATGGGGTGGATCAGGTTGCATATTAATGCTCTGGGTACTCCATTCCACTCCTGCTGGAGCCATTGCAGCAGTTGACCCAGATTGGCAGGAGGAGGGTGAGGTGCGTTGTCATCCTGAAGAATCGCACGAGGGCCGATCGCTTGGAGGGCTGGAACGACCAGGGGTTGCAGGATCTCATTCTGGTAGCGGACACCGGTCAAGTTGCCCACTACATGGTACAGAGGTGTCCTTAGACGTGTGCTGATCCCTCCCCAGACCATCATCACAGAGCCTCCGCCAAAACGTTGTCGTTTTAGAACAGCGCCTTCTGCGAAGTGCTCTCCGCGACGCCTCCACACTCGGATGCGACCATCAGCAGGTTCCAAGCAAAAGCGGGACTCATCTGTAAACAACACCTGAGCCCACTGCTGACGTTGCCACCTCACATGTTGAGTGCACCAGGCTCGACGAGCTGCTCGGTGATTAGCAGTCAGGGTTGTTCCTCGGACTGGACGCCTTGCACGCAAGCCAAAGTTGAGTAAGCGGTTTCGGATCGTCTGACCACTAACAACAGTGTTGGTGGTAGCTTGTAGGCGTTGCCTAATGTTTTTTGCCGTAGCCATTCTTTGTTGCATGGCCTGCCTCTGAATGCAGCGATCCTCTCTTTGTGTGGTGACTCTGGGCCGACCAGAACGTTGTCGCTCCTGCACTCTTCCAGTTGCGTGGAATCTCTGTTTTAGTCTGATGATGACAGAGGGAGCCACTGCAAGCCTCTGGGCCACTTGCCTGGCAGCAACACCGTCTTGTAGCCATCCTATTGCCCTTCCTCTATCCAAATCGCTCAGTTTTCTTCGTGGGGGCATGTTGCTACTGTGCATAATTGTGTCAGCGTGTCAACCTTTAAACACAAGCTGGTGAGCGATGTTCATACCCAGGAGTTTCAAGTTTCAAGTTTTTTATTAGTCCATAACCCCTGGGGGCATTTTGAACAATAAATACAATCAATACAATCATGATATATGCTAATATAATAAATAAATAAAAATTAAAAAGATTATGAAAAACTGTTACAGATTCTATTAATAAAGTCCAAAATATTCTTTAGCAATTTCTTTTTGTTAGTAGCAAACAACTTTTTAAATTTAAGTGCATTAGGTTTTTTCCAATAGTAAGGTGGTAACAACTCAGCTCTTTCTTCTTTGAAAAAATCACAGACAAATAAATAATGGAATTCATCACCTATGTCTTGTGATACACATTTGGTGCAAGTTCTTTCTGACCTCGGGATGTTAAGGTAACGTTCTTTCTGTACAGGCAAATTGTTGTTTAATGTTCTGAACTTCATCATTGCAACACATTGCTGATATGGCAGGTGTGTGACAATATTAGTCTTCACATGCAAAAATATCTTTAAACATTCGATAATTCCAAAACATATTTTTTGTTCCAATTTCTGTAAACCATTTATGGATATACTGGTCATACAAGCTTCTTTTTACTTTCTGTTTAAACCATGCGCTTGAATATTGAACATTTTCTTGAGAAGTCCAAAGGCCAGGGAGACCAATTTCATTTAAGGTTTTTTCAATAAAACATAAATAATCAGATTCAATCATCTTGTTGATATACAATTTATAAGTAAAGCAGTACACAATACTAGAAAATTTATTTTTATGAATAGGACTAATCAGTTTATACCAATAGCAAAGCATTCTACATTTCATATTAACATCTAGTGGATATCTTCCAAGTTCACCAAATATCATAGCATTTGGAGTTGATTTTTTTAGTTTGAAAACAATTTTATAAAAACGTAATTGAAGTTTAGTAGCAAGTTCGCAGGAACCAAAACCCCAAACCTCACATCCATATAGTAAGATTGGAGCAATCATTTTATCGAACAGGTCAACTTGTATGTCCACAGGCAGTGACAATTGTCTACACGTACGCAAAAGAACAAACATTGCCCTTGAGGCACGATCATATAGATTCTTCTGTGCGACTGAAAATTTATTATTATAATTAATTTTAAGGCCCAAGTACATTACATCAAACACTACTTCGATTGAATTGCCATTATACGTAAACAATGGTTTATTTCTAATTTTACCTCTGGAAAAAACTATAACTTTCGTTTTGTTTACATTAATATTTAGACGCCATTTTAAACAGTATTCGTGCATTTTGTTTAGACATTCTTGCAGGTTTTTTTCAGACTCTGAGCAGATCACAGTATCATCCGCATACAGTAATAAAAACATTTGAAACAAAGCATTTACATCAGTATCTTCCATTCCAACCACAATAGCCTCCCTTGACATAGTTTGTAAACCATTACTGTTTTCCAACAAAAAAGGCTTTAGATCATTTAGAAATAGAGCAAAAAACAGCGGTGACAAGTTTTCCCCTTGTCTAACTCCACACAAACTGGGAAAATATCCAGAGCACTCACTATTAACTTTAACGCAAGACTTGGCATTTTCGTACATATTTCTTACAGTTTTTAAAAACTTCCCATTAACATCAGAAGTAACTAATTTCTCCCATAAAAATGCACGGTGAACTTTATCAAACGCTTTTTCATAGTCTACAAATGCACAAAACAGTCGCTTCTTTTTGTTGAGAAAAAAATGTAATATACAATGCAAAGTAAAAACATGGTCTAGTGTTGAAAAACCTGTGCGGAAACCTGTTTGTTCTTGACCTAATTTATTATTACTCTCCAAAAAGTTTGATAACCTAGCATTTAAAATTGCACTGAAAAGTTTTCCGAAACAACTGAGTATAGTAATTCCTCTATAATTTGTGGGGTCAGCTTGGGAGCCTTTATTTTTGTACAATGGAATAATTTCGCCTACAGCCCATTGTGTTGGAACCTTTCCTGACTGCAAAACAACATTAAACAACAATACATAAATATCAATCATTCGATCATGTGACGCTTTTAAATACTCATTAATTATTTTATCTTGACCGCATGCCTTATTGTTTTTCAGCTTGTCTATACATTTGATAACTTCCTCCTTTGTAAAAGGCGCATTAAGAAATTCATTACTTGCTTCATTTAAAGGTTCATTACTATCATCCATTTCATTTTCATCACACTCTTGTAGTTTATTGAAATGTTCGAAAAACTCCGAACAAGTTGGATAGTTAGTTTTGGAATTATTTTTTTTATTTTTATTTTTATTTAGAAGATTCCAGTATGCTTTCGGGTCATTACTTCTTAACTTTCTCAAAGTTTTAACGAACTCATTATGATACAACTTGCATTCCTTTTTTATTGTCTTTTTGTATTCATTAAAAGCACTCTTTTTTTCATGTTCATTGAACGCATTTTTAAAGCGTCTTGCTTTATTTTTCGCATGTAAAAATATTTTTCTTTTCTCTTTGCATATTGCACTAAACCATGGTTGTTGTAGTTTGAATTTCTTTGAACGTGGCTTTTTCGTAAGTTTCTGTTCTTTAATTACACCGATTTTCTCAGCAGAACAATTTAAAATATTACAAATCTTATTAGTAACACTATCAACGTCATCTGTTTTCGTACTCTCACTTGTAGCTAGCATATTTTGTAATTTAGTTTCAACAGTATAAATATCATCCTCATTCAGATTAACTACAAAAGCTAACTTGGTCCCATTGTTATTATCCCATTTTGGTTTTGTGTACTTGTTATCCTTTTCTCTACTTTTAGACAGCAAATCTTCATTTTTTGGGTTTTTCACATCGTCTGCTAGGCAATCATTAGCGCGTACTTCATTCTGTTTTAATAAATGCAAAACAACAGGACAGTGTACGTCAGAATAAATTTCACAAAATTCCATCACAGAAAAATATTTAACTTTCGAGAACAGATCTTTTGACAAGATGCAATAATCAACAACGCTCTTATCCTTACATGTGCATTTACCAACCCCTGTATCATCGCCAACTCTACCATTAGCAATAACTAAGCCAGTCATTTTACAAAAATCAATCAATTTAAAACCAAGATTATTAGTATTATTATCCTGTGATGCCCGCTCACCTATTAGAGTACCAACCTCATCAGAGTCAAACAAGTCATTATCAACAAAACCTTCTGAATGCTGATCATCTTCATACAACATTTCACTCAGATGACCAGTGCGGGAATTTAAGTCTCCTAAGAGACAGACATAATCATTATCTACCCCAAACTGCATGTACACCTCTTCTAATTCAGCATAAACATCTTTATTATGGTAAGGTGATCCTTCTGGGGGAATATATAAAGCACAGAAAAGGGTGTCACGGCCAAGTATTTTCTTATCTAACTTAAAAAATAGCGCATTCTCACACATTTCTACATCCAAAAATCTATACCATATTTTCATCTCTTCTTTTATCTTATGTGACAGCTTTTTTTCTTCAAAAATAGTTATATTATTAGCAAACACTTCCCGTATTAAAACTAATACACCACCTGATTTTCTGCGAAATTTTCCTCTATTCTTATAAAATGCTATGTATCCTGGAATGTTAATCTCATCAACATCATCAAGTTTGCTCTCGCTAAAACAAATAATGTCATATTTAGCAATAAATTTGACAAATTCAGGAAATTTTAGCTTTGAAGTGATTCCACAGACATTAAGCGCTAAGCATGAGAGTATATCAGGGTTATCCTCAATACTATATTCAGTACTAAAGGAATCTCCAATCTCACTATTACCATTATGTACATCTATTTCAACAGTAGATTTGTTACATACATTCTCAACAACTAACGAGTCAAAGTGAACATCAACATCTGACATTACAACAACATTATCCATTTCATGCGCATTGCCAACATCCAGAGAGTCATGCAAAATATAAACATCAGAAGCATTTGTATACACATCAACAACATCAACATCATCAGTATCACCACAGACCTTCACCACTCTCTCTTCGCCTCCCTCTTTACCGCCATCATCACCCCAGTCACCGTTAAATGCTAAGTCATGCACATGATTTCCAATTTGGGGTATTCCTGCAGCACCATCATTCACACGACCGTTATCTGTAAAGTCATGCACATTGTTTACATCTTGGTACATACAAACAGCCTCATCACTTTCACAACCCTTATCTTCAAACTCATGCACATTGTTTTCTTCTTGGTGCGAACACACAACATCATTCTCACAATCATTCTCTAAATCATGCACATTATTTTCATTTTGGGGAATAAACACAGCATCATCATTCTCCCAGCCCTTATCTTCAATAGCATGCACGCTGTTTTCATGTTGGGTCATAGCCACAGCAACATAATTCTCGCAACCCTTACTGTCAGAATCATGCACACTATTTTTATATTGGGTCATACACACATCAGTATCGTTCTCACAAACCTTGGCATCAAAATAGTGAACATTGTTTGCATTCTGGGACATACACATAGCTACCTCGGTCTCCAAACTCTTATCTTCAAAAACATGTACATTGTTTTCATCTTTGGGCAAACACACAGCAACATCAGTCTCACGTCCCTTTTCATCATAAGCATGCGCATTGTTATCATCTTGGGACATACACACAGCCACCTCGGACTCCCAATCCGTATCAACATCATGCACTTTGTTTTCGTCTTGGGACAAACACTCTGCATCAACATCATTCTCACACTCTTCCTCCACTTGACCTACTTTCACTTCAGACTCACTCTTCATGTGTGCATTAATACTTGGCTTTGCATTCTCAACTTCCAAAACCACATTGTGTCCTTCATTTCATCCTGTTTTAGCACTATCTTATCCGTCAATTGTAAACATGGCTTACTATCGCTGTTTTTACCACAGTTTATGATTCTTTCATGCTCTTCTGGCATGATGTTTTGTTTATCGTTCCCATCATAGGGTATAACACCAATAAAGTCAACACACAACAGTCCGGTTTTACTTACTTGGTTACTTTGCGACACAACATCCTTGGAGCGCTTGTTACCAGCAGAGTCCTTGTTCTCGCTAGCACTGTCACTGTCTCTGACACCAACGCTTGCTAGCCAGCTGGACCCTGTTGTAGCACGTGCATCACAACCTTTTGCCCTGGCATGCGTTCCGCAAATTTCATGGGGCTATAAAAACACCCTTTTTCTTCCAAAATGCGGAAGCTTTTGAGAAGTCCCACAAAGGGAAATAACTCTGCCTGCCAAACAACATTCTAGGTCAAGACTCATTGTTCATTTGTTAATTCAAACACATTAATCTTTTAATTATTACGTCGATGTTTATAATTAGATCCGTTTTTTTCAACCGATCCTTAATTTTTTGTGAAGAGTGTAAGTATCATTATGTATCTTTGCAAAACGTAAATATTTAATTTAAAAAACAACGGCCCACAAATGTAAAGAACAGCAAAACATACCAACAAAGGCACACCAAGCATTTAAAATACACCTTTCTCTGTTTGAAAAACTCAAGTTACGGGAGTGATCGCACACACGACGCACAAGTGCTAGTATGTAGCTTACCCGTGAATATTGCAGCTTTCGCTTTGATAATTTATATAAAGATCAGTTATCCTTTTGCACCAATACAAACCAAAGTCTGATTCACACCGCAGAAAGGTCTAGACCAAAGTCTGATTCACACCGCAGAACGCTCTGGACCAAAGTCTGATTCACAACACAGAAAGGTCTAGACCAAAGTTTGATTCACACCACAGAAAGGTCCGGACCAAAGTCTGATTCACACCACAGAAAGGTCTAGACCAAAGTCTGATTCACACCACAGAACGCTCTGGACCAAAGTCTGATTCACACCGCAGAACGCTCTGGACCAAAGTCTGATTCACACCACAGAAAGGTCTAGACCAAAGTCTGATTCACACCGCAGAACGCTCTGGACCAAAGTCTGATTCACACCGCAGAACGCTCTGGACCAAAGTCTGATTCACACCGCAGAACGCTCTGGACCAAAGTCTGATTCACACCACAGAAAGGTCTAGACCAAAGTCTGATTCACACCGCAGAACGCTCTAGACCAAAGTCTGATTCACACCACAGAAAGGTCTAGACCAAAGTCTGATTCACACCGCAGAACGCTCTGGACCAAAGTCTGATTCACACCACAGAAAGGTCTAGACCAAAGTCTGATTCACACCACAGAAAGGTCTGGACCAAAGTCTGATTCACACCACAGAAAGGTCTGGACCAAAGTCTGATTCACACCACAGAAAGCACTGGACCAAAGTTTACTTTAAAACACACACACACACACACACCCCTCCACACACCACGCACGCTTACACGCACACACGCTTACACACACACACACACACACAGCACTCATAAGGGACAACCTGAATCCCTGCCAGACTCACACAGTCAAGGCACAAAGGATTAGAGACAGCTTTGCATCAGTGCACGTACACTAGGAAGGGGCAACGCACACAATCAGGAACAGTTGTGGTTGTAACTGAACTTTGCGGGTCACACTTGAGCAATCAAGCGGAGCCCTTTGTTGAGCGTGTGTAGAATGGAGGTCGCGTTCCACAAGGCGCGGAGTTGTTCCCCTTCCGCAATGACGGCTAACATGGGACAGTCGTGTTTCTTGACATTCAGGCACTGTTGTGCTTTGTCGGGGTTGAGGTACATCACCCGGTTGCTGTAGCCGGCAAAGTAGAAGGAGACGTTGGTGGCGATGACGGGCAGAATGCCGTACAGGTACACGTCGTCCACCCAGAAGGGCGGCGCAAGGCGGGCGGCGTCAAAGAGGGACGGAACGAGGTCCCCCGTGATGATGACCATGTTTCCCGTGCAGTAGTGGTAGGGGTAGCGCGTCTCGTTTCGGAACAGCCGCCTGTCCACCGTCCACTTGCCCGCCCTGTAGATAATGGCGCTCTTGGTGTGCGACTTGGATAGGTTGCACATCACGGTCCTCCGCTTGTCCTGCAGAACGGGCCAGTAGTGGTGCAGCAGTTTGACCGTGTCGAAGAACATGTCGTCGTCTAGTTTGACCAGCACCTTGACCCGCGGGCAGTGGTGCTCCACCCATCCGTAGCCCATGACGCCCTTGTGGGACAGGTTGTGGTAGGAGTCGAGGAAGTCGCCCTGCACCAGGTCGCCGTGCTGGTCGTGTTCTGCTTCCAGCCTCTGCTGCTCTGCGTCAGTAGACACACGGCCCAGCAGGAACACGCCACGCACCTAAACAACACACACACACACACACACCGTCAGTAACAACATCATCACCATCGTCATCGCCACACGGCCCACCAGGAACACGCTACGCACCTAGCAGGGCCGGACTACCGGGGGGGTTATGGGGGTTGCGCAACCCCCCCCCCCCCCCCTAGCCTAAACATGTACCTTACTTATTTAATTTTTTTATTATTGCTTATTTTATGCCGTTTCATGCAAGGAGCGACCATTTTCCTATCTCAGAATATGACCTACCCATCAGCTTCAGGGGGCTTCGCCCCCTGACCCCCACAACGAGGGGGGGGGGGGGTTCTAGGGTTTCCGGACCCCCCCCCCCCCCCCCAGCCAAAAAATAAAAATAATGCATTTCTTTATTTTACATTGAGTTTCAATTTTTGGGGTATTAATTAGTGACAAAATCTGCTGCCTGAAACTGGTAATGATCATCCTCAGAATGCACCAGATTGCACCATTGTGCATCCTTTTTTCAACATTTTCCGGGGGGCATGCCCCCGGACCCCCCTAGCAATCTAGGCGCTTCGCGCCGAGTCGGCTCGGCACTTCGCGCCTTCACACCCATATCTTCACAATATACTTTTGAAAAAAAACACCCATAAAATGAGCTTATCCGCCCCTGCCGCCAGGGGGGACATACCTCTGGGCCCACTGGCAACCCCCCCCCTCCTCTTCGCCTAGTCCGGCCCTGCCTAGACAACACACACACCGTCAGTAATGACATTATCACTATTGTCATCACCAGACGGCCTAGCAGGAACACGCCACGCACCTAAACAACACACACACCGTCAGTGACGAAATCAACATCATTATCACCAACACAGTCCAGCATAAACTGGTCACGCACCTAGACAACACACACACCGACAGTAATCGTCATCATCACACGACCAAACAGGAACACACAACGCACCTAGACAACACAAACGCCGTCAGTAACAACACCAGCATCATCATCACCACACTGCCCAGCAACAACCCGCCATGCACGATTTAATGCAGGCATAGCCATGTAACAGCTAGACCCAGCACTTTGCAAGCCTTGTTGATTTTTGTACACAGAGGCAACCAAAAGGATTACACTGTGACTCAGAAAGAATCGACCTGAGAAAGAACCAAGACTGGATTTCAATGTACTGACTAGTGAGATGTATACGATGCAAAGAAGTGAAAATAATAAAATGGCTTTGTAAAATTAGCCGTGCAACTTACGTTGGCGTTAAAGAACAGGACGTTGCTTGGCGCCATGAAGGTAGTGCGCATGTCGTGGCGGCGCTGGAAGTGGTCCGGTGCCGTGTGCACCATGAAGAGAACGTGCACCTCGTTCCCGTCCTTCGTGCGGCACAGGTCGGGGTTGTTGAGCAGCAGTGGAGCGTCCAGTGTGAGCGCCAGGTGTCGGGGTGCCTCGTCCTCAGTCAGGTTCAGGTAGAAGAGCAGTCGCCGCAGTTCGTTCTTCTGTCGCCGTCTTGCCGTCGTTGTCAGGGAAACCGCTTGCCTCTGCCCTGACACTGAGCTGACTGTGTTGGTCGTTGCTGGTGCCAAAGGATTTTATTACCATTTGTGTGTACCATGCGATAATTTGACCAATCAGGATTGATTCTAGGTGAGCCTCTTAAAGGCACAGTAAGCCTCCCGTAAACCATCACAGATACTGTCAGGCTTTTACACACATTAGAAACACCCTTTCGTTTAAACACTCACCGCTTGAGAACATCCTAGGTGCCCTCCGTAAAGAGCGAGCAATTTTCAAAGAATTTATTGTTGCGTGGTTTGTCTTACCCCTGAGCCATCGTGAACCCGTGTGATGCATCCAGTTTCCCTTTTTCACAATGTAGTCGTCAATTAGTAATTTGAATGCGACTCGATGTGAGCTTATCTGCAATAGCACGTTATTATGTACCTCTGACTATGCACGAAACAAACGGCTGTGGTTCACAAGAACTCTAGCGATGGATTTTGACTGTTAAGAGGAACTGGCAATAGGTATAAACCGTCGTCTGCTACGAGAACCACGACCTTGCGTGACCCTGCTTCCGGGCTTTTCTTTGTTCAAACTTTCAAAACTTCGAATTGTACTGATCTTGTCTTGATGAAAAAAGAATTCATTTATGATTTAAGTATGTTTGTGTAACAAGCTGTCAATTTATTATTTAGATTTTAAAAGTTAGGTCTAGCGCCAAAACGCACCACGGTCCGATTGTCTCTGAGACAATCCGCAAAATTAATTCTTTAAAAATTGCTCGCTCTTTACGTAGGTCACCTAGGATGTTCCCGTTTGGTGAGCGTTCAAATGGAAGGGTGTTTGTACTGTGTGTAAAAGCCTGACAGTATCTGTGATGGTTTACGGGAGGCTTACTGTGCCTTTAATGTTATAGCGGTCAGGCAGAGACCCTTTTATTTATTTATCACTTTAAAAATAACGAAGACAAACCAAAACTTTGAAATAAAATTATCAAGGCGACTTATTTATTTTATTTTTAACATTAAAACCCTTACCATTTTGAAGTATCAAAAAGTCAAACCTGTCGGGAGGGGGGGGGGTGGGCATGCTGTGCGCAGCTCTCTTGACAAGTACAGTCGTGGTCAAAGTTCGGAAGAATTAAATGAAGAGTCAATGAACCATCTTGAACACGCGGCCAGTACAACTGGCCTTGACACGGAACGATTCAAGGGGGGCAATCTCAGTCATCTGAAAGAGGGAAAGCCAAACGCAATCCGCCTTGTTCGATTTTATGAGCTTGGACGATAGAGAAAAATAAGAAAAGCAAAAGCTGGAGTCCAGTCTGGACGAAACTGCAATCAAGAACGCAGAATTGATTTTTTCTGAGTTTTTTTTTTTAGCCGTAAGCGCCATTTCTCATTTCGAATTTCTCATAACTGCTGTTCACCGCAGTGAAACCAACAAAGGGGCCTCACTCTGGAAGAGTTTCCTGCTCCGATAAACATGGCGCTTACGACTAAAAAAAAACTCAGAAAAAATCAATTCTGCGTTCTTGATAGCAGTTTCGTCCAGACTGGACTCCAGCTTTTGCGTTTCTTATTTTTCTCTATCGTCCAAGCCCATAAAATCGAACAAGGCGGATTGCGTTTGGATTTCCCTCTTTCAGATGACTGAGATTGCCCCCCTTGAATGGTTCCGTGTCAAGGCCAGTTGTACTGGCCGCGTGTTCAAGATGTCAATGAACTTGCGCAACTCAGTTTTTGTCAAATGTAGTTGTACGTCATTTCCTTACTGTCTGATGTTGATTCTCAACATATTCTATTCTCTTGGACAAGAAAAAGCGAAGCAAAAGGTAGGTTGGACCTATCACGGAGATCACCATGTAAACGTAGAAATGAAACAAAACTGAGGCGGTCTCGAATAGCCCAATAGGTTGAAAAACATGAAAACCAGCAACCAACTGGCCAATCATACCGACGGACGATATGCCGGAGGGGTAGGGCCTATTGTATTGATAAACGATTTGTCCACAGACGTCATTTGAATGGCGATAATGCACAAAGGCAATAATGCTGATCAAAGTTTGCCGTCTAACGATGTGTCATTTGCAAAATGAATTCAGCCAAAAATGTCCAAATCTGTTGATTTATGGCAGTGTATACGAGGAGATGAATGATGTTACCCCGTGTAAAAACCTGGATAGATATGGGACCGCGTGTACATGATCCCTTACACGAGAAGGAAGAATACCCTTTGCTGTTTTGGAATGGAGACCGACGCCAGAGAATATGTGTGCAGGCACACTCTTCATAGTACAGAGAAATGATACAGAGAGAGATGTTGATGGAACTTTATTTTTCAAGGATAGAGGTTTAAGGCGACGCCTTTTCTTACAACCGGAAGAGAGAGAGAGAGAGAGAGAGAGACAGAGAGAGACAGAGAGAGAGAGACAGAGAGAGAGGGAGGCGGAGAGGAGAGAGAGAGAGAGAGAGGAGGGGGTGGGGGGGGGGGGGGAGTTGGAAGTGTACCTGTTTTGTCCAAACATTTGAAGATGGTGAGAAGGTTGAGACAGACCGTGAGACAGAGGAGAAGCAGCAAGACTTTCAGTTTTCTTCTGAAGTTCATCCCGTCACGCGGCTCACTCCAGTCTGTAGGCAAACATTGATGACTGAACAATAATCAATCAATCAATCAATATGAAGCTTATATAGCGCGTATTCCGTGGGTACAGTTCTAAGCGCTTGTCGAAGAGTTGTCAACAGACGGACACAAACCCTATCACACACTAGCAAACCCTGATAAACATACAACAAACAACTGTTTAACAACAATGTACAATAAACGCTTTAGAGAGAGAGAGAGAGAGAGAGAGAGAGAGGGGAAGAGCGAGATAGGGAGAGAGAGAGAGGGAGAGAGAAAGATAGGGAGAGAGGGAGAGAGAGAGGGAGAGAGAAAGATAGGGAGAGAGGGAGAGAGAGAGAGGGAGAGAGAAAGATAGGGAGAGAGGGAGAGAGAGAGAGAGGGGGGTGAGAGAGAGCGAGAGGGGGGAGCGGAGAGAGAGGGGAGAGAGGGAGAGAGAGATGGATGGTTTATGAGAGAGAGGGAGACTGAGAGGGAGAGAGAGAGAAGAGGGAGAGAGAGAGTGAGAGAGGGGTGGAGAAAGAGAGAGGGAGAGAGAGAGATGGATGGATGGATGGTTTAATTGTGTAACCAGTGGATTGGTTTTTACAATGCTAAAATAAGAAGAAACAAGTCGCGTAAGGCGAAAATACAACATTTAGTCAAGCTGTCGAACTCACAGAATGAAACTGAACGCAATGCAATTTTTCAGCAAGACCGTATACTCGTAGCATCGTCAGTCCACCGCTCGTGGCAAAGGCAGTGAAATTGACAAGAAGAGCGGGGTAGTAGTTGCGCTGAGCAGGATAGCACGCTTTTCCGTACCTCTCTTCGTTTTAACTTTCTGAGCGTGTTTTTAATCTAAACATATCATATCTATATGTTTTTGGAATCAGGAACCGACAAGGAATAAGATGAAAGTGTTTTTAAATTGATTTCGAAAATTTAATTTTGATCATAATTTATATATTTTTAATTTTCAGAGCTTGTTTTTAATCCAAATATAACATATTTATATGTTTTTTTAATCAGAAAATGATGAAGAATAAGATGAACGTAAATTTGGATCGTTTCATTAAAAATTTTTTTTTTTACAATTTTCAGATTTTTAATGACCAAAGTCGTTATCAATTTTTAAGCCACCAAGCTGAAATGCAATACCAAAGTTCGGCCTTCGTCGAAGATTGCATGGCCAAAATGTCAATCAATTTGATTGGAAAATGAGGGTGTGACAGTGCCGCCTCAACTTTTACAAAAAGCCGGATATGACGTCATCAAAGGTATTTATCGAAAAAAAGAAAAAAGTGTCCGGGCATATCATTCCCAGGAACTCTCATGTAAAATTTCATAAAGATCGGTCCAGTAGTTTGGTCTGAATTGCTCTACACACACACGCGCACAGACAGACAGACAGACACACGCACACACATACACCACGACCCTCGTCTCGATTCCCCCTCTATGTTAAAACATTTAGTCAAAACTTGACTAAATGTAAAAAGTACAAAAGCAACATTTCACGTAATCAAATCAGTACATACATGATATTACACTGACATGATTGTTGATCAGTCGTAACAATGTTTAGACATTTTCAGAGGCTTGCTAACATACTCAGCATACAAGGGCATGCAACACAAACACACACACACACACACACACACACACACACACACACACACACACACACACACACTCACGCGCACACACATAAACTCGCGTGCGCGCAAGTAATTATGTAGGGGAAGGGAGGGCAAGTCGACCCCCTCGGGTATGTCGTCCCCCCTCGATTTTGAGAACATGACACTGCAGGGGTGATTATCATCGATTTCATAAGCCAGAGTTACCCAACCTGAATCAGTTGAAGAAAAAAAAAATGTCGAAATAAACGGGCCCAGCAAAGCGGTAAGTCTTTGTCAATTTTGATGGTTTCCACTCTAAAATTGTTGCACGAAAAAAACAACAGTCAGTGCATGGGAGCCGCTGATTCGTAAAATGCACCAGATCTGCAAAAAAGCTTTGGCTTTCATAACAACTAGTCGAAAGTTATAGATCTCAGGCTATCCCAGGAACAATGGTAAATAGCAATGTTCAGCGAGTACCATGATCGGGTAATTCGTCCCCCCCTTTGTCGTGTAACTCGACCCGGGTCACAATACCCGACTATGGGTCCATATCACTCTCTCGTCTGTGTAGACTCTTTAATCTCCAAGAAATAGTGTCAGATGAAGAACCCGTAAAAGTTCTTTGTATGTATTTGAAATAAAAGTGAACGTAGCCTTAAAAAAATAATATTCGAAGTTGTGTGTTGATTAATTAATTAAGAGAGAGAGAGAGAGAGAGAGAGAGAGACAGAGAGAGACAGAGAGAGACAGAGAGAGAGAGAGAGGGGGGGTGCGCTTTCCCGTCATTGGAAGTGCGCGTATACTAGTAGGCCTATTAAACTATTTCACGTTCACGCAACCTGAAATGGGCGACACAAATCAATTACAAGTCCAATTTGTAAATATATTTTCCCATTTGCTTCGCTTTGAACCAGAGCAACTAATAAGTATAGATGTTTGAACATCTATCCCTTCAAATACTCACCCTCCCTGCATAGCCAAGACGTCGATCGACTTCTGACGTAGGCCGACTCATTATGACGTCATTCTCACTTCCGATTAACAAAACTGACACAGAAAAGTTACTTCAGTCAATTTCATATGTCGAGGTGATGCTATTGGGTAATATGAACAACCTTTTCCACCTGGACGAATTACCCGCCCCCCATGGACGAGTTGCCCTCCATGGAGGGCAAGTCGTCCATGCTTCAGGATTTTTTTCTTTTATATTTTATTTAAAAACCGTGCCAGTTGGATCGTTCATATTCCACACAACGCTTACACGAAAGAGAACACACCAGGTTTTACAACAAAAACAATCTTTTTTTTAAAAAGACGAGAGGTATAAGCTGCATTTGTTAGAGGGGTCGACTTGCCCTCCCTTCCCCTACATATACACACGTTTCCAGTGTATGACGTTTACATTTACAATAATAATCAAACTACCCCGTAATAATAATAAACCTCGACTTTGAGACAAGAATAAACAAGAGGCGAAGCCTTCAAGGCTCACGTAAGAAATAGACAAACAGTAACCAGGGGCGTCTTATCCAGGTGGGGCTAGAGCCCCACCACTTTTCCCCCCCTAAAAAAAAAAAGACAAAAAAGAGAGAGGGAGAGAGAGAGAGAGAGAGAGAGAGAGAGAGAGAGAGAGAGAGAGAGAGAGCCTCAAAGGGAAAGAACTCGATAACGCTCTTCTTTTGCAATAGAGACAGAAAGTTCCGATTTGGTGTGTCTGCTGCTTTTTCACGAGATTGTGCTATCGTATTTCCTAATTAAAATTGATAGCCCCACCACCTTTTCATAGCGTGTGACGCCCCTGGTAACACAAACTCAATCACTCCGTCACACATACACACACACACACACAGTAAGCATAGGTGACACTGTGCAAGAAAGCGAGACACTAGATCTAGATCTGTCTGTCTGCATGTAGCCTACTTACAGGGACACGACTAAGAGTAATACCTAATATTCTGGACTCGCAACGAAATATACTGTAAACAAATGACAATGAACAACGCTTCGACCTAATGGTCTTCAACAGGTTAAAAAAAAAATGAAAACAACAATACAAATATCAAAACGACTTATCAGAGAAGATGATGTCCTCCAAGCGCAAAAGAAGGGGGAAAGGGAGATAAATCAAAAAGAAAAATGAGCAATGAAAAATGAAACCAAAACGAAACAAACCAGAATAATAACGCTTGAAGGGCCTGAAGTTGAAAGAGAGAGAGAGAGAGAGAGAGAGAGAGAGAGAGAGAGAGAGAGAGAGAGAGAGAGAGAGAGAGAGAGAGAGACTTAGACTTAGACTTAGACTTAGAACATTTTATTCACATAAAGGGTAGACATTTTAGGCCATAGGCTTAATCTTACAATGTGCCCTTTACATTCACACAAACACATATTCACGCGTGCGCCCGACTAGAATCATAGAAACATCAAACATACAGTAATAATAATTAAACTACTCACTTATCGCCCCCCCCCCCCCCCCCCCCCCCCCCCGGCGCAAATCAAGAGCACACGATAATCCCAAAGAAATGACACTCCTCTTTCTCTCCCTCTTATTACTTACAGTTATACTCACACACCTGCGCGCGCACACTCACATACACCTGACACACACGCAATCACTCTCGTGCGCACATACATCACACATAGCCAAGTCATGTATTGATTTGGGCAAATAACGAGGGCAGTTTATTCAAGAGAATACCATCTGACAATGAGAGATATCATTGTGCAGTGATAAGTCCACAACAAAAAACAACAAACATTTGGTTACACTAACAACAATCACAAGGAGCCCTCACTCAAAAATTTAACACCGTGAATAATGATTACATAACAAGGTTCGAGTCGCTTCATGCACAACCTCACTTCAAGTGAAGGCACACACAGGCATGCATTTGCCTCAAAATTAAGAACATCATGCAACGGATTGCTAACCAAATACAACGGTGGGTGCCGGGGGTGGATGGGGGGTAAGAAATAGTTGGCATATGCCCGCTGCGCCGCGCTGGTAAGGACTGACCACAATGTGTTGCTCTCCCGTTCTTATAGACCCCCGCTGATGCATCACACGTGCAAGCCCCCCGGCAACATGGACATTGCGGCTGGGCTCTTCTCCTCGACTTTCACAAATCCTCCTCTCCCCTCTCTTTCTAATTACGGGCCTAAGTGTTGATATCCTGCTTTACTACCCTCTCTTCCCTACCTGCCAACACTGATCCCTTTAGGCCTACCTCAAGTATCTAACATCCTCCTCCTCCACCCGCGGCTAATCTGTCTCGTTTAAATAGAGTTTATTTGACGCTGTCCGCTCTATCCAAACTCACACTTAAACTACTCACTTATCCCCCACCCCCCCGGCGCATATCAAGAGCACACGATAATCCCAAAGAAATGACACTCCTCTTTCTCTCCCTCTTATTTCTTACAGTTATACTCACACACCTGCGCGCGCACACACTCACATACACCTGACACACACGCAATCACTCTCGTGCGCACATACATCACACATAGCCAAGTCATGTATTGATTTGGGCAAATAACGAGGGCAGTTTATTCAAGAGAATACCATCTGACAATGAGAGATATCATTGTGCAGTGATAAGTCCCAAATTAGAGGTACTACTCGTTATTCAGCCCAACTAAAAACAGTGTACTAGGTTAGAGGTGGGAGGTTTAGGATTGTTGTGATGTTATACATGAAGGAGTTGCCTGGGCTACATGTGATCTGTAAGATGATCTTTTGTGGCAGCTGGTCTAAGTAGCCTAAGTACGCGTTGCTTTTCCAATCCCCCATCACCTTGACAATTTGCCCCGGCACACCACAACTCAACGCCCACGCGGCACCACCCCGCCGAAAGCTGTGGCTGGAGAAGTTTCCCCCAGCAACAGCGGTAGTCAAGCGCAGTTTCTTATTAAAGTCTGATCCTTTCATCGGGAAGACCTGCGCCTTGGGGTCCATCGGCCCCAACAAAGGTAACACAGCGGTCACGGCAGACACTGGACACAAGGGATGGAGTGACATTGCCGGGAGCTTAATTTCAACAGAGCGCTCTTTACGCTGAATCGTTTTGCTCCATTGGAGCGTTATTGACATGCCCGTACCCAGAATAACCACCTGGTCTCTTGTGAGCTGCTTACAAGGATCGAAGTTCCCGTTGTCCTGAAACAAGTTCGATCTCCGGAGAACTCCGAAAAAAAGCACCAAACACGCAGCCCAGAACACAATATCTTGCCTACACTCAAGGTCCAGCTGGCTTTTTATTATGTGTAGTAATTCAGGGGTGATTGGGGTTTTCTTATCAGTGGCACACCCCTTGCATTTTTCGATGCCCTTAAGTGTTGTCTGGACGTACCACGAGTCCCTGAATGGGTGCGGCAAGCCGCTTTCAAGATGAAGAATGCGAATAATGTTGATGTATTGCTTGATGGAGGACGGTTTCAAACGTCGGGCTAGGTACGCTGCGTATTGCGCAACAGTCTGCTCGTTCACAGGCACTGGCATTATGTCCATCTCCCCACAGAAACGTAAATACGAGGTAAGGTGGGTGCGGTAAGTCTTCTTAGTGTTATCAGAAAAGGCACTTGCTCTGTAATCCAACACTTCTGCCGTCAGTTGCGCCCCTAATGGGGGCTGCTGGTCTGAAAAACAAGGAACAACAGGGCTTGGTCAGACATATGGTCACACAGGTTGATGTCGGGGGGTCTCCCCCGGTGCCAGAATGTCAACAGACGCACTAAGTCTTCGCGCCGTCTGGGCTCATGGAGGCGGGAAATTGTGTCAGCCATGATGTTTACACTACCAGCCACATGTATCGCCGCGATTTTGCAGTTCACTTTTGCACATTCCCACGCCATTTTACGGAGCAGACTGTTCACATACTTATTAGTCGATCTGCCCTTATTAATGATAGCTTTTGCGACAGTACTATCGGTATGAATAATCACTTCTTGTCCGCACCACATTGGATCCCATCGTGTCACTGCTTGCACCACAGCGCACACTTCTTTATAGTTAATATGTAGCTCCTTTGCTGCCGGCATGTCTTTTTCAAAGATGGTGTACTGCCAGTCACCTTGCCAAAAGGCACCCGCTGCAATATTACATGCATCTACATGAACATGCTGTTTTGCATTGTGAAAATAATATACTGTGCCGTTAAATACATGCATAAAAGAAAGCCACCATTGTACATCCTTATGAAATTCGCCAGATAGTTTCGCTTTGTGTCGCTGCTGCTGAAGGGGTTTAATCGTGTCCAGTATCCGCCGCAGAAAGAATTTTCCTCCTCTGACAGCCTGACAGGCCCAATTAAGGGACCCCGCTATGCTTTGTAGCTGAGTTTTTGTCGCGCGCTTCTTTCCTCGGATCTGGAGGAGTCGCTGCCGCAGTTGCTGCAACTTGTCACTTCCAAGTGACAGGGTGTTGTTTCGCGTGTCGATGTCGACACCGAGAAACGTGATACGTTGAGTAGGCCCCACCACCTTCTTCCAGCTAATGTTGAAACCCAGTTCCCTCAATAATCTAATTAAAGACAGTAACATGTCATTGCACTCTTGTCTGGTAGCTGCTACCAGAAGAAAATCATCAATATACGCTAACACACCTGGCATGCCTTTCCGTGCCATGCATCTGCGAATAGCTTGCGACAGGCGATGGAAGTGTGACGGCCCTACATTGCTGCCAAAAGGCAGCCGACTGTCAAAGAGATAAGTAGGTTTCTTTTCACCTGTGAAATGCCATTTCAGCCCAGTCATACAATAATCGTCCGGACTGATGCATACTGACCGATAGGCGGACTGCAAGTCTACTTTTGCACACCAATACCCTGTCTTCGCTAGGGCGCACGCGTCAGATACGGTTTGAAATTTAGCTGACTCAGGTATAGAATAGTCGTTCATTGCCCTACCTGTGGGTTTGCTAGCGTCATGGATCAACCTGATGCTGCCATCATCCTTGGGAATCGCAGCGATAGCGCTTACCACAGTTGGTTTTCTACTAGCTACAATGTAATAACCTTTTTCTATCTGATCTAATAGCTCTTTTTCCACAGCTTTATGGTGTTCGTTCGATGACCTATGGTTTGTTTGCTCTACGTCTAGTACGCCTGCCCTACTCTCTTCTGTTACACGGAAACCGTTTCTTATGCCATCTAATAAAAAGGTTTTGTCGTGATCGCCTTCTAGCACCTTGTGCCACATTTGAGATTTAGCATTAATGGAATCACTATTTCCGAGAAATTTGCACTTATTGGAATCTAGCTGAGGGAACGGGCTGTTGAAGGTGGGGCCTACCGTTTTGTCGGCAATTCGCTGCGCTGTGTCCTAGGCTGGGGAGGTGGTAGCTGTCACTTTGTGGTCCTTGCCGGGGTGGCCCATGCCGCAGGTGTCGCAGACGTGGAGGAATCTGCAGCGGGACCCATAGGGACAGTCGCCTTTGTTGGTATACAATAAGCACACTTCCTTCCCGTTGGGTCCCGCTGGTCGCCGGGAACCGCCGCTGGCCGTCGTAGCCTTGCCGCCCTTGTTGTCTTGGACGCCATGCTGGAGCCGGTCCCGCAGGATCACCGTGGACAGGTGGGGGTTGGGGGTTCCCCACTTGAATCCGCTGGACGACTGGCGCCTTCTGTACTCGTCGTCGTACAGAAGCACCGACTGCCACAAGTATCTGGCCCCCAGCTCGCCTATCATCTCTGTGTACCGGAGGTAGGCGGTCGAGTCAAACCCGGGCTTCTCAGCAATCAACCTCGCCATGATGCGTGCGTTTGCCACAATCCGGTGGCAGGGGGAGACTTTGTCAAGTTTTGGTCTCTGGTTGAGTTTTAGGATGACACCTCCCCCGAGTGTCACCTCTTCCTCGGCCGCCATCGACCCCGGCACAAAATCCAGAATGGAAAGATAGGAGGTCTCACCTGTTGGCTGCAGTGACAAGCCGCCTAACAGTCCCTGGAGTGGTTCCACGCTTTTTTCCTCAGTCACCCGCTGGGATAGTGGCCCTCCCCCGCTTCGCTTTTGCAGGGCCGCCACTGCTACTCTCAGCGCTACGTAGTGGCCACGCTTGAGACCCAGGCCCTCCAAATCCTGGGCAGTCACATTACTCAGCACATTGAGGGTGTTCAACTCCTCATCCTGGAGAACTTTAACCACCGTTAAAGGCAGATCTGTCGCCCACGCTCCAAATTCGAAGTCCATATTGCAGTAAGAAATAGTTGGCATATGCCCGCTGCGCCGCGCTGGTAAGGACTGACCACAATGTGTTGCTCTCCCGTTCTTATAGACCCCCGCTGATGCATCACACGTGCAAGCCCCCCGGCAACATGGACATTGCGGCTGGGCTCTTCTCCTCGACTTTCACAAATCCTCCTCTCCCCTCTCTTTCTAATTACGGGCCTAAGTGTTGATATCCTGCTTTACTACCCTCTCTTCCCTACCTGCCAACACTGATCCCTTTAGGCCTACCTCAAGTATCTAACATCCTCCTCCTCCACCCGCGGCTAATCTGTCTCGTTTAAATAGAGTTTATCTGACGTTGTCCGCTCTATCTAAACTCACACTTAAATGAGAAAAGTAGTAGAAAATACATGAATGGAACATCAATAAAGCAATCACAGAATGGAACATTAATTACGCAATCACACTTGCGCACTCACACGCAGAGAGAGAGAGAGAGTCAACAATCTACGACACGACTGCCAACAAGTCTCGGCCCGCTCAAAAAACAATGACCGAGACTTTCAGTAATTCCTTCGCGTGACGTCTAACCCTCTTACGCCATAATGTGACGTCTTCAAATGACGAAATGTTAAAGTTTCTACCACAGACATACACACGCACAAACACACGCACAAACGCACAGACAGACAAAGTTACGATCGCATAGCAAGGGCGGATCTGGGGGGGGGGGTTTACACGGGTTACGTAACCCCCCCACCCCCAAAAAAAAGAGGTAATTTATTGGCTCAGGATGCACCAGATAGCTCTATTTTGCTTCTTTGGATAAAAAAATTTTCGGGGGGGCATGCCCCCGGACCCTCCTAGAGGCTTAGGCGCCTTCGGCGCCGTCAACTTGTATCTTCGCAGTCATTTTGTAACCCCCCCCCCCCCCTCCAAAGTGAATTGATCCGCCCTAGCTTGCATAGGCTACACTTCGTGAGCCAAAAATTCCCGAGGTGCTTTGAGACTGAAACGAACCCAGGCAATTGTCATTGTGGGAGAACAAAAGTTCACAACATTGTCATTGAAAAACCAACAACAAACAAGTGCGTGAGTGTGTGTATGTGTGCATGCGTGCGTGCGCCCGGTGCGTGCGTGCGTGTGTGTGTGTGTAAATAAGGTTTATGCTGAGTTCACTTATGTCCCTGGAACATGGAAATTACAGCTTAACGTAATACACCGATTTTAATTTAAAATCCGAAATCATCAGTTTTCACCACGATTGCACCTCAGTTTGAACCCACCACCACGCTTCTCACCGTCAGCAAAGTCGGAAGTACACGGCCATAATCGCAACAGCTTCCCACAGTTTAGAACACTATTCTTGAACATCATTACCAGACTATTCTTATTCTTACCTGTTTCGTCAATGCAACCGTTGGTTCCTGAAGCGAAATCTGTGTACCTTTGGAAGGCTAGCAATGGGTGCAAATGGGCAGAATATACCTGCGCAGTTTCAGCGGCACAGACGACGCACTGCCTATTATTTATGCCGCGATAGGGATTATGACGAGTACTTGGCCTGTTTTCCTTTCATGCAACGTGTAGCGGGCTGGGATAATCTGTCGGTCCTGCTGAAGTTACATATGTGAGCGGAGCCCCCAACGATTCTCGCTTTTCGCTGCGATCTCTTTTCTCAGGGGCAGAGTGACAGCACGCCTGGACAGTTATTGCAGTTGCATGTTACAAGTTACGGTATGGTATGGTGTGCATGCTATAATTATATTCCAGTTCCGGCTTTTGCACACTTTGTCTGCTCCTTTCATATTGAAATCACTCTGGCCATTTCTGTTTAGCCCGACAAGCGTGAAGCGGGGAATAAAAGAACCGTATTGAATTCCCGTATCACTGATATCAGGCAGCGATACACGCACGGGCATATATTCACGCGACGAGATCGGTTTAGGAGAGCTTCGTTAAGTGATCATGATTATCCTTTGAGTCAAGCTATAAAGAACAAAGGGAAGTAAGCATTCTAAATATAGAGAACAGCAGTATTGAGTCAGTGTCAGTGAGAGTCATGCAGAACCAGTCTCCTGGCACCCGGGAGAACAAGAACATTGAAACAAGAACATTGAAACAAGAACATTGAAACAAGAACATTGAAACAAGAACATTGAAACAAGAACATTGAAACGAACAAATGACTCGGTTGAAGGGACGTTGAAAGAACAACCAACCAACTACCACTCCCCCTTAACCTCCTGCTATCATAGGTTTACAGTCGTATTTTGTTAGTGACTCGGATATTTGTCACAATTAATGAGAATGAACGTTGTTATGGCAATCCGTTTGTAAAGAAATTACGTTTTTTCCTGTTGATCTAAATAATGAATTATTTAACTAAATAATGCATTATATAGCTAAATAATTCATTATTTACACAAAAGTAAAAAGTGTGATTGTTGTAATTAAATAAATCTTTTATTTACTAAACAATTCATTATTTAATAAAAAAAAATCCATTATTTACTATATAATGCATTCTATATTATAGAATGCATTCTATAGTATAGAATGCATTCTATATTAGAATGCATTCTATACTATAGAATGACTTTGGAAACAAAATTTAAAAAATGGTAATTGGAACGTTCATTATTGACAAAACAATACGTTAGAATGCATTCTATACTATAGAATGACTTTGGAAACAAAATTTTTAAAATGGTGATTGGAACGTTCATTATTGACAAAACAATACGTTAAATTTACTAGTTCGTCGACCTGTAGGCGGCCTTTGAAGTAGACAGACAAACAAACACTTATCAAACAGGTGATGAACTTACCTCGACATCGTGCACGGCTACTGTACTCGCTTAAAAAATGCGGGAGAAGTAATGACCAATGACGAACTGAATGACGTAAAAGGAAATCGATGACGCCAGCGTCGAAAGCTTTAGAACACAGGCACAGAGAGATGGAGAGAGAGAGAGAGAGAGAGAGAGAGAGAGAGAGAGGGGGAGAATAATTATGACGAAGGTACTCGATAAAACAAGTCGCGTAAGGCGAAAATACAACATTTAGTCAAGTAGCTGTCGAACTCACAGAATGAAACTGAACGCAATGCCATTTTTCAGCAAGACCGTATACTCGTAGCATCGTCAGTCCACCGCTCATGGCAAAGGCAGTGAAATTGACAAGAAGAGCGGGGTAGTAGTTGCGCTAAGAAGGATAGCACGCTTTTCTGTACCTCTCTTTGTTTTAACTTTCTGAGCGTGTTTTTAATCCAAACATATCATATCAATATGTTTTTGGAATCAGGAACCGACAAGGAATAAGATGAAAGTGTTTTTAATTTAATTTAATTTAATTGACAATTTAATTTTGATAATAATTTTTATATATTTAATTTTCAGAGCTTGTTTTTAATCCAAATATAACATATTTATATGTTTTTGGAATCAGAAAATGATGGAGAATAAGATGAACGTAAATTTGGATCGTTTTATAAATTTTTATTTTTTTTTACAATTTTCAGATTTTTAATGACCAAAGTCATTAATTAATTTTTAAGCCACCAAACTGAAATGCAATACCGAAGTCCGGGCTTCGTCGAACATTACTTGACCAAAATTTCAACCAATTTGGTTGAAAAATGAGAGCGTGACAGTGCCGCCTCAACTTTCACGAAAAGCCGGATATGACGTCATAAAAGACATTTATCAAAAAAATGAAAAAAACGTCTGGGGATTTCATACCCAGGAACTCTCATGTCAAATTTCATAAAGATCGGTCCAGTAGTTTAGTCTGAATCGCTCTACACACACACACAGACAGACACACACACACATAAACACACACACACGCACACACACACACACACGCACGCACGCACATACACCACGACCCTCGTCTCGATTCCCCCTCTACGTTAAAACATTTAGTCAAAACTTGACTAAATGTAAAACCATGTAAATGATTATTAATTTCTTTTGTCAATATTCTTGCATCTAACAGGTAAATTCAGATGTATTAGTTGTTTGAAATATGTCGGGAGCCGATTTCAACAAGAAATTGTACAGATATTTGCCAAAAATCCCTCTTTTACTGACAGAGCCATGCGGAGCTGTCCTGTAGTAGTTTCGTAATGTTATAGAATGCATTAAATAATGGATTTTTTTTTTATTAAATAATGAATTGTTTAGTAAATAAAAGATTTATTTAATTACAACAATCACACTTTTTACTTTTGTGTAAATAATGAATTATTTAGCTAAATAATGCATTATTTAGTTAAATAATTCATTATTTAGATCAACAGGAAAAAACGTAATTTCTTTACAAACGGATTGCCATACGTTGTCTGTTCATTTCAATGCTCCTTATTCTCGCAGGTCCCAGGGGGTTAGTTCAGCGTACTGCTCACGTGCTGATGTTTTCTAACAACTCGGAGTATACTCGTCAAAAGAAACTAGGCAGGTGCGTCTGGAAGCGGTAGATTTTTGCCGGCGATGATGCTGTTTGTGTTTTAGACAATTACAGTGTTAAATAAATGCCATTCATTCCCCTGGCGTATGCAGCAAACAGCTGATTTTACGTGAGGTAGTGTCTACAGAGTGGAACGGAGACCGCAACCCCGAAAACGGAAGTTCACAAAGGCTTTAGTTCCCCTAATTAACTCATTGTCTCCCAGGTACGGATATGTTTGTTTGTTTGTTCGTGGGCTGAAACTCCCACGGCTTTTGTGTATGACCGTTTTTACCCCGCCATTTAGGCAGCCATACGCCGCTTTCGGAGGAAGCATGCTGGGTATTTTCGTGTTTCTATAACCCACCGAACTCTGACAGGATCTTTTTCGTGCGCACTTGGTCTTGTGCTTGCGTGTACACACGGGGGTGTTCGGACACCGAGGAGAGTCTGCACACAAAGTTGACTCTGAGAAATAAATCTCTCGCCGAACGTGGGGACGAACTCACGCTGACAGCGGCCAACTGGATACAAATCCAGCGCGCTACCGACTGAGCTACATCCCCGCCCTGGGTACGGATATATCATACATCTTGGACACCCGGCCAGTACTGAAACTGGCCTTGGCACGGAACGATCCAAGGGGGGCAATCTCAGTCATCTCAAAGAGAGAAATCCAAACGCAATCCGCTTTGTTCGATTTTATGGGCTTGGACGATAGAGAAAAATAAGAAAAGCAAAAGCTGGAGTTCAGTCTGGACGAAAATGCTATCAAGAACGCAGAATTGATTTTTTCTGAGGTTGTTTTTTTTAGCCGTAAGCGCCATGTTTATCGGTCTCCAACCTGCCTCAAAGACAAAGGAAAACTGACGGTGCTGGGTAATTGAAATCAAATAATGAACACTGACAGCATGCACAGCCGTAACCAACACCTTTTGCTCACAAGACATGTCAAATAAAGTGAAAAATAGCAACGACTTACCATTGTGCACTCCCGTGTCGAGCTAAAACTTAAGTTGCGGCACAATTTTGCTTCTCGCACATCTGGCTTGTTGACATGCATCAACGAAGGGGCCTCACTCTGGAAGAGTTTCCTGCTCCGATAAACATGGCGCTTACGGCAACAACAAAAACGCAAAAAAAATCAATTCTACGTTCTTGATAGCATTTTCGTCCAGACTGGACTCCAGCTTTTGCTTTTCTTATTTTTCTCTATCGTCCAAGCCCATAAAATCGAACAAAGCGGATTGCGTTTGGATTTCCCTCTTTGAGATGACTGAGATTGCCCCCCTTGGATCGTTCCGTGCCAAGGCCAGTTTCAGTACTGGCCAGGTGTCCAAGATGATATATCATATGGCTCTATCTGACCAGGTACGGATATTACTGTTAGCTTCAGTCGCTTCCTGTAACGTCCATCTAACGCCTTCATTCCAGCGTGTTGATACACAGTTACAACACAGTTTCTACAATTCTGAGTGACCTGCTGCAGCACAGCTGGTGTCGGCTAAAAAAAACTTGATCAAAATAGATGGGGTAGAAAGTGTTAAGGTGAAACAATATGCACCTAAGACTGAACAAGTGTTGCATGTTTTGCGGTCTCCGGCCCACTCAATAGACACTACTCCATGCAAAACCAAGCTGTTCATTGTATTAATGCGGTAGTGGAATGAATGGCCTTTCAAACTGTATAATTGTTTTTAACACAAACAGTCTGCTAGCAAAGAATCCGCACCCTAACCGGCACCTGCCTCGTTTCTTTACACGATAGTATATATACACACGGCTTAGGCGGAGCGCTTACTTTTCCTTCCGTGTTGTTTGTGGTGTAGTTTATTCAGTTGTAGTTTATTATACCCCCATTCCACACATCCGTTCTAGGTACCGTTCCCGTAGCGACCAAGGAACAGCACGGGAATGGGAGGGATCGGGAGGGGACCTTAATGGAACGCCAATGGACGTTAACGGAACTCCATTGAACGGTAGGAACGGTTGGGATGGGTGAGTTCAAAATGTTAGCCATTCCCCGCCCGTCCCAAATGTTAGCCATTCCCAGCCCGTCCCAAATGAACGGTAATGGAACCTTAACACGTCGGCAACGGAACCCATGGATCGTTAATGGAACTTAACGCAATGGTAACACAACGCCAGCGCTATCACACTGACACTGAGTTGTCATACCCGCATTCCATACATCCGTTCTAGCTTCCGTTCCCAGCCGTTCTGAAGACGGCTGCCACTATGGTCAGACGCTGCTCAAAGATGCCAAAACCGGCCGTTTGCGCAGCGTCTCATTGTTGTGGCAGCCGTCCTCAGGACGGCTTGGAACGGAACTGCTAAAACGGATGTGTGGTATGGGGGTATTAGCAACAGTATCGTCCCGAGAGACACTGTATTAATAATGCATAACGCGCGTGTGGTCACGCATCAAAAAATGCAAAACACTTTGTACTTCAATGCCCACGCTTTGAAGTAAACTGTGAAAAAACAATATTACGACATCTTTCGTACCCCATTTAAAGCCTTCATTCCCGTGTCATTTAATTCAAACTCTCTATGCCTTAAAAGGCACTTCACTTGGCTATCCGGCACACTTTTCGGATCAAAGATTTATTTTACAGGGGTCACGTGACCGGCGCTCAAATAAGGGTCACCCTGAAGTCGACCTGAAAAAAACGTAAGGTACCAATTACAAAAATCGACGGAAATTCAGAATAGGCACAACTCGGCAACTTGTCCATACGGGGAGAAAGTCAAAACCATCTCTATCCAGACTGACAGGTTGTTTTGCTAAGCCTATTTCTTGTGTTATGCCATTCTTCTTCTTCTTCTTCTTCTTCTTCTTCGTTCATGGGCTGAAACTCCCACGTTCACTCATGATTTTCACGCACGAGTGGGTTTTGTGCATGACCGTTTTTACCCCGCCATTCAGGCAGCCATACGCCGCCTTTCGGGGGGAAGCATGCTGGGTATCTTCGTGTTTCTGTAACCCACCGAACTCTAACATAGATTACAGGATCTTGTCCGTGCGGACCTGGTCTTGTGCTTGCGTGTACACACGAAGAGGGATAAAGCACTAGCAGGTCTGCACACAAGTTGACCTGGGAGATCAAAAAAATCTCCACCCTTAACCTACCTGGCCGGGATTTGAACTTACGACCTTCCGATTAGGAGGCCGATGTCTTATCCACTAGGCCACTGCGCCCGTTCGGCCTTTAAACTGATGCAGGTGTCGATCGCATGAGCGGTCGAAAACAGGATTTTTTTTCCTCACTGATGTGTGTGTGTGTGTGGGGAGGGGGGTGGATGGGCGTGAGAGGTAATATTTTTGTATATAGTCACCGCCAGTCACTGAAAATATTATTCCGTCATTCTTTGGACATTTTTAAAGAGTAAACCGAACTTGGAGAACAAATTTCGGCGTAAGTACGGCCAGTACAAGGAGTTTTATTTTTAATTATCACACCGTCTGACAGTGTGCTAATATCAGTTACCTTAAAATGTCCTCGTCGTCGTTGTTGTTGTTGTTGTTGTTGTTGTTGTTGTTGTTGTTGTTGTTGTTGGTGGTGGTGGAGGTGGTGTTGTTGTTATTGAATTTTGAAGAAGTGTCATTGGAAGAAACGTGCCGCTTAAAAAGTGTCGTGCATCCAACGCTACAGCCTAAAGTCTTTGTAGACTCAGTCGGATAGTGCAATCTTGTGGAAAACGAGCAACGGCGAGTTGCTAGTCGTTTTCAGCCAACACTGAGCTTCTCATATGACCTCACATGAAAAGACAGCTTTCATTTGCTCAGGCATGAGACCAAGGGTAGGGCGGATGGTGGCGAGAGAGGTGAAGGGACGGGGAATGTTTACAGTGTCGTGTACCGGGCTGTGAGCAGTGCCCGCCAATGTTTAGCTCAGGCACCGTCACGGCAGACGCGGCTTAGTTCTATGCAGGAAAATGCAGCGCGCTATTCTGGCCATCTGTCGTTCTTATCTCTAAGGCAGACTGATGCCAAGAGGTGTAAGTTACACCCGCCTTCAGGCTTAGGTATTTTCAAACCCTTGACTCAAGACTGTACTGCGCTAAGCCCTGAAATTTGAGCTTTCTGCTTTCGGGTGGGTTGCTTTTTAGTCGCACATACCATGCCTCACGACATTTTTATCTCAAAGACAACAGAATGAATTTGTATAAAAATTGACATACACAATCTTGAGGGCATTCGCTTTTGCCGCTTTTCTCAATTTTTGTCATAACTATTTTGATGACGTAATTAAAAAAACACATACGCTGAGGTAGCACCATGGCGACCGCATTTTTCCTATCGTCTCGGTCACATTTTGTAGGAGTTATAGTTGCTCGTTCAGTACTTTAAAAATCCCTTATGAAACTGTTATTGAAAGTAATGTCCAAAATTGCATTTTGGAAGTAATATTTATACAAGATATATTACTTAACAAGATAATAAGATATAAGCACCTTATATCTTATTACGGTTACAACGGGAATCAATATTTATACACGAGATCTGAGTCTCGTATCTTATTATATATTTATAACATTTATATTATTATCTTACTTAATAAGATATAAGTACCTAACCTGGTTACTGGTGTGTTTTCTTTTTATTTAAGATATATTACTGTGTTTCTCAAAACTATAAAGTTTTGTTGTGTTTGAACCCCCAACTTCAATGTGAACTTCAGTGTAAAAGCTACTGAACGGATTGCTCATTTCTTACTTGTCTCCTTTTTCCTCTTGTTTTTTTGCCAGAAAAACACACACGTAAAAAACCTCATAACAAAACACCTGGCAGCGTCATTTAAATTCTAGCACCTCACTCTGGCACCACCACCAACTCACTTTGGCACCACCACTTTCACGCTAGCATTAACTCTGACACCTCACTGTTGTACCACCATTCTCACACCACTCTTGTTGTTCTGGCACCACTCTCACTCTGACATTCACGCAGACACACACATCCCCGGCGAATACACACATACACACACAAATATCGACTTGAGTGGGTTTCGAACCCATGACTTGGGATTTGACAGTGTTTGAATACTGCGCTCTTATCCGCATGGCTATTTTTTAGTTATAGTAAAATAGTTTAGTCCCTCTTTAGGGCGAGGGCCAGATGCAAACAAGAAGGGCAAAGCCCATACGACTCACATGCTTGACCTAAACCTAGCAATGACATCATACACTAAGAACTGCTTTACACATTTTTCCTACCAAAATACATGTGACCTTGACCCAAGGTCAAGGTCATCCAAGGTCATGCAACACAAAGCTGTTAATTCAAGACATAGGAAGTACAATGGTGCTTATTGGCTCTTTCTACCATGAGATATGGTCACTTTTAGTGGTTCACTACCTTATTTTGGTCACATTTCATAAGGGTCAAAGTGACCTTGACCTTGATCATATGTGACCAAATGTGTCTCATGATGAAAGCATAACATGTGCCCCACATAATTTTTAAGTTTGAAACAGTTATCTTCCATAGTTCAGGGTCAAGGTCACTTCAAAATATGTATACAATCCAACTTTGAAGAGCTCCTGTGACCTTGACCTTGAAGCAAGGTAAACCAAACTGGTATCAAAAGATGGGGCTTACTTTGCCCTATATATCATATATAGGTGAGGTATTCAATCTCAAAAACTTCAGAGAAAATGTGAAAAATGTGAAAAATAGCTGTTTTTTAGACAACATTTATGGCCCCTGCGACCTTGACCTTGAAGCAAGGTCAAGATGCTATGTATGTTTTTTGGGGCCTTGTCATCATACACCATCTTGCCAAATTTGGTACTGATAGACTGAATAGTGTCCAAGAAATATCCAACGTTAAAGTTTTCCGGACGGCCGGACGGCCGGACGGCCGGCCGGCCGGCCGGACGGACGGACGGACGGACGACTCGGGTGAGTACATAGACTCACTTTTGCTTCGCATGTGAGTCAAAAAGCATATCTATGCTTATTCTTGTCACTCTCGAAAAATAAAGATTTGTCATTGTCATCGTCATTGTCATTGTCATGGCAAATCTAATAGCTTGAACGTGTGAGAAAAATATACATAATGTTTTCAATGAGCGAATGTTCACTAGGAAGAAACAACAAACATGGATCGGTGTTTGGACCACAGAGCGATTATTGCATCTGTTTCACCATAGTGTGTGAGCTCATGCATGTGTGTTCGGAAGCCTTTTTTGTTTGTCGATTCCCGTTGTAACCGTAATCGCCACAGAAATGCAATATTGCGAACGACACTGAGTTTCTAGGGTTTGATACTGAATTGTGTAACTCGATCAGTCGCGGCACCATCAGTGGCCATTGAGATAGTGGTGGTGGTTGTGGTGTCAACAAGTGTTTTTACACCCGTATATATATTTGTTTGTTTGTTTGTCTGTCTGTCTGTTCGCACTCAGATCTCTTGTGTTTATGGGTCGACAAAGACAGAGAGAGAGAGAGAGCAACCTCACACAGTAACTGCCACACCAGTGAGTTGTAGACACGATTTATTATATTTCAATATTAACAATGACAAGACATCATTTTGGAGAAAGAAGAGAAAATCTGGTACAGGGTGACCTCCAACAAATGTCACCCCCTAAAATGCTACTATAACTCCCATGTGTGTTCAGCGAATTACTTCATATTTGGTGTACATTTAGCTTGAGATGTGGGATGATAATTTCACGCAGTTTCAAGTATGTGGGTTAAGTGGTTTGATTTGTACACTTTTTAAATATGAAGTAAATCGTTGAAGTAATTTAGGAGTAATTAGCATTTTAATGGGTGACATTTTGGGGGGGTCACCCTGTACAAAGAGTTTAACAGGCCTTTACTGGTCACTTCACACCCCCAGCAATACATTACAATCATCTCTACAATCAATTCAACTGACACCACCAGCAATATATTACTCCTATCTTAACTCATATATCTGATCATTACATTCATACATCTTACACCACCAGCACCACATCATTCATCTCTACTCTCACACATCTGACACCATCTACAAAACACTCATCATTACATTCACACATCTTACACCACCAGCACCACATCATTCATCTCTACACTCATACATCTGACACCATCTACAAAACACTCATCATTACATTCACACATCTTACACCACCAGCAATACATCTTTCATCTCTACACTTACACATCTGACACCATCTACAAAACACTCATCATTACATTCACACATCTTACACCACCAGCAATACATCTTTCATCTCTACACTTACACATCTGACACCATCTACAAAACACTCATTACATTCACACATCTTACACCACCAGCACCACATCATTCATCTCTACACTCATACATCTGACACCACCAACATTACACCACTCATCTCGACACTCACACAGCCGAAAACACCTATAATACCTGTACATCACTTATTTCTACATTCACACATCTGACACCGCCAGCATTACAACATTCATTTCTATACATTACATTCATATATCTAACACCACCAGCAATACAGCAACAACCCCTCCGAAGGATATCAGACGAGTTTTTCTTCAATATAATTCACCTTTCCATAGCAACCCCCTGTCTTCGAGGACAGCTTGTGGTCGGTCCCTTGGGTGGTTGCTATAGACAGGTTTGACTGTACATAAAAAACCACCGCTATCTGCACCCACACATCTGACATATCCAGCAACACACTCGTACTCGCATGTAAATGAGATGTATCACACCGAATACATGGCTCCTGTCTTCATTCTTAAATCCGACACCACCACAATACATCACTTGTCGCTCTACACATTCAATGATTCATGCGCTGACAAAAATACAGCATAAAAAGAGCCTTGGTCATGCCCCCCCCCCCCCCCCAAATGTTTTTTGAGCAGGATCAAAATCGACGTAATTGAAGTTTAAGCACGAAATCAAGCTTTTTTTCTTCTCATAAACAGCAGGAATTTTACCTGCAACTTTAAGAACAATCTTAAGTAGTGCCAATGCAGTGATGCATAGCTGAATATAAAATGCTCTTGCACATTTTTGATTTGTTTCCCCCCTCTGAAATTTCATTTCTTAACCTGTGAAATAAGTGGATACGAGGACCATTCCCATGCCTGATGCGCACTGCTAACACCACCAGAAGTTCTTTCTTTCTTTATTTGGTGTTTAACGTTGTTTTCAACCACGAAGGGTTATATCGCGACGGGGAAAGGGGGAAGATGGGATAGAGCCACTTGTCAATTGTTTCTTGTTCACAAAAGCACTAATCAAAAATTTGCTCCAGGGGCTTGCAACGTAGTACAATATATGACCTTACTGGGAGAATGCAAGTTTCCAGTACAAAGGAATTAACATTTCTTACATACTGCTTGACTAAAATCTTTACAAACATTGACTATATTCTAAACAAGAAACACTTAACAAGGGTAAAAGGAGAAACAGAATCCGTTAGTCGCCTCTTACGACATGCTGGGGAGCATCGGGTAAATTCTTCCCCCTAACCCGCGGGGGGGCCACCAGAAGTTAAGTCCTGGGGTAGTATGCAGGAGAAAGTGCCAAACTGGGTGGGACCCAAGCACTGCTTTGGATTAGTTGATATCTCAAACAAATCTTGATTTCAATCAATTTCAACCCTAGCCTGTGCACTTATACTAGCAGGATCACTGCCCTTGTCTCTACACTAACACACACATCACACACAAAACACTGTCACTGCCCTTGTCTCTACACTAACACACACATCACACACAAAACACTGTCACTGCCCTTGTCTCTACACTAACACACAAAACACTGTCACTGCCCTTGTCTCTACACTAACACACACATCACACACAAAACACTGTCACTGCCTGCTTTACAACCGAATCTCAATCTCGACCAGATAAAACATTAAGAGAGAGTACATTCAATGTAAACACCCCATGATAATGTACATCAACATTCCCTTGTTTCACAACATAGCACACAGAAACAAAACTCGCACAAATACAGATAAATGTACTGGTGAGTTTCACACACACACACACACACACACACACACACACACACACACACACACAAATAACCTTTGTGAGTGATTTTGAAGAGAACTATAGCAAGATTACTCACATAACATAACAAAAGTGTCTATGGCTCGATCTACACCTAAAACGTTTCGTCTCCAGGAGAGACCTGGTTTCAACAAGAGCAGTATAAAAACACCATAGTAAAGTAATTCATTGGTGTCAGGAAAAACATTGGTAAAACTTAACACTATAACACGTGAACTACAAAGACAAGCAGTTTTAAGAAAAGATCGTTACCTCACTAAACCTGTTGGAAGCAATCACAAGTTCACACAAAAAGAAGCTATATTTAGAACAAGATGGACGATACTGTTTATTTTCTAGTTCCAATTATTTATGCTGACTTGAGTTGAAAACACAAAAACAGAATGCCTTTTTGGACACTGTCATGTGCCTAAAGATTAAAAAAACCCGCAAGAACAAAGATTTCTCCGGAACAGATGTATGTGTAGGTTCAGCATGGACAACACGCAACACATTGACCACCAACACACTGACCAACAACTCAGGCAACACACGGTAAAGCTTCTTCAGGATCTGTGGTCAAGAATTCATCTTCTTGCTGTAGTTGAGCGAACACCACGAAAATATTGGGGGAAAAAACTATGCTTGTGCATACAAGAACAGGAGACAGAAATATACATGCGAAGTGGAACTTGGTCAGATGGTTCAGATCCCTTCTAATAAATGAATACAGCACAGTCATGTCTTATATTATCACAAGGAATGAGTAGGAACACAGACACGCACAATCAATGCTGAAACATTAATTCACGTAGACAGTACTCTGGCTTCGGACTGCATCACATAAATTTAATATGATAGTTCTGAAAGGTCTTGTTTGTTACTCACACTGGACAAACACAGGCACATGTGCTATTCAAATACACTGAAGGAAATTGGAAGCTTGGCATCAATCTATGTGTGAAGGGAACGGCTGAAGGAAAAGGGGAGGCTAAATCTGGTACCTGATGCCGAGACATCACTGAGTGTAGTTTTACATGCAGAAGTTGAAGTATAAAGTGTGGTGCCTCTCAACGAAACTCTCAGCGGCACTGACTACAGATAAGGCTCAGCCTCCTCATATCACTGACACACCTGGTGTTTGTTCAACAACTTGCTACAGTAGTCTGCCATTCAAAGGGAGACCAACCCCTACAAGAGCCATTGTTACGCCTACAAGCAAGGTTCATAGTTACCCTCTACAGCAAAAATGATGCCTTTAAATCACAAGTGGGGGCAAATTCCTAACACTCAACAAAGAGGAAAATCAAAAAATGTTAATACACCGAAATCCTTACACACAAATAGAGGTAAAACATAATACCTGTGTGGAGAACGGATCACTCTTTCCCTCACTCAGCAAAGTAATGGGCAGACCTGGGAACCCCTGTTTTGCACTTTGAGTATTCTCAAACAAACTTGGTGTATTTTCAAAAACATGAGCGTACTCCACACAGCGTTTGCACATCCATGATTAAACCATGTCTCATGCGCGTCCGTCACACCGTTAATTAAGTTTACCTATGCATTTAAAACAAATGCTTTTTTCAATTTTTACTGACACAAACTGTACCGTATTTGACGGACTACAAGCCGCGACTTTAAAAAAAAAAATCGCATTGCGGCTTATAAAAAGATGCGGCTAAAACGTTACCTAAACTTGAATAGCATTCACCTAATGGAAGTCGCCGCGGATTTTCATTTCGCTTGATTAGCGATTACCGGTACTTTATTAGCTCTCTACTCAAGACTCGGCGCTTTTCTCTTTCTTTCGCGAATCTTCGTTTGTCAACAAGTCGTCGTGACAAGCGTACAGAGAAACACCGGATGTATCAGGATCTCGCGCGCACGATATTTTGTTTTTTTTGTGTCTCGCGATAGTTGGAGGAGCGAGAGCCGCCATGTTGTGTTTTGTCTGCTCGAAATGTGCGCAAAAGTCGTAAATCATCTCAAAAAAGCTAATTCCGGGCGGGACTACATGTGTGTGTTGGTTACAAATTGTGTGTGTGTGTGATATTTTTCTTTAAACTTTTTCACTTTTCTTCTTTGTTTCACTTGTTTATTCTCGGAGCCGATTTCGCCAAATACCGTACTTTCGTTTGCCTGGTTGTTTTGATTGATTGACATGATCCGATTATATTTTTTTTGACAGCGGCTAATATAGTGACGCGTAATCATGTGCCAAAATACTGGATCGGCTTCAGGATGGGCTTGTGAAGAAAAGTAGTCTAGGAATTTTTCTCGTCGTTTCCCACTGACCGTATTCTTGACAATCATGCGTACAAAATACGGCGAAATCGTATGGGTTCCCAGGTCTGAATGGGGCATTCTACAAATAGGGGGAATCCCAATAGATGCTTCACAAATTATAACTCTTTTCGCTCATTGCACAGTTTTAACAACCAGGAAGGGCAAATAGCAGCATGATCAAACTTGTTCACTGGCAGGTGGAGCAGAAGCATGCAAACAATGCAAAGATCACAAAGACTAAACTTCAATCTGAAAAATAAGGCGCTCATAAATTGTAGCACATTCATTTCAAAAATACCAAGCAATGAGAAATGAGTAGAGACAAAAATCTTACTTATTCTTATGTAACTTTATTAAACTTCAGTATAGTAAAAGAAGGGCATAGAGTACACTATAGTGAGAATGTAGTTCCAAGGAATATGACACTTTATTTTCCTTTTTGTGACCTTTCTGCAATATATTCTTTTTCTACTACAAATATTTCAACCAAAGAGGCACACAAGCATACAAGAAGAGAGTCAACCACATGTGCTAGACAGAGTCAAGGTCAACCACAGGTGCTAGACAGGGTCAAGGTCAACCACAGGGGTCATATAAGTCAAGAGAAGGGAAGAGGGAGAACAGCAAAGCCAGCTTGCAGGAGCAGAGTGAAATATCAAAGAAAAAAAAAGATATGTATCTTGCGGCTCATTTCACATTTTCATCAAAGAACTTTAAAACACAGACGTAACATTCAGACAGTATATCCACAGAGCGAAAGGCGTGTTGCTTTCCATCCGAAGACAGGCATCACGGTCGACAAAACAGCACAGGACGAATCAAAGACGAGGCGAGACATGAAGGAAGGAGTAAGAAGACAGCAGATCACGAGCCTTGGTGGGTGGGTTGCTACAGTATACTGTACATCACACGAACACACACTGCCTCATGCCATGTCCATGGCTTTGTTCTCGTAGCCAGTGTCTGAAACACAACACAAAATACTGTTAATTTTTGGCTCACGTAAGTGTAGCCTATGCGATGCTAACTTTTGTCTGTCTGTGCGTGCGTGCGTATGTATGTATGAATGTATGTCTGTGGTAGAAACTTTAACATTTGACTGAACACCGAAATACTCATTTTTTACCTGGTTATTATCCAAGCAACAGCTTCAAAGTATTGAAGCAATGATCAACATTTCGTCGGCACGTATGTAGTTAAAGTGTGTATCCAAAGAAAACTGGTGGTGGGGGGTTTTGGGGGGGTAAACACAGGTGACTGGTTTGTGTCGTGTGTGGTATGTAGACCAGGTCAGAGGTCAAGGTTAGGTCAGATCGCGTGAAGGATTGTGGTCAATACAGTCATCACCGAGCTGCAGTTTGCCGATTCGGAGAAGACGATTTCACATTGTTCGGTTTTGTAGCTCCAGAAAAATAGATACAGAAGATACCAAAGGATATTTCCTACAGGTTAATCTGCACAGCGTGTTTCCAGTGTCTGCGCAGTGTCGATCTGGCAGTCGTGTCCCCGTAAGTAGGCTACAGACAGACAGATCTAGATCTAGTGTCTCGCACTCTTGCACCGTGTCACCTATTCTTACTGTGTGTGTGTATATGTGACGGAGTGATTGAGTTTGTGTTACTGTTTGTCGATTTCTTACGTGAGCCTTGAAGGCTTCGCCTCTTGTCTTTGATTTTTCAGTGTGAAACACAAGTCAAAATGGTGTTAATATTCTCTGATTTGTTAGCGCCAACACAACAGAAAACACCGCTTTGTAAGAGTGAACACAAAATAGTGTGCCACAAAACACTGTTGAAGTTCTTTGCCACATATGTGTGAAGCACAACCCAAAATTCTGTGATCTTTTGTTGCTTTGCAAGTGTGAAAAAACCCACAAAACACCCTTTCAGGTTTGCTACTTTGCAAGTCTGAACCACAACACAAAATACTGTTATCTTTTGGTGCTCTGCAAGTGACTAACACAACACAAAATACTGTTAATGTTTGCTGCTTTGCTAGTGTGAAACATGACACACACAAAAATACTGTTAATGCTCTCTGCTTTGTCAGTGCTAACACAACAATAACACTGTTAACATTTCCTGACTTGTCAGTGTAAAGCACAATGCAAAATACTGTTCACAATAACATTCACAGATTTGTAAACATGTTTTTATGGTCTTCGTTTTAGTTTTTTATTCATTGAATAATTGATTGATTAATTTACATCATTGTCTTACAGATAAGTACCAAAGTTTCCAGTATCTGATTTGCACCAGTCTGATTTTTTTAAGAAAAGTTTTTCAGGGTTAGCAAAAAAATCAAATGCTCATACCACTCACCTTTGTCATATTCATAAGTAATATGAATCAGACACAAATTACGTGCCCAAATTATTTTAACACCACTTGTGAATGCCCCTGCTAAGGAGCCTTCTGTGTATTTAGATTCTTTTTGTTTTGCTTGTGTTTTTGGTCTAGCTTGCTCTTTATCTTTTCTTTTTCTTTTTAAGTATGAGCGTCCTGGTACGACCTTTGTTTTTGTTTTACTGACGTTAAATATTGTAACGAACAAATTTATAAACGAGAGTGTGGCCGGCGTTTTTCTGATATTAATTTCATGTGCCTGTATGGCTCACGCTGGACACCATGCTAGCCTATGGAGATTTTCCCCGGAGAGCACGGGACGCATGCTTTGTAACAGTAAAACCGTAGTAACGCGCAGTAATTTTTACTTCACCTTTGTGGTGGATAGCCTGTATTCGTTGTCACTTGCTGGGAAGCCGTTCAGGGAACAACATGTTTTAGTATAGATAGGTTTTTTGCTCTGTTCCTGGGACCAGTTTTATCAAGTTAATTTGTAATGTTCTGTTTAGTTGCTCGCCTTGAGCCTGTTTAGATTATATTGATGCTGTCAAAGGCGAGTATCCATTTCTGACTCCATGTTGCTCTTATTTACCGAATTCGTGTAATTTTCGTTTCGAATCTTTGTTTGTTATGACTTCTTTCCGTTTCTTTGTCTTCTTTCCGTTTCTTTGTCTTACGTTTTTATCTATGCAAGGGAAGAGCTGAGACTGTTCTGATTTGACTTTAAGCCAGTTTTTGTTTGCTAACCTTCTGTAAGATTTTGGTTCATGTTTGCGAGTTGTAGTTGTATTTCTCCGTCCTGTAATGTTGGTCAGCTTTCCTTTCACTGCGTGTCGTTTCTTGTTTTAGTTAGCCTAGTGTGTCCTACGTTTATTCTATGTTAGGGTTTTCTAACATATTTTGTCTTGGTGTTCATGATAGCTTTGGTGATTTTTTCTTGATTTGCCGCCATCTTGTTTCGGCCGCCATTTTGACGTCCATCTTTGATGTTTATGTTTTTAGGACACCTTTTATGTTTAGTTTGATGTTTAGAATTCTAAGTTTAGTTTTTTTCTTTTTATCAGTTTCCACCGCTCCGCGCTTCACGCTCCACACTTTACTGTTCTGCGCTCCCACTCAAGCTAGTCATATCTACTCCACATTTTAGCATCAATTCATATTCTAAACTTAGATCAGTTTTTCCGCCACGCTCCAATATAAGTTATTTAGCTCTCCATAGGTTTATGTTTAGCTTTTTATATATTAATATTACGAACTGATTCCTATGACATTGACAAGTATGACCATATCCACAATAAAACTTTAATTAATTTTCCAATTCTAGTGTTCGTTTTGTTTTGTGAGCGCGTCGGTTCTTTGTAGCATCAAAATTACATCCTCCAGAATTTACATAAGTCATCTTAAAATCTTACAGCAACTCAAGGGCAAGCACACTACTCATTACCAAAAAACATAACAACCTACCTTTCTTGGGTTTTTTATTCTGAATTTTGGAACGTTGGCAGTCTCTTTGTTTTTGGAACTGCTCATTACCAATACACTCCTGATTGCTCAAGTATCAGTAAAAAAAGGGGCTTGTGCATGTACATTTTTCAAAAGAAAGAAAGACGTCAACACATAACTGAGCCTGCTCACTCCAGCAAGGTCTTCGTGCGTTTTGAAAAGATACCCGCAGAGAGGAGAGCTAGACCTCCTTATCTCTTGCACTGAAGAGCTCTCTTATTGTCAGGCTATTTCGCAAGTCAGCTAATGCTCTGCCTTGTGACATGCCAAGTGCAACTACACCACTCCATGTCACACAAAATACAACTTTTTTGTTTTTGGTGATGTCATGCAAAGAGGAGGAGGCCGTCAGGTCTGCCAGTGCTGGCATTGACATATTCTATGACTGATAGGGAGTTGAGGAAGGTGACATGAGGCAAAAGGTGTGATATGAACACACTCACACACACACACACACACACACACACACACACATACACACACACATAAACACACACACACACACACACACACACACACACACACACACACACACACAGGCACGCCTATTCTGTGGATTTCCTGCAGTGCATTTCTCCTCTCTCAGGTGAACCAAAGCCTGCTACCGGTCACAGCCAAGAAGAAGGATTCTTACTTGGCAAAGACATGTTCAAGCACAAGCACCACCAGGCAAAAAGTTCAAGACACAACAGTGAAGCCACTGTTCAAAGTGGACAGTACAACAAGAACACTGCATGCAAGTGAAAAGAAACCGAGTAACATGTGATTTCATGCCAACGAAGTCACAACCAGACACAGAAAAGGACCAGCATACCAACTAAGTCATTGCATGCAGAAGAGGACACTGAAATTGACCAAACACAACATGAAATTTGGTAAACCTTTTAAACAGAACTGCAACCAGAAAAGGAACACTGTAACACAACTGGACATGCCACTAAGTACTGCCAACTCAAAATGTAACTGTAAACAGAAAAGTATGAACACAAAATGACGGACCACACCAACACACCATGTCAGCAGAGCAAATAGTGTAAAGAAAAAATGAAGTGAAGAAAACGAAAGCATACGAACCGTGTGAAACAATTTCTATCCTGTCAATGCGGACCGTCCACCCCACTGCCTACACACAGGACAAGAGGAAAGGCCGTCAGCTCAATGACCACAACACACACCCACACACATTAATTTAACTCTTTCTATACTGGCCATTATCTCCCCAGTCTCTCCCCAGAAACTGGCCATTTGCATGGGTTTGCACAAAAATTCTCAAAAATAAACAAAACAAGATGCAGCCTTCAAACTCATAGGTTTTATTGTGAATATATTGCTAAAACATATGCCACAGTTTGGTTTCATTGTTGTGAAAAAAAATAAAAATATGATGTCCAGAATTTATGGGTATATTTTACGCAATACGAAAAAGGGGGTACCCGGTATGTATTTTGACTAAGAAGCATTTTTTCTTATGAAGGCTCAGTTTGCAACAAAATTGTTTCTGTTTACTTGTATGAAGATTGTGCTAACACAAAAACATAACAAATACCAACTGATTTTCCATGAAGAAAAAAATCAATCGGATCATGGCTGACCATGTGGTCGACATGCAGAACTGAACGGCCAGTGTATGGTGGCACAGTTGGAAAATAGGAAAAGTCTTGATGCCAATCCTTCATCAAAAACCGAAATTGTTTTCATCACTTGCCCCCATACCTGCCCCCACACCAGCTAAAGTCTCTTCTCCCTCACCTCCACCGCGTGCTTCTTCGTCACGCCCACTCTCACTCCCACTTGCAGTTTCACCTTCACTCCCCACTTCAGTTTCGCCACTGTAATCACTGTCATTGTCAGTATCGTCCTCCACATCAGAATCTTCCAGATCTGAGCCCTCTGTTGTCAACAATTCAATAGTCTCTTGTAATGTAAAACGTCGTGTACGAGGATTGTTTACACCACGATTGCCAGACGAAGCAGTAGGCGTCGCCATCTTGTCAAGCGAGTGACGCGCAGAGCTAGGGATCAGCCACAAACTTCGCAGCTAAACCCTATCACAAAGGCTTGTTTCGTGAAGCTAAGAGTGCATTCGCACTTATAGAAGGCCAAAGAAGGGAGCTATACCTTTTAGTTTCGCATCTGACCCCCGACCTCTAACCAAGTGACCTACAAACTCGCGGAACGCAAATGCGGTCCTTAGTACACAAGCGTTGTGAGCCTCGGGACCTGATATGCGGTCCTTAGTATACAAAGAGTTAGCACACACATGTGCGTGTGCAGAAACACACACATGTACACAAACACGCAAACATACACACAATACACATACACAGTTACACACACAGACACACATAAAACACAGATGAATGCACACACAAACACACACTCACATAGACAACACATGCAAACAAGCTCTCTTACACACACTTAAATCTGAACACAGGGGTGGAATCCGGCTTTCGGGATGATGGGTATGCTTGCTTGGAAAGTTAAGCCTGCGAGCACAGAAACTTGTGTGCCCATGTGTGGTCCCCCACTAAATTCTCACTAAAGTCCCCCACCTTCTTAAATCAGTAGACTGACGAAGCTTCACACAACTCAAAATAAACACAATGATGAAATCTGTACAGCTCTCAAGCAATGGGTGGTCAAACAAAAATCGTACGTTCACTTGCAGACATCACCTGGCAGCAGTGCCAGAACTGCCCCAAGACACTATGTCTGCCAGGGACAAGCACAGGGCTGACCTTACAGGCATCATTTCAGCTGTACACTCAACACATACAATGCTAAAACTATAAGCAGCAGACTGCGGAAAACCTAGAGTAATTGCCCATATTGTAACACATGTCTGAAGCAGGACGGCTAACGCTAACACTGAGACAGGGTGCCCACTGTGCCTGGATGTCCTGCAACTGGTACTCAGCGACACAGACATCATGCTACTACAACACTGTGACAATAATGGCCTAACTCAAACTTCACACAAATAATTACAAGAATTAGACAATCAAATAAATAAACGAAGAAAGCAGGCAGACAAAGACCACAGTGGTATGTACGGTGGAATTCGCTGATCCAAGTTCAAGAAATGACTATTAGCACAAGAAGTCATCTAAGGATTACATACTGCAGTGTCTGTGTTTACAGAAAATTTCCCCTATTTACTTGTTTTTATGTGAAAATGACTAAATCAATGACAATCGATCAGTCCTACCGGTTGCATTTGACAGTCGTTAGTATCAGACTAAAACTATTGCAATGCTAGCATGAGCAAGTGACCGTTATTTGTGGTATGCTTTTGTCCTGTCTTTAACATAATACTGGTTCACAAAACACCTACCACAAGCACTGGTTTCCCTACATATACGCACAGTCTGTTACCCTACTAAGAGTGGCCATCATGCTTATCCCCTCCCTACTCCATTCAGCACTGTCGTCAAGCCGTCAAGCCTTACCCTAACAATAAAACACAGTCTGTGTTGCTACTGAACGTGGCTCTCACTTGCTCCACACCTGTCCCCTCCCTACTCCATCCTGCACTGTCGTGAAGACGTCAAGCCTAAAATAAACCCTAACACGCTGTCTGTGTTGCTACTGAACGTGGCTCTCACCTGCTTCAAAATCATCCCCTCCCTCCTCCATCCAGCGCTGTCGGGACGCCAGCAAGCCATCATCGTCTTGGTCCACCGTGCGTGTGGGGTATGTCACACCATCACCAACGCTGAAACACACATACAGCACACGTCACTTGTCTG
>NC_090250.1:47719857-47964857 GCF_037325665.1 Littorina saxatilis
GCTAAAGTGCACTACATTAACTGTACTAAATGAACATTTATACAAGTACTTGGTCCTACATATATATCAGGACTACACACCACGCAACATGAGCTGAAAAGCTGTGCATTTTGATGACGAAAGTAACACAGCACAGGATGTGTGTGTTTTAACACAAGACAGCAACACAGCTTTCACTATAGGCACACAACCTAGCTCAGACCGTTACCTTCAACAATCAGTCGTCATTAGCTAAACATCACACACACAAACACGCACACCACACTTAAACACAAGCACACACAAACATCACAAACATCTAAACAAGACACATCTGAATAGAAAGTGTCAACTGTAGTCGGTGCCAGGACAATGAAGTGCTATGTCAGATCACTATGAATCTTGCAGAGGTGTTATTACATACGCAACTGATATAAACTGACAAGCATGTGTCAGAAGTCCTATGCCTAAAAGTAAACTACAAAAACTGACAGGCAATGACAAATATGTGCACACCTTCAAAAACACAAGAAGGATCCTCGAGTTCTGGACAGGAGTCCTTTCTACATTTGCTGCTAACGAGCATGTGCTTGAGAGAAGTGCTCAAGACATACCTGCTACGAAGGAACAGGTGCCAAACAGAAGTGTTAAACACACACCTGCTACAGGAGCCTGAAGCAAGCTTTATATAATTATCAACACCTATCACAAAGGGGCAGGTGCCTGGCACAAGTGTCATAAACACACCTGCTGCAGATACCTGTGGTAAGCCTTCTCTAACAGGTGTGTCAGACACACCTGCTAGCTACAAAGGGACAGGTGTATGAGGAAAGCTTTCTGGACACACCTGCTACAAAGAGACAGGTGCCTGACAAAAACATTTAAGACACCTGTTTCCAGTACCAGCGGGAAGTATTCTAGACACACCTGCTAGCTACAAAGGGCCAGGTGTTTGACAAAGTGTTCTACACACCTGCTACAGGTGCCTGCAGGAAGTATGCTAGACACACCTGCTACATGTGCCTGTGTAAAGAGTTCTAGACACACCTGTTACAGGTGCCTGTGGGAAGGGTTCTAGACACACCTGTTACAGGTGCCTGTGGGAAGGGTTCTAGACACACCTGTTACAGGTGCCTGTGTAATGAGTTCTAGACACACCTGTTACAGGTGCCTGTGGGAAGGGTTCTAGACACACCTGTTACAGGTGCCTGTGGGAAGGGTTCTAGACACACCTGTTACAGGTGCCTGTGGGAAGGGTTCTAGACACACCTGTTACAGGTGCCTGTGGGTAAGGGTTCTAGACACACCTGTTACAGGTGCCTGTGGGAAGGGTTCTAGACACACATGTTACAGGTGCCTGTGGGAAGGGTTCTAGACACACCTGTTACTGGTGCCTGTGGAAAGGATTCTAGACACACCTGTTACAGGTGCCTGTGGGAAGGGTTCTAGACACACCTGTTACAGGTGCCTGTGGAAAGGGTTCTAGACACACCTGTTACAGGTGCCTGTGGAAAGGGTTCTAGACACACCTGTTACAGGTGCCTGTGGGAAGGGTTCTAGACACACCTGTTGCAGGTGCCTGTGGGAAGGGTTCTAGACACACCTGTTACAGGTGCCTGTGGAAGGGTTCTAGACACACCTGTTACAGGTGCCTGTGGGAAGGGTTCTAGACACACCTGTTACAGGTGCCTGTGGAAGGGTTCTAGACACACCTGTTACAGGTGCCTGTGGGAAGGGTTCTAGACACACCTGTTACTGGTGCGTGTGGAAAGGATTCTAGACACACCTGTTACAGGTGCCTGTGGGAAGGGTTCTAGACACACCTGTTACAGGTGCCTGTGGGAAGGGTTCTAGACACACCTGTTACAGGTGCCTATGGTTAGTGTTCTAGACACACCTGCTGGCTACAAAGGTACAGATCCCCGTGGGGAGAGTTCTATACACACCTGCTGAACATGGGCAGGAACCATCCCTTGGCATCCTCCCCGAAGACCTCTCTGAAGTTTGCCGCTCGGCCTAAGCTGAACCCGTCCTTGTCTGGCCCTGTCTGGAACACTGGTGCTCGGAATGCCTCTGAAACACAACACGCAGACATGGTAATGTGATGAATATTATAGATCATGGTGTTGAGAGCTTCTGTGAAGCACGGAACACTCACATAATGGTGATACAAAATAGTAGGACAGGCAGGATTATGTCACATGTGTTCTATATCATGGCGCTCAGAATGGCAATAAAATACACAACATTGACAGGATGGATGCTCATCAAGTGTAGAGACTGTATGCATGCATGCACACACACACACACACACACACACACACACACACACACACACACACACACACACACACACACAAACATTTTAGTTATGCACTAACAACAGTCCAGACACTCAATGAGTGCAGAGCTGTTCTTTCCCATGCACTCGTATACACACACACACACGCAAGCGCGCGCGAAGCAACTCACACACATACAGCCAAACACACACCAAGTGTAGATCTGTTCTTGCACACACATACAGCCAGACACTCACCAAGTGTAGATCTGTTCTTGCACACCAGGTAGAGGTGGTAGGAGAAAAGGGAGATAAGCGAGATGCCGAACATGACAGACACAAAGAAGAGGAAGAGGATGTGGAAACGCTCCATGCCATGTCCTGAGCCGCTCTGAAACAACACCCACACTTTGGATTAGCTGTCATACCACATACATTGAATCGGACAGCAAATCATAGCAACATTTAAAAAAAAAATTTTTAAACAAATTAAAAAGTCTTCCATTATTGGCAACAAGCACTGGCTCCAGAGCTCAACATGCTGCAAGTTCAGAATGAGCAACTGTCTTATCTGTGTTAATTATGAAAAGGATATTTTACCCTGTTAGCCTGTTCGCTTTCTGTGTTTAATGTACATTTGTTGTTGTTGTAATGTACATTTGTTTTGCTCAATTAATGTAATGATGTAAACAGACAACTGCGTCATTTTGAATACTTCTACAACATGAAGAATGTCTATCTTCAAAAGCTGCATTGAGCAAACACTGGTGTTCTTGTAGAGTCAATTTTGAATTTTAGGACCAATATTTCGAGTTATTAATATTATGCAAACTTGCTCTGAGAAAGTTGTATTTTGTTTATACTGGTCAAAAACTGAAACTGAATATTCCTTCTCCTTTAAGTACCATGAAAAATCATTGTAAACGTTTTCAACAATCAATAATTGAATAAATCCAGAAACAGCAAAAAATAATAAAATTCAAACATATAACAAACTAAAAAAAGTCAAAGAGGAACAAGTTCAACTTTTCAGTCAGCAGACTGACAGAATCCAATACAAATTAAGTTTACATTTATAATGCTCTGCACTTAACAGTTATGATTTCTTTATAGAATTGTTTGAGCTTACAAACCTCAATAAATAGTCAACACTTTCTCTCTCTCGGAAGTTATTAGCTCAAAACTGAAAAGCCAACCGTTGAATCAAGTTGTCAAGGTCATACAGCCAGTGTAGGTCGAGTTACAGGCCGCCTTCACTGTACAGAATTCTCAGCCCTATCTTTTCAAACACACAACCCCGGATAGTCGTAGAGAGACCTCAGCTTTAAGGCTAAGAGTTTTTAGACAGAAAGTGGACTGTGCTTTTAGGTACAGCGAGTGAGTGCTTTCAGAGACCAGCAGCCAAGCATGTAAAGGCTGCTGATCAGAAGCTCTCAGTGCAGCTCCAGCTGAGAACCAAACTGTGCAGCCTGCTGACATGTCGAACAAATGACCAACATGTAAAGGCTGCTGATCAGAAGCTCTCAGTGCAGCTCCAGCTGAGAAACAAACTGTGCAGCCCGCTGACATGTCAAACAAATGACCAAGCATGTAAAGGCTGCTGATCAGAAGCTCTCAGTGCAGCTCCAGCTGAGAACCAAACTGTGCAGCCTGCTGACATGTCGAACAAATGACCAACATGTTGAGATTTTCAACCAAGAGACCTTACCATCGGGTAAACGAAAAAGGAAGGTTTCTTCTGCAGAAAACAAAGACAAGTTCAGCTCATTAACATGATGATCTATAGCCATCTTCATGGATTAAAAATACCTTGCTTCCTGTGTAAACACTCATGTAAATCCCCACAGAGCTGTCCAGGCTTTTACAGCTGCTTCCAATGCAGGGTGAACATTCTTTGAGGAATTAACTTTGCAACTGACATCAGTGTCAATTGAACAATTCTTTCAGCAAAACCCACTCTGCCTGGGAATCAGCAAGGCTGCTGATTTGAGGTATGCATCCAAGTGGACAGATGTTGTCATCCCATTATCCCATGTAATAGATTAAACAGATCTGTGCTGGTTAACATGATTCCTTACACAGGAAGGAGGGTATCTTCAGGTGTATAGTTACACGAATGAAAGGTTTAAACACGCATTAAAACTGAATACTCACTGTCCAAAAGTTGATGAAATATTTTAGAGATGACAAAGCGACGTAAAAACAGTAGAGCAAAGCATATCCCAGAAACAACACAAAGAACTTGTAGTTGGTAAATCCTACACAGTTGTTGACCCTGAAACAAATAACAAAGCACTTGTGTTTGTGAAAAGCGTTGGAAGGTTCATTATTTTGAAAGATGTAACTTTGTAAGCTTCAAAAGCGTTTAAAAAATGATGAATTCTACTTTTTACCTAAACTGTCGCCTTCGAACTTGAGGCAGGTCAAACAGGCTTGGGGTTTTGTTTGGAGGCCATAAAAACTCTCACTTTTACTTTGATTAATAATCACAACCATCAAAGGTAACAAACACACATGTACTAAACAGACAATCACAGGGGTCACAGACCTAAGCAACAGTTACCTTGCAAGTTATGCAACACATGTATACTCAAAACTCACATAAGAGATAACCTTTGGGAATGGGCATTGAGACAGATACACAAGGAAAGCTCACAGCCTTGTAGTTGAGATTGAGGGGGACCCTGAGAAAGACTACCACTGCATAAATAGTGTGAGAAGTTTGGGTTTATGATACTCACCAGGGACAATGATGATCCATTTTTAGTACACACCTGAAAATAGAAAAACAGACAAACTTGTTGTAGGTACACTGGATAAGTTGAGAACCTGCAACGCACCTTCTCTTGCGTGTCAGTCTTATTACTGTTGGTGCTATCTATCAAACACACATTGAATACATTCAAACCTGCCCTGGCAACCACCTGTCGATAATGACCACCTGCCCAGTTAGACCGCCCCGCAGGATCCTCTACCATTTTTCTCTCTGGATGATCTTTCCACAGCGACAATTAACCTGTTTATCACTACGGATACCACTTCTGTTCAAGGAATCGATACTCTTTGTCTTGCATGAAACCTGCCACCTTCTTCAGTGCCATGTCATATGCTGTCGGCAATACCTCCTATTGTCAGCAAAAAGTCTCGCTGGAGTTATTAGCTTGAGGACTCACTAAATGATAGGTGCTCACAAACTCTTAACAGACAGGTACACCAAAGAAATCTAAAACTAACAGTGAACAGCTTTCAATGTTATTTCCGCAAAGTTATGGATGGCCGAGGTAAAACTATCCCTTCAGACTTATTTCCACAAAGTTATGGATGGCCGAGGTAAAACTATCACTTCAGACTTCAAGTGCAACCCATAACTATCACTTCAGATCTCGAGTACAGCCACAGCCAAACTTACGTAGAGCACACTGAACAGTGGTGGCAGCGGTCAGGTTTGACACTCTTGCATTTCTCACAGTACCGGGGAACTGCAACAAGCATACACACACACATTTAAATATCAACACATGGCCATGGGTACATTCTCAATCTCACACCGTGCACACAGAATTCACAATAGTACTGCAAAAACATGGAAGTGTTGTAAGCATCTCATGTTAACCGTTACCATGCTGTCCTGAGGAATCAAAACACAAGCAGATTCCAATACACAAACCATGAGAAAAAGAGATGATGACGATGATACTTTATTTTTCAAGAAAAGAGGTTTAGAGCTGCACCTTTTTTCTACAACCTGTTTGTTTGTTTATTTGTTGCTTAACGTCCAGCCGACTACGCAGAGCCATATCAGGACGAGGAAGGGGGGGATGAAGGGGGCCACTTGTCAAGCGATTCCTGTTTACAAATGCACTAACCCATTACTTGTGTCCCAGCAGGCTTTAGTAAAACTAAATTAATACCTACTGGAAGATTACCAGTTTCCAGTATGTTAAAATAGGCTTAACCTATCTACTGCTGGACTTACATCAGAACACTAACAGATTAAACTATACATGAATCGCGAGACAAGCGGCAAGAGAAGAGATTTTTGGAAAAAATACAGGTGAATGAGCAAGAAGGCAGAAAAAAGAAAAGAATTCATGAAGAAAAAGAGAGCATGACAGGAAAGAGGAACCAAAAATCTACCTAACAGCAAACTAGAAAGCTCCTGCGGTTCCAAAAACAGGAGGGGCCTTTAATTTCATAACCGCAGTGCCCCACTGCGGGATTCTACAACCTGTCCTTACATCAAATATAAAACTCTTATGAATGATTAACAAGTAAAACAAACAAGCAACCAAACAAATAATGATATAGAAATAAACACCACAAAAAATTCAAACAATTCAGTAGGCAAACAAAATCCCTAACAGAGCAATGTTCATGCGACTCACAGTTACCAGCTATGACATGAATCAGAAGAAAAAAATCTTCTATTAGTATTACATATATTTTAGCAACCATGATAGTTATAGATAAACACTACAGTGTGTTGTGAAGTTCAAAAGGAAATTGACAGAGGATAAAACCTTAACGTTTGGCATGTTAGAAAAAAGAAGATAATTTTCCATTTTAGACAAACTCGAACCCCCAACCCCCTGTGACCTTCAAATATTTGACGAGGATTAACCAGACCTGGGTCATCCGGTGAGGTCATCAACTTAGGAAGTGGGTGAAGTTTTGAAGGTCTAGCTTCAAAATATTCTGTCTGCTATGGACGCGAAGCACCCATGTTTTTCCCAAACTAATATGACCTGAAGCCAAACTGATCTGAGGCAAAACACATTGTCAGTGATCACTGAATGTGTGTGATCCTTGCCACAACGAATAATGAGTTTCAAATCCAATGTGCATATTTATGAAAGAAAGGGACATTATATCAAGTGAACACTGCCCACAGTGCATAAAAATCCGGACAGAAATACTTCCGGAAAACGTCTCTCGTTTGAAAATTGTGAAGAAGCTGCAATTCACTAAAGAGTGTGTGTCTTCACACAGAGATTTCTTGACTAGCTCTTTGAGCAAGAACCACATACTGACATGGTGCGTGTATGCACAGGGAGATTTTTGGTCAGCTGTTTGAGCAAGACTTACATACTGACATGGTGCGTGTATGCACAGGAGATTTTTGGTCAGCTGTTTGAGCAAGAACTACATACTGACATGGTGTGTGTATGCACAGGAGATTTTTGGTCAGCTGTTTGAGTAAGATTTACATTCTGATATGGTATGCGTCAGCAATGGTAAGGTAAAGTAATATCATATTGTCAGCAATGGTAAGGTAAAGTAATATCATATTGTCTGTGAAGTTTCCCTCGTTGAAATTGGGGTTGCTTTCTCTCTAGGGAAAGCAAGCTGCCATACAGCATGACACTACCCAATTATTTTTCCTGCATGCATCTCTTCATGGTATCCAAGCCCTGAGACTTTTCCTTTGAAATTGGGATCTTTATTGAGCACATGCATGCACAAAGGGGCGTTTTGACAACGAAGAGTCTACACAAAGTGAACTCTGGAAAATAAACCCTCCGCTGAACGCTGTAGTTGAACCCACACCGATAACTACAAACTGGTTTCAAAGCCAGTGCATGCTACTGACTGAGCTATTTCTCTGCCCCACAGAAAGTTGTTTTGGTCGGTTGTTAGCAAGACTTACATCCTGACATGGTGCGTGTCTGCACAGGGAGTTTTTTGGTCAGTTGTTTGAGCATCTCTTTTTGCACCTCCTCATTGGTTTCACTCTCCAGTCTCTCTGCCACTGTGGGGGCCAGGAAAAACTGAAACATCACACAATCATACAGAGTCCATGATCAAATACTATTAAGATCCTAGTTTTCAAATTCACATGCATGTGTGGTCTTTTTCACAAGGAACTTTCCATGATAATAAAAACATTAAAAGGGGTTACAAGGTATTGCTTTTGTTGCAGACGGTAATACTCTCCTGGAAGAGCATCACAGAATACACATCACAATCTTGAAAACACACACGCTTGCAAATACATGCCTACTGCGTACAGACCAAATGTAAGCACACACACACACAGACTTCTGTGACTTAATTCATCCTATCTTTTCGTTAAAAAAAGAGTGTTTATGGAAGGGTCTTAGACTCACATCTCTGGGTACTTTGCCGGTCTTGGTCCAGATGGTCTGCCAGTAGGACCACATGAACATGAAGAGGATGGGGTGGTACAGCAGCAATAACACCACTGCACACACACACATAGTCCCATACACAGAATTAAAACACCTGCTACTTCCAACATCAATACAGCTAAGCAAATACAATACAAGAAACAAAATGTGTATACACAACCAATATATTATGCTCATGGGGTGCTTCCCTTAACCGAAACCACCCCCCCCCCCAAATTATCTATAATTAAAGATATAATTATTTGAATGCAATCAATAAAAAAATGATGTACACAGTTAATCCACTTGAACATGTATGTGAAATGACAGTGCTATGTTACTGAGATTTCTCCTTCTTCAATTTACTGAGGAAATCCTTATACCCAAGGGCAACTATCCTCATTGGTTGGTGCACCTAAGGTCCCTGGAGTGAAAGATAACGTGGATAGTGAACCTTTGAAGAAAAAGAGAGAGAGAGAGAGAGAGAGAGAGAGAGAGAGAGAGAGAGAGAGAGAGAGAGAGAGAGAGAGAGAGAGAGAGAGAGTAATTTGTACCTTTTTCAGCAATGGAGTCTACAGTGACTGAAATGTAAAAGAGAAAAAGTTACTGAACGATGTACCACAAACAAAAATAAGAATGATGATTGAGGGCTCCCCACAGATGATCCACGTTAATTGAGGGTTCTTAGGACTCTAAACTTTCATGTATGAACTTCAGTGAATTCTGAAATGTAAAGGGTACCAAGACGAATAAGCATAAAGACAGGCAAAATGTAATCTTCATAGTGTACGATGGGCACATTCTTACCCGACAGGCGGTCATGTCCATCTATGCTGGCTTTTGGAAATGGAATTGGAACTGGAAGTTCAATTATAATCCCTGAGCCCTTCACAAAAGCCTTTTCATCATGTCGGTTAGAATAGATTTACTCTGTGAATTTCCATAAAATATCTAACAGAAATTCCAAATCTTCAAAAATCAGCCAAGTGTAGGCTACGTTCTTGTCCATCTGGAACGTTACAGTCGCAGTTTCAGCAACAGTGGAAACCTATCACTATCAGTATCAGTAACAATCGTTCACTGATTATGACAGCCAAACAGCAGCCTGAATAGGCCAGTAACTGTAAACATAAGAGTTAATAAGACATGTCCATGTTCTGCTGCCAAAATTCTCCTTCTTCCACAAAAGACTGTATTCAATTGTAATAAAATTAACACAATTGGCCCAGAGTGCAGTGGCCTGGTTCAGTTGGACAGTAGTTGCGATGTGGGATTGACTCATTGAGCAGACACTTGGAATTAGAACTAGAATTAAGGGCCGGTTGGATTTAGTTGTACTGTTGCTACTGTTGGTGTATGAAGCAGCAAGTCAAATAAACAATGTATCATCACTCAGCTTACAGTTGCAGTGCCTCACTATAAGTTCACTGCCAGAGCTTTTTCAGTTGGAACTTGGAGAGTCCAAGTCCTACAAAATGTGCAACATATTTTTTATTTTATGATCCAGTCTTCAGTCTGAGTCTCTGGCTTTGATTGTCAGCCAAGCAAATTCTTACAATGAAAATTGAAATAACGATTTTGGGTAATCTTGAACTTTAGTGCGCAAAGAGCATAATTGTAAAGTTATGTTGCGCTATATAAATGCTCATTTATTATCATTTAAGTTATTGAGACATCCCAGTGCACTAAGGGATTTATAGAGCAAATCGAGAAAATTCATTATTGAACGAAGCGCATAGCGCTGAGTTCAATAATTATTTTCGAGATTTGCTCTATAAATCCCTTTGTCATTAGTGCACTGGGATTGTTTCAATAACGATATTGTCAGTACCGCCAGGGAAAAAAGAAGATTCAAAACGCACATTTTGCAACACGCATTTGGATAGGCGTAACTGTATGGTCAGGTTTGTGTCAGATCTACTTTTGTGTGGGCTGTCTCAAGTGTGTCGTGCTTTTGTCACACGCAAACTCTTGTTTTAATTTCTGTTGGTAAATTCCAGTGTAGCGTTAAGCTAAAAAGTGATGATCTTTCATAGAGACCTCATTTAAACTCGCAGAAAGGACTGTGCTCTTAGTTATTTGCGATTCGAAACCTTCATCGAGCTTCGACAGATTGACTGTGCAGAGTGTTGCCCCTTGAATTGACTCCAATGCCACGGTTAGCACATTTTCAAAGTAAATGTGGTATGTTTCCCGTGTGGTATCTTCACTCATCGGGGAGTCTGGTACTAAATATAAACGGTAAGAATGCTCTGAACCCTACACGTATTATATCCCCATCGTTTTTTCGTTCACATTTGCCTAACATGTTAGTTTGCTGAGCGGGGTTTATGTCGTCTGCTAGGCTAGGGCAATCGAACCACTGCAGCATTCCAAAAACAAAAATTGCTCGTCACGTTGCACTGAGTCTGCACGCATGAGGCAGGCTGGTAATAAGTCTTATATATGGTACGGACGTTCTAAACCCTACACGTTTTCGATTCCGATTGTTCTTGCCTTGAAATAATAATTCGGAAACCATTCATTTACTGAACTGATGCAGTCGTATTTCAGTGTAGTCTGCTACGTAGGCTATATATTCCAAATGCTGATCAGTGATCTAGCTGGTACGTTATCGGAATAACACTTGTGTTTTCTGTTAGCTGCTGGGAATTGTATACTAACTCATCATTTGTTAATGTGGATAATAAGCTACGGCATAATTATGAGAAGAATCTTCGCAAGTCGAAACTGAAAAATTAGACACAGGGGGGTTCTATTTTTAGATCAGTGGCAACTGTGGCACAGGCACATGCAATCTGTCAGAAAAAAACCACTTCTGCTTTAATTGAGAAGCAGGAAATTTATGGTATTTTGGTATTGTGGAGAATATATGCTACATCAGTACATGTCATTAATTAATTCTGAGGATGAGAGTACAGTCTCGCTTAGGCAAGGGCGGAAGAATACGCTCTGTGGAAAAGTTAGCGCACTCCAAGAGTGCGCTAACAGTTTTAGCGCATCGCCATTAGCCAATCAACTGGTTCACATCAGTCATGTGACGCCAGTACTTACTGACAATTATCATTATTATTATTATTAACTAAATTCATAGCTCAAAATTCAGTGGCATTCATTACTTATTATTGATAGCTCCCTGTAAACAAGCCAAAGAACATTTGTCGTGAAATGAATTGACAGATTGAGCTCCAAACTTAAGCATAATTAATTAATTTGGTTGTTTCATCAACAAAAATGACACGAAAACATTTTCAAACAAGGGACATCATTTAAGCGATAGAATTACGTACCCTGTCGGATTGCACAGATAATTCCGTCTTTGATGCATGTAAACAAAATGCAATGGTACACTAAGGTACAGTTCATTCCGTAACTTAAAAGGGATCTAAAATGACTTGTTAATGTTATACTTGCACTTGTGCAGGTTCTGCAAATTTGGAGGCTTAAATGCCTCTGAATTCTGAGAGCTCTATGAATTTAATTTTAACACACATTTAAGTTCAAGATTACCCGATTTTGTAACACCACAATGAGCATTCAGGGTAGTGTAAACTTGAACAAAATATTCCCAGTGAGTGTTCAATAATTATAAATACAGTATACGTCAAGAATCGTAAAAGTAAACGGATTTTGAGAAAGGCCAACCCTGCTATTTGAGGGATGTAATCAATAAAACTCCTGACACCAAGATATATACATTCAATTCAACTTACATATACACATCTGAACGACGTAGGCATAATAAGACCATGCCACAATAGCTGTTATGAAGACGACAGGAGCCCATTTTACTGCATTGCAGCAGGCTCTTAGGACAGCCGGAGCCATCTTCCTTGTTTTGTGACCGACATGGACGTCATCAAAATATGTGCTCTACAAAAAAAGTGTTTATCTGTTATTAAAGATTTTTTCATTTCTTCTGCCCATTTCGTCTTTTTTCATGTAATGAAGAGTAGCTATGTAAAACAAAACTAAAAATAAAGCAGTTGTATGTTTGTTTTGCACATGGCAACTGGGTGTATACAGACATGGCGGCACGCAGTGTTTGGCGCTTGTCGACTAGGAAAAGCAAGCGGGAAATAGATATTTAGCTATTGTGACATCGTACATTTCACGCACGATTTGTGTTTTGTGAGAAAAAAATCTTTTATGCAAATAATTTACTTTTGTACGTGCTTGGTCCTTGGTCCTTTTTCGATTCTGCAAAGATCAGATAATAATGCTCCAGCTGGAGGCGAAAAATGGCGGCCAGAGTTTATAATAAGAAAGCTAGTGGTGTCACACGCTGCTAATTAGCTCTCAATTTTATTGCTGCTGAGAGTCTGCAGAAACGATATTTTAGAAAGGAAACATGACGTCCGTCAGTGCAGAGTTCCTGTCAGTGGACCCATACTTGAAGAATGCGTTTTCCTCTGGTAAGTGTCATAATAATATTTGTGTGTAAAAGCTAAAATAAGCACTTTAAGTTTTTCTACCTGTTTCCATGCATAATTATATAACCGATTCTGTTTCTCCCATGGGACTACATTAGGAATTTATTTTGTTTTCGACTGAGCATATATAAGGCGTGTCTGTTCTTGGTTAATTGATAATTAATTCTTCATAAAGTGTTGCGAGAGGACAAAAAAGTGTTCTCCTATTGTAGGACTCATGTTCTCATTCTGATATCAAACAAGAGAAAGAGGACTTTGTGCTTGGGACATATCTATATAGATATATATATATAGGCAAATATATCAATTTATTTGAAACATGTAGAATCAAAGTTCAGTCCAACTTAAGAGTATTATTCACTGACATAAGGGGACAAAAACGGCAGCAGTGTTTATATATATATCCGATGAGTTTTTCTCTTCATTGATACCTATACTAACGAAGCACTGTACTAGTGAGAGGATATCAAGGTATCAAATATGATCCTCAGGTAAGGATGCAGTGTTGAAGTCATTGCATTGCAATGTATAAATTTATAAACAATGTCACAAAAATCACTGATATATTACATTGTTTGTTTTAAAGACGAGGAAGATGAAGAAGACTGTAAGTTTTCTTGTTGTTGTTTTATTTTTGTAGAAGATATTGATGGATTTTAGTCTGCTTTTCATGTTTTAGTGAGTGTTTCGTTTCCTTTTATTCTGTTGTTGGCTAGACAGGAATTCCATAAGTTTAGCACTTGGAAATGTGTCCAGGATTATCCCTTGTCAATAGAATTAGAAATAAGACAAGAGTCAAGAGTGGGTTTGTGATCATATAGTGTGTTGTAAACACATGTTGAACTTGAAAATAGCTCTGCTGAAGTCTTTGTCTGCCTTGCTATTATTTACTGGGAAGGTATTTTTGGTCTAGATTGACAATAACAGGTGCATTTCACGGACATAAACTATCCATTGATGATGGAAGTCACTCATGGAGTTTAAAGTTGAGCGAGTATGGTATGGGAGGGGGGGCATACGCTACAGATTAAAAGTACCAAGGGGAACATTGCTCAAACCTTACCATCTCCTTCTAACATCATACACATAGACACAGACAGACACACTGTGACACATGCGTGCGCACACATATATACAGGCACACACATTTGCCAAAAGATGGTTCAATCATCTAGATGTCACTAGTCAGTCCTGTCTGTAATATATACGCGTTGTTGGTCATCCACAGATTCACATACATATATCAAAGACAAGACCATTCGGTTTCATGTCTGCCGTTTATTCCATATCAGGATACAACTGCCGCCTTGCCGCACTGCCTCAATCTCTGACGTCATCCAAGCGTCTTTATAGGCTAAGCTATCCAATCGTCTTATTAGACTAATCTAGTACAAAGTCATGGATACGACACTGTCTGCTGAGAATAAGAGTATATTTTAATAGCTGTAGTTGGTTGTCAAGCCCTGAACAAACTGTGGTTATCACAGTTAAAGGTCCTTGTCTACATTTTTATACCGAAATCGCCATTTGACCATTAAAATGCAGAGTCTATTATCTACAAATATCAACAATACACCCCCTTTCGATCAGGAAAGACGAAGCCAGTGTAGCCGTTTGAAAATTCATTGTAGTATTCCAGCGTAGTACTCATAGTAGGATATCCTTATTTGGAAAATGCCAAGCGCAAAACTCCTCTCAAATCCCGTGCATTTCGTGCGTTTAAAAAAAAGCTTGGACAGCACTCCAGTGTCAAACTGTTGCTGCACTAGTGTACTTGTTTGGGCGTGGCTATAAGCATAGTGACATGAATTTGATTGGTCAGTATTTTTAGGCAAAGCACATGTTCTCAGCAAAGAGAAAACAAAATATTGGAAGCGTGAGTCACGCTACCCAAAAATAAAATCTTTTTTTACATTTATTTTTTTTCTATAACTTTTTTCCCCATGGTTCATTCATCATTTGACATAAGTTTGTATCGAAATCTAACCATAAGATTATTGAAAAATAGCAAAAATGTAGACGACCACCTTTATAATGATTGTCAAAATATTTAAAGCACTTTTTCTTTTGATTCCATGCATGCATGCACATTTGTTAAGGATCATTGTGCTCTAGTTTCTAGCTTAATTGCTAGAAAGCAGTCCAAGCAAGCACCAGATGTAGACATTTTATAAGGCAAAAAAAAAAAAAATAGGTGTGGTTAAGGTGACATAGCCACAAAAAATAGGGTAGGAAGGTAGGCAATCCCTTTTTTTTTTTTTTTAACTTTTTTTTCTAATGTGTACAAATTAAACCTACTTGACAGGGAAATAAGTGTGCGACTCGAGCGCTGTCGCTGTCATTGCGTTTTCTGCACTCGTTTTTTTGTTGTTTTTTTGACAATTATGTAATAAAAAGTTAAAGGGTCGACCCCTAAAAATAGGGTAGGTCGGGTTACCGTAACCACACCTATTTTTTTTTAGGCCTAATCACAGTTCAATGTTGTTGCTGCTGTTGTTGTTGTACGTTGAACAAAATGTTCATTGTTTTTACTTGCATGTTTGCAATGTGTTTTTGTGTTTATTGATTTAGTTAGTTAGTTTGGTCATAGAGCAGTAAATTGCTAATATAGTAATAACGTTTTGGTAAAGAAGTAATTTATCTTATAAATTTGCTTTTAGTCTACATGTTTAGAGGCCTATTTTGTTTTGCATTAAAAAAAATCAGTTTTCAATGTGTTTGTGCGTGCGCATGCTTGCGAATGTGTCATAAAGTCAATTTATGGTAATTGTTCTGTTGGTCTCTTTCTTGCTTCATGCTCACTTTATAATTACTTCCTCTCCATTACAGTTCTCCTTTCTGTCTGTCTGATTGAACAGCCAGTGACAGACAACGTGGCAAATTGTCTCCCTCTCAGTGATTCTATGGGCTGGCTAAATCTGCTGGAAGTTGTTGACGTTGTAAATGTCACTGCATTCTTTTGCCATTTTCCTTCTTTATCTGTCAGGGGATGTTAAGTAAAGTCATTAAAGCCTTCATAACAAGATGAACCTGATACATGACAGCTGCAGCTGATAATGTTCTGATTCAGCCTCTATCACTATCAGTCTCATTGATGTGAAAGTGGTATGACTGATACATGGTTGTAATGTAAACTGCAGATATTCATTGCTTTTTTCAAATCTAGACTTTCGCAGATCATCATCGAGAACTTTCAGGTTAATTTTTTTTAAAACATGTGTATGTGTGTTGTGAATCGCTAAATTAATCATTGAATGGCTTTGTCAGAGACGAAAATATGTCCCAGTAACTGCCTTGAGGTTTGCTGATACTGTATTATGATTTGGTGTGATCAGGTTGTATAGGTCTTCTGTTAAATAGGATTTCATTTGTGTTTGGTAACCCAACCAATTGCCCCAGGTTGTACTGGCCTTTTCATGCAGCATGATTCCATTTGTATTTGGTAACTGAAGCATTTGCCCTGGGTGGCTTGAACCCTTTCACTTTCACCTGGCAACTGGTGGAGTGTTTGCCGCCTTCTATCCAGGCAGTGTTTTATTCTTGCATACTGTCATGGGTCGCTGTGGGTGGCCTGTCAAATCCACACATTTGTTTTTGTGTTCTCTGAGCTGTTGAACAGTTCTTTATAAAAATACAAATCTGTCCGAAGTATGATTTTTGCCATGTCAGTTTGGATAAATACAGTTATCAGATTCTGGAATTAGAGTGAACAATTTTCTTGATTCTGGTTCCTGCTTCTTTGGGTTAAGTTTATTAATCAAACTCATTCAAGAATTCATTGCACGATATTGTAGCTCTGAAGGTCAAAATATCAGTGTTTGAATTCTGCGAAAGAATTGACATGTTAAGTGCCGTTATTTTTTGCCTTCAATTTGCTACATGTATGGGAAAAGGCAGCCACCTGTGCTGTTTGTCATTTTCATCCTCAATCAGTGGGTCCTTTTCAAACTCAAAGGATAAGTCTCATGGAATTTCAATTTCTTTTTTTTATATATTTGTTCCCTTTAATGCTTTTCCGGTCATGACAAGTTGGAATATTTTTCCTGGATACTCGCCACCTTCATATTTTAATTTCCAACATACAAAATAGGACTGTGTTACTGTACATGTTTAACATACCGGTACCTCTTTAGTGGAACTATAATCGAATGAACAAAAGCTTAGCTAATAAACCAATCTGAATGCAGTGGGTCTTGTATTGACCAGTCAGAAAAATAAGTTACATTTCAGAGTTTAGATGTAAGTGGTCCTTGGTTGACACTTTACACCGTCGGACTCAATATTGCTGGCAGTGTTCACCGCCCCCTTGTCAGCCCCACATGACACAGAGCAGATGGTTGTGCAAGTTATGACGGGAGAAAGTCAGGATTACATGCGTGTCATTTCACTCAGTAAGACTTGGGAATGGATTAGCGGGGCTTTTGTACACACAGATTGACCAGTCAGCCTTTTTTGGCAGCACACGGGTCGGGGTTGGTTGTAAACTTGTTTGCCCATATGAGTACCACACCTCGGGCCAGCAGGTTTCCAGGCGCTGTGGGGCAGCCTGTCTAAGCTTGATAATCCATTGGTCCCCCATCAGGCCACGGCCACTTATGAACTTCAATCAGGCCATTGCCACTTGAAAGTACACACACTGTACAGACTTATCGGCTGAATTAATTGTCATAAACTGCTTCTGTGGGTCGAGGTTGTTGAAATATTGACAGACCTTGCAGACTGTCAAACCCTTGTGCTCTAGTCAGGCATTGCCACTTGATCCCCAGGTAGCTTAAGTCAGAAAGTGGCTTTGGTCTGCTGAGTAAATGTAACACCATGAGTTAACTTCTGTGGGTAGAGGTTATTGAAACATGACAGACCTGTACTGTGCTCTAGTCAGGCATTGCCACTTGATCCCCAGGTAGCTTAAGTCAGAAAGTAGCTTTGGTCTGCTGAGTAACGCCATGAGTTAACTTCTGTGGGTCGAGGTCATTGAAATATTGACAGACCTAATTTCTGACTCAAACCCTTGAGCAAACTGTACATGGGCAAAAGCAACATGCTGACTGTTCAGAGGTTGAAAGGTTGTTACTCAGGTACTTTTTCATTGTTTGATGCCAGTTATTATTATCAACAAAACAAAACGGATTACATCAGCTGTTGACAAATGATCACAGGCACTAAACTACTAAGTGTTATTCTGTTTAATCAGAATTAACAGTATTTGTGAAGCAGCTCCTGGGCTTGAACCTATATGTCCCTGCATGTGAACTGTATGTCCCTGACAGTCACCCAGAAGGTGTTGGTGCCAGACAAGTGTCTGTATTCACACCTCAGTCACGGGTCATTTCACCTGTTTACCAAGCTTTAAAGCAAATGAAAAAGACAACAATAGAGAGAAAAGTGTTTGGGAGGAAAGCGGTTGTCACGACTGATTTCACCCGTTTGTCATGCTTATAGCAAGACGAGAAAGAGAACAAAAGCGAGAGACAGTGTTTGGGAGGAAAGCGATTGTCACGGCTCATTGACTACAGTCTCCGGGTGCCAGTAAACACACCAGTACACCTATGTTTCTGTCTCTCTTTTCTCTCTCATAGTCTTTCCGTACTTGTACACATTGAGTTCGGCTGTTTTTTGTGTGAGACAAGTGCTATGGTTTTTTTGTCACTCATGGAGACCGATTCTGAGACTGTGTTAGTGTATGTTAGCACATGTTCATAGAAATTAAAGAGGAGGACTTGAATCAACAAGAGGCGAAGCCTTCAAGGCTCACGTAAGAAATAGACTTCTTCTTCTTCTTCTGCGTTCGATGTTGGATAAGAAATAGACAAACAGTAACACAAACTCAATCACTCCGTCACACATACACACCCACACACACAGTAAGCTTAGGTGACACTGTGCAAGAAAGAGAGACACTAGATCTAGATCTGTCTGTCTGCATGTAGCCTACTTACAGTACAGGGACACGACTGCCAAATAGTCTCGGCCCGCTCAAAATAACAATGACCGAGACCACACACACCACGCGAGAGAGAAAGACTACAGGGAGGCATGCCGTCATGATGCATTAATTGACGTCAAACACTTTTGACCGTGACGTAATCTTATGCGAGCTTTATCCATAGTCTTGGATAACCACTCACACATAGACTCGGAAATGTTAAAGTTTCTACCACAGACATACACACGCACAAACACACACAAACACACACGCACAAACACACAGACAGACAAAGTTACGATCGCATAGGCTACACTTCGTGAGCCAAAAACGAATTAAGGAGAATAGGATTAGTAGAGATGAGACGAAAGAAATTTAGCTCATAACAAACTTATTATCTGTTATGTGACATGACAAACACAAATAAAGAAAGAGAGAGTGTAGTTGGGAAGATAGAAAGGGTAAGAGATTGAGAGAGAAGAAAATAAAAGGAGAGAGGCAGAGAGTGCGCACACACTGAGAGAGTCTAATTTACACATTATACATGTAGTCCATAGATTTACAAAATTAGCATTGCACTGACTGCAGATGATGTGTGAGTGAGAAATGAACACCTGAGGGAGAATTTAGCCATGCATAAATAAATTCCTTTAGACATGGCAAACAGCAAAGAAAAGTTATGCTGTAAAACTTCCCTTTTTAGTATACACTTTTTGTATAGCGCTGTGCAACCATGGTTATCTTTGTAGCCATGGCAACCAAAACACAACATTATGTGACTATAGGGCTAATGCATGACATGTTACCTGTGGCTGATCCTTATTGCGACACACATCAACCCATTCACATGTGTAACTGAACCACACAGTGTTTACCTGGTGGCCTGCTGGTATTGAGTAATCACCCCATTTACTTTCCTCCCTTGCTATTTGCCCTTCCCCCTGGTAGCCAGGCACTCTGTGATCACTAATGCATAGCGCTCAGTACCTTTTGTGTGCCTATGTTAGCCTGGGAGAGCTAGCTCAGTGAAAGGTGACGTTTCCACAATACTACGCTTACTACAGTAGAACCCTCTTTTTAAGACTTCCAAAAGCCTTGAGAAAATGGGGTCTCAAAGAGGCGGGAGTCTTTAAATGGCGGTAAATGTACAGCGATCATGGACAGATAATGTAGAAGATCAAGGTATAAAAAGGGAGAGGTCAGAGTGAAATCAGTGCGTGCAATAGCTTTTCACGTTTTGTCTGCATGGTTTTATAGGCAGGCTTTACAGTTGCAAAAGAAAACATTGCATTCAAACCAGGGCGAGCAAACATTTTATTTTAATTTCTTTTTCTTTTCTTTTTCTTTTTAATCATTTATTCATACACATATATATATATAAAGATCTTAGATGAATAGAGAATTACTTTTCACCTTGGAAGTAATAATCTAGATTAGTTACTGGCCTGTTTTAATTGTTTAGATTAGTTTTAATCGTAATTGTGAGGCAGCTCTTCATTGAAACACTGCAGGTGTGCACACTAGATCAAGGAGATATCAAAGAGAAAGAGAGAGGATGTAGGTGGAGACAAATTGTCATATTTTGACGTTATTAAAGCGACTATCTCTGGTTGCCAGAAAGACAAAGCTAAATAAAACCCACAGAGTTTAAGGAAAACAACAACGTAGATTTTACTTGGTGTACTTAAGCTACCTCCTCGTTGAAAAAGAGTAAACTAGTAAAGAAAAGAGAAAGAGTATGCTCTGCTTGTAAATGTAATGTAAGTGTACGCCAGTTACACAAGCAACATTATTATAAGTAGAGAAAGAACAAATGGAATAATGATGGCCGACTCGCACATAAAAACCTGCACTTTGTTAACTCTTTGAAAATCTATACATTTTTGTAGCAACCAGAAAAAAGGTTTAATATATTGCTTTACACTCAGGATGAGAGAGAGACATTTTGACCGTGGTGTGTGTGTGTGACAGTGTATGCATGGTTGTGGTTCAGCTGTTGCCATTGTTTTTCTTGTTATTTTGTGTGTGTTAGCGTAGTATATCCTGAATATGGTTAAACATGACTGTTTTAGTAGCTGACACGGTCATTCCTGTAGTCACTGTAATTGGCAGACCACTCAGGTCAGGTTTCAAACCTGACTTTAATGGATGAGTTGCTTCCCTTGGATGGAATAATTGATTTTTATTGGGGGAAGGGTAGCTGGCTGCTCCATTGTTTTAATAACTCCCAGGGGAAACTTTCAGTGACAGTGCACATATTTCATGTGATGCTCACCATTGGCTAAGTCCAGGCAGCATAGTCATGAGTGCTAAAACTTCATGAGTAAGAATAGCCGTGCCAGGAGACAGAGAAGCAAGGATAATGTGTTCTGGGCATCAGCGCAGGAATCACCATTTCAGCAGGTTTAATACACATTGATGGCAGTGCGTCCCGGCCATTCTGAAAGTCACAGGTTGTTTGCTGGTGACGTCCAACTAGCGCTGCACTGAATCCATTTATTCTGCTCATTACACTCAGTGTGCCACTGAGAGCTCAGCATGATTACTGGCCAGGCTTTCAGTGTAATCACTTTGTGAGGCTGCATCATGGAGCCGTTCTCATAACCTTTCCCTCTTCCTCCGTAAATCACAGCGCTGGCTGATGGTCACCTATTGATCTAGCGGTGAGGCGCTGTCCGTGAAACGCTGGTTTCACTTACTCTTCATTCTGTCAGTTTCTGTCTTGTAGTGTGACTCTGTGGACACATGGTGTCGTCAGAAATTTGTTACTGTGAAGGTACAGGTCTATAGACAGAACAGTATAGTCTTTATATGTCTGGAATGAAATCCTGTATGATTACTAGCCAGCCAAGGAGAAGAACTGTTGCTAAGAAGAGTAAGTTTCTTACTGCTTTAAATCAGTTTTGAACACTGTGGAACTCCCTTTTAAGACCCTGGCTATAAGGCCAAAAAAAAAAAAGGTGTGGTTACGGTAACATATAGCCCCAAAAAATAGGGTAGGAAGGTAGGCAATCACTTTTTATTTTTTAAACTTTTTTTTCTAATGTGTACAAATTAAACCTACTTGACAGGGAAATAAGTGTGCGACTCGAGCGCTTTCGCTTTCATTGCATTTTCTGCACTCGTTTTCTTGTTTTTTGTGTGTTTGTTTTGACAAATGTGATAAAAAGTTATAGGGTCGGCCCCTAAAAATAGGGTAGGTCGGGTTACCGTAACCACACCTATTTTTTTGTTTTAGGCCTAAGACTCCCTCTATTTTAATTTAAGGTCCTGTTTTCTCAGTGTTCTGACTGCTCATAACCTCTGTAAAATGCCCCCTTTATTTTTAAGTCTCACTCCTTTTTAAGACCTGATTTTCTCGGATATTTTTTGGAGGTCTTAAAAGTGTGGATCCACTGTACAGTTGTTTGGTACGAAGTTATTTTAAAGGGATAAAAGCATGATGTAATGTACAGTGTTGTCTGTTTGTTACCATGATGTTGTTAATGTTATGATAAAAATGTGTGTGATTGCTGTACCACATAGTTGCACTCGATCATGTCTTTGATAAGGATGATGCAGCTTACAACTGACAGTGACCTGGGGTCTTGATGCTACAGCCATGCATTCCTCACTAAGAGATCTTGATGCTGCAGCCATGTATTCCTGTCTAACATCTTTAATTGTGTGGTTTTGTTGATACAGTAGTGAGATTTGATGTCTACCACAAGAAAGGTAGTTATTGCTTAGGCCATTAATTTTTTGTCCAACGTCTAAATATACTTTGTTGTTGTCTTGATAGGGCTGTGAGCTTTGACATCAGCCATGAGAGTGGCCTGTCATGTACTCTAATATTTCACACTGTGTTGTTGAGTTGATACATCATTAGCTTTGACATCAACCACAAGAATACCCATTGTTGCTGTTCTTGTGTTGATGCTACAACTGCCACTAACACACTGTGTTAATGTCTTGATACAGCGGTGAGCTTTGACATCAGCCACAAGAGCGGGGAGTCCAACGCGCTGCAAGGAGGGCGGCAGAAGGATGTCGGGGCGGCGGAGGATATCGACGTGCAGACATCACCGCCTAAAGAATGGGAGTTGGACGTGCGGCCCCTGGTGTCCACCAAGAAATGGCTCCAGAGCTACGGCCTCCACAAGTACCGCCTCACCATGGATCAGATTCTGCCCGCCATCGGATTTAAACTGGCTGACGGTCAGTCTGTGTGTGTGTCTGTCTGTCTGTCTGTCTGTCTGTCTGTCTGTCTGCCTCACCATAGACAAAAGAATACTTGCCATTGGCTTTTTAGTATTCAACAGCAAATCTCCCTCTATGTGTGTGTGTTTGATCTCCCTATATGTGTGTGTGTAACTGTTTGTCTGTCTGTCTATCGGTCTGTCACAGTAGCCACATAAAATGACATACATTTTTAAATTGATCCCAAAATCTTCCTGATGGACTTGTATGCAAAAGGTAGAAGTGTAGTCTAGTGCCTAAGTACAGGTATATGATGACAAATACATTTACTGGCAGATGTGCATGTACAATGGATGATGGTAGCCTTCTTGTATTTGATGTTCCCTGTGTACAGCTAGGTACAGATAGACCACAAGGTGTGCTTGGCAAGTTATTCAACCGTGTGAATATCTTGATTTTGGAAGTAAATTATCAGAGGGACCTTTGTGAATTTGTTGATTGCATGCTTCCATGTTAATATTGCAGCCTGAATGACCAAGCACAGCTCTCAATTTTTTTTTTTATACAAGTATAACAGAACAAAAGTACAACAACACCAGCAGAATAGGTGTGAGCTTTTGTTTAAATCATGTCAAGATTTACTGCTTCATAATATGACATTAGCAGAAACAAAATAAAAATACCAAACACAGTGCTTTAGAAGAACACAACAACAGCAGAAAAGCACAGACACTTGATTGTTCAGTTTGACTGTTTCAGACTTTGACCCGACTTTGAAGCGGCCAGTCAGTTCACGCTACAGCCAGGGGCTGTTTCAACAGATCTTCGGTCCTGACGGCAAGACCTTCAACGTAAGTACAACCATTGGTCATTTTGTTTCTCTGGCCTATCTGTGCACTGCCATGCCCGCTTTAAGGCTTGGTAATTGGTTGATTTTGTGCAGGAATGTTTAAGTATTTTGATTGATTCAATAGATATTTTATGACAGTATGTCAATGTGCAGCGAATTCATTACCAGACGGTGATATCTCATCCCATCTTTACTATACACACAGACTGAAAGTTATGTTTTAAAATGCTCCATTTGAAGTCGTTAGATGAAACTGACCAGTGGACTAATGCATAAGCTGAAATGGTCAGGGCCTGATGAACCTTTTGGTTTAGCAGTATTCTGATAATTGTCCATAAGCATGGTTTTTCGGCATTCCAGGCAATATCAGTCAGTCTGGTTTTGAGGTAAAAATTAAGCAAGAAGATTTTGTGTTACAGACGGATAACACGCAGTTGTGGCAAGAAATAAGCTGACAGACTTTGTGTTATACATGATCAGCAAGTGACGATAAGAAATAAGCAGACGGGCGTTCTGTTGCAGATAACATGTAGTCGTGACAAGCTGGCACAGCTGAAGAAGCGACTGACGCAGGCCTTGACATTGTACCAGCGGCGTCTGGAATGGCTGACCTCGGAGAGTCGTCGCATCTTCGGCGTGGTGGAGGAGAAGGCTGTTACCATAGTGATGGACGTGCGCAACATGTCCCCCGAACAGTTCCACCAGTACCGCTCTGCCCTGCAGCGTGTCCTGCGAGAACAGTTCCAGCATGTCACCAAGTTCAACCTTATTAGGTGAGGGAACAGTTTCAACATGTTACCAAGTTTAACCTTATTAGGCGAGGGAACAGTTTCAACATGTTACCAAGTTCAACCTTATTAGGTGAGGGAACAGTTTCAACATGTTACCAAGTTTAACCTTATTAGGCGAGGGAACAGTTTCAACATGTTACCAAGTTCAACCTTATTAGGTGAGGGAATAGTTTCAACATGTTACCAAGTTTAACCTTATTGGGTGAGGGAACAGTTTCAACATGTTACCAGGCAAAGAATATTTTTTATCTTTTCACCAAGTTCAGCATTATTAGGGCAGTTAACAGGTTCTGTGCCTTACCACATTCAGCAGTATTTGGGGAAGAAGAGTCACAGATGGCCACAGTTTTGAAGTGTTTGAAAAACTGTCAAGATGTCTTTGTTCTTAACCTATTATATTGCATGCAATTTGTATGTTTGTATGAGTCCCTCTCTCTCTCTCTGTCTGCATCCTTCTGCCTACCTACCCCTGTTTGTATGGATCCCTCTCTCGGGAAATTAATAGACGCAAATTGTATTGTGAAGTATCAGATCATTACTGAGATGAATTCCTGAAGTACATTCTAACCTGCCCTGGCCACCACATCTCAATGACGACCACATGTCCGTAATGACCATCCCAATGTATCCGTGAGAAACTGTCCATAGCTAACAGCTCCCAATAATGACCACTTAGGTCGGTGAGCCTCTTGCGTGGTGGTTATAAAACAGGGTCAACAGTATTCGTGTGTGTATCAACAGGGCAGCAGAGGACATACAGCTGTACAACAGTGAGTGCATCCCTCTGTCTCACGACACACTGGAGAACGCTATCCAGTGGATTTGGGCGCTCGATCGTCTGGCTTCTGTCTCTAGCACTGCCTGCGCAGAGGCTGTCCTCACGGCCATGATGGACAATCACGTCAGTCTGCTAGTCTGCATCCTTCTGCCTACCTCTCTCTGTCTGTATGGATCCCTCTCTCTGTCTGTATGGATCCCTCTCTGTTTGTATGGATCAGCCCTGAAAGTCCAACAAATGGTTTACTCGCCTTTGGCTAGTAATTCTGAACATATACTAGCCAGAGAGCAAACTTTACTAGCCAAACCAACAATTTGTTTCAGCAACTTTAATCGCATTTGGTGAGTAGATGAACATTTCTACTTGCCAGTTACATGTTTCTACTCGCCATGGCGAGTAAAATACTCGCCACTTTCAGGCCTGTGGATCCCACTCTCTGTCTGTCTGTATCCTTGTGCCTACCTACCTCTGTCTGCATAACTCCCTCTTTATCTGTCTGCTTCCTTTTGCCTGTGGGGCGAGGAAATAGCACAGTCATTAGTGGCACTGGTTTCAAAACCAGTTGTCCCTATCGTGGGTTCGATCCCCACGTTCGGCAAGGGATTTATTTCCCAAAGTCAACTTTGTGCACTCATCTCGGTGTCCGAACATCCCCGTGTGCACGCATGCGCATGATAAAGAACCCAAGATAAAAGCGAAAGTCTCAGGGCTTGGAAACATGAATACAGGCATGCAAGAAAAAGAAGGGAAAACAAGTCGCGTAAGGCAAAATAACAACATTTAGTCAAGCTGTCGAACTCACAGAATGAAACTGAACGTAGTCCGCCGCTAGTGCAAAACGCAGTGAAAGTGACGAGCCTGTTTGGCGCGGTAGCGGTTGCGCTGTGCTTCTTAGCACGCTTTACTGTACCTCTCTTCGTTTTAACTTTCTGAGCGTGTTCTTAATCCAAAAATATCATATCTATATGTTTTTGGAATCAGGAACCGACAAGGAATAAGATGAAATTGTTTTTAAATCGATTTTGAAAATTTAATTTTGATCATAATTTTTATATTTTTAATTTTCAGAGCTTGTTTTTAATCCAAATATAACATATTTATATGTTTTTGGAATCAGAACATGATAAAGAATAAGATGAACGTAAATTTGGATCGTTTTATAAAAAAACAAAGTCATTAATTAATTTTTAAGCCACCAAGCTGAAATGCAATACCGAAGTCCGGCCTTCGTCGAAGATTGCTTGGCCAAAATTTCAATCAATTTGATTGAAAAATGAGGGTGTGACAGTGCCGCCTCAACTTTTACAAAAAGCCGGATATGACGTCAAAAAAGACATTTATCGAAAAAAAGAAAAAAACATTCGGGGATATCAATCCCGGGAACTCTCATGTAAAATTTCATAAAGATCGGTCCAGTAGTTTACTCTGAATCGCTCTACACACACACACACACGCACAGACACACACACAGACACACATACACCACAGACACACACACACACACACACGCACAGACAGACACACGCACACACACACACACACATACACACACATACACACACATACACCACACCCTCATCTCGATTCCCCCTCTACGTTAAAGTGTAACTAAACAGACATTTTGAAGTGTCAGCTTTACTGAATTGCTTTATGTTTTGTCCAAGTATAGACCTGTAGAAGCGATACTGGACGATTTTTCCAACGTTTACTGTGTTTTCTGATTTACTACGATTTTTTAAAAGTGTTGAACCCATTTCAGATTTACCTGCTTATCTGTTCTTGATTTGATACTTCCAAAGAACAAGTGGTACTTTGAGTTCCGGTTTTATGTTTTAACCAATCAGAATTTGGTTCCTAAATAAAATCGTCTGCTGCCTGTCCCAGCAGAGTCGGCAACAAGCACTGCTTGCCACATGTGTGATGTTACTAACAGAAATAGCCATAAATTGTGCAAGGTAGCAATGTAAATGAATTGGATCTAACTAATGTGCTTGTATACTGCATCTCTGGCCTTTGAATACACTCCAAATGTACTGGCTCAGCGTGAGAGGCAACATCCTGTCGAAGTCGTAAGCACGAGGCTGACTGGGAGATTATTATTCGAAGAGCATGCTGAAACGGATTGTAAGTACAATATTTTACATGTTCTCGACATTTCTGTTGATCTTTCCTTAACTTTAATTGTTTCCTTGATTTAAAACCCTAGGGCTTGTATTTTCAGTTGTGATACTAAGCACGTATCTTTACCACAGTATCTGATCACTTCACACTTGAATTTTGGAATGATGAAGTGGAATTATTTCTGGATCTAATTTATTCCTTGTTCCCCCACTCTCGATTCCTTTTTTCGCCACATATGTATTGTCGTGTAAGGGGGTAGATGCGTGTACTGGCTGATTTTTTGATGGAAAAAAAACTTGTCAAGGATTTCAGAATTTAATAGATCTGTTCGAAGTTTTTACGGGATGGGTCCTGTTACAATACAGACTGAATGTGCGCAAGATGAACTTTTGATTAAACATACACACACAAATGAATCTCTTAATTTTGTTATACGGCGAATGTCCAGTTTCCACCACCACGTCTGTGGTATGTTTTTATACTGTTTGATTGAATAGACTGACGTGCATTCTCTCGCAAATGTGCGCGCGTGTGTGTTTGTCTGTGCCTCAGACTTATTAATCAAAGATGATGTTGCACTCATTGCAGATCTATGCGACAGGAGCAAGTGGACAAGACAGCTACATTTGTCTGAGCGAAGATCCAACGGTAAGCTCTTTTAGCCGAAGACAGCGAGCCTGGCTGCATGCATGCAAGCTTCTATCATGTTCGTGTGAGTGCTGCAGGGCTATTTGACGACTTTTCATTATTCTTGATTTGGAGATCCATGCAGGGTATTAGAAAGTGCAGAATATACACGTTTGAACAAATACGATGTGTTTGCTCTGAAAAAAAGAAAAAACGCAACAAACAAACATTGTATCACAAATATTTATTACCTGTATCTGCATGTTTTGATAATGATGAAGGGTAAATTACTTTGACGTGTGCTTTTTTTTTTAACCACACTGATAACGAATGATAGAAACACAGACACACTTAATAACATATCCACAAAAATTGTAACAATAAATGTAAGCTGAACAATGCCTGCAACACATTTCAGGCCTCAGAAGGAAGTAATTATGAGATTCAGACAGAGAGAGAAAGCCCAACACGAAACCAGTTGTGACATTTTTTATTTCATTATGTAATATTAAAAACACGACAACAACGTATTTCCTGAACTTAGTTTCGTGCAATTATGGATTGCAAAGTATGTCTAATTGAGTGGCATAAAGAGGCACAGATGCATGAAAAACCAACTCGGATCTTGACTAGGATCAGGATTTTACATGGACACAACCTAGAATTTAACATCCTGGGGGGAGGGGGGTACTGCGCCTTTCACATCAAGATGTAAAGATCTATTTTAAATAATACTTATTAGAAGGGAACAAAATCAAACAAACTACAACAATCGTTCTGAGGGGAGAGAATTACCTCTTCCGAAGAAATTACCTCCCTTGCTTTTCTTGTCGTGACTTATGTAGAGTAAAGTGAATAGAAAGTGAATCAGTCAGTAACAAAAAAAACCACAACATTTCTTAAGATCAATGAGGAGTCTTGAAGTATTTGTCAATGTTAATCTTGTATGCATAACAAACAATATATTACGGATTGATAATTAAAGAAAATCGTCTCTTCTACAAGGTTGACCCCCCCCTAAAAAGGACACCCACAACCATGCAAATTACTTCTGCATCTGTTGAACCAATTATTTTATATATGGTATTCATTAACTTCAGTTTATGTTCTGCCTTTCCAGTAAGTGGCAATTTTGTAAATTGAATGGTCTGACTAATGTGCAATTTTAATTTTTTTCTCCAAATTCGGGGGTCGACTAAACAGAACGAGTTTTGACATTGAGCGGTAGCCATTTTTACCTAATTTAAACCCTCCAGGCTTTTACCTTTTTGATTATTTTGAATGTCTGAGTATGTAAAAACATCCCCTTCAACCCCCAGGCTATCGATGACCTGAAGAAAGCATGCAGTTACAGCTAGGTTCAGGGCAATCCTCAGACACGAAAGCGTTGGTGTCATTGGTGATGCAAAAGTTAGATAATTTAACCTACAAATTTGCCACTTTGTGAACTGCACATGCATAAAATCAAGTTTAAGTATGCTGAATATGAAGTTATCCAGTCAATTGGTGTAGAAGTTATAGCATTTCTGTCAGTTAACAGTATTTAAAATCTCCAAAGTAAAATCTGACATATTCGAAAGTTTTGCATAAACACCCAGACAATTTTTACGATATTCTCCTAAGCTTCTCCACTTCTCAGCCCTGTCTTGGAAATGAATTCGAATAAGGCAGTCACAATAACTTAGTTTGGAGCACCCATCAATCAGAATAAGCATTAACTTTTGACACAGGAAATATCTTCTACCGAAAGCTCTCCTGGTTTTATTCTACATTTTTCCTGCATAATGGTAACAAATTTAATGATAAATCTAAACAACGAAGTGACTGTGGTAAGATGAACAAAGTTAAAAAACAAAGGATTACTGTAAATGGTTTACGAATCGAAATCTAAACAAGTTTTAATGATAAGTAAAATGATAAAAAAAATAAAATAAAAAAAAGCTAACGTCCTCGCATTTGTCCAGAATTATTCCATGTTTAACATGGGAACAGAGGGATAATTGGTCTAAAGAATTTTTAAAAATGTCTTTGGACTATCTGTATGCAATGCCCGCTATAGGTGAAAGACTTTTGTGGAAGCCATGGAAGAATGCATCGCTGTTGTGCTGGTTCAGCTTGAGGTCCTGTCCTAGCGAATATCCTGCACACACAAAAACACGACTTTTTAAGCCACTTATGTTGCATTCCGTGACATAGCTTTGTTAAAACCGTGTGCCTGATAATAATGACAGATTTTGTTGATATACATTTTTTTTAAGACACCCCATATAATATTGTTTGACAATCTCTTTCAACATAGTTTACGAATCACCAATGTGTATACAAACGCAAATAACCCACAGGTCAATAAATTACTTTCCAGAGAGAGAGAGAGAGAGAGAGAGAGAGAGAGAGAGAGAGAGAGAGAGAGAGAGAGAGAGAGAGAGAGAGAGAGAGAGAGAGAGAGAGAGAGAGAGAGAGAGAGAGAGAGAGAGAGAGAGAGAGAGAGAGAGAGAGAGAGAGAGAGAGAGAGAGAGAGAGAGAGAGAGAGAGAGAGAGAGAGATTAAAACTAGAAAATGTGTGCTATATAAAACAAGGATAATCACTGTCAAATCTTTGCTTGTACCTGCATGGTGTTTACTGCGCTATATACACAACCTGTTTTATTTCATTTTATTTATTTATTTTTTTTTTTTTTGGGGGGGGGGGGGATGTTTTGTGATGAGGGTTTTTTCAAAGCCTTTACTGCTTTAGTCATTGAATCCACCCGACTTCGATTTATTGTTCAGTGATGGGTAATTGTGTGACCAACTATGTAAGTTAGTGATTGTTCTGGCTTCATACAATGACATTGCATTAATTTTATAAGTGTATGTGTGTGTGTTTCAGGCAAAAGCTGATATTACAGTCCTAGTTGTATGCAGTACCTCTGCTTCTTCGTTCAGGAATCAAAGTATACAATCTAAACCGATTATTTTGTTCAATAATGTTCAGCTTACCATCCCGAAGAAGGCAGTAACGTGCCGAGATATTGATTATAGATATTAACGTACCTAACCTGGTTACTGGTGTGTTTTCTTTTTATTTCAATAATGTAAATGTGTGACAACTTGCAGGGTACTTGATGTTCAGAGCAATTTTTCTGGCAAAAGACCTTTTATGGATCAAAGAAAACTTTTGTCGTGGTGCACAAGTCAATCAATTTGGTTGATAAATAATTTGTGCTGCATTTTCCCTGGTTCCAAAACGTAGTATGTATTACCACATGTCCTTACCTGTCATTGGCATCACATGATTCTCTGCAAGCAGTCTTTTGTGGAAATACGTCATTTAACACTTGCACTTATAGTAGGGCTGATGGGGTCTATGTCGACCAAAAGAGTGGGATTCTCTGTAGGTCGAGTTCCTGTAGGTGGATTCCCTGTATACCTAAGACTTTAAAATTGGCAATCTAGTATACAGGGAATCCCACAGGGTGCAGTTTTTCAATAAAACTTGCAAACCATACTCGAATTTCTAAGAAATATCAAAAAAAGATCGAAAAACATCAAACGATGTCGCTAAGCATCACGTGACTTTCATTGATATTAGCAAAACGCTACAGGAACTACACCCTGTGGTATTCCCTGTATACAAGATTGCCAATTTTAAAGTCTTAGGTATACAGAGAATCCACCTACAGGAACTTTTGGAAAGCAGTATTAAAATATTGGCTGGATAATAACCACTACGATCGTGGGACAGTCGGGCCGACTTTATTATGGAATAATGCATGCATAACGTATAGTGGCAAAGTTTTATTTTTGAAAGTTGGATACAACGAGGTGTATTGGTATTAACTGACATTGTATGTTCGGGAGACATATTATCATATCAAGACATATGTGATTTGATTGGATATTCGCCAAACCGAATTCTTGAATATAATGTTGTAAAAGCTGCTGTGTCATTATTTATGAGGAAAAATGTTGTAAATATGACTGATGATGTTTGTATTACCTTACCACTGTTTAACGGCAAAAATGTGTTAAGTGCCAGAGAATATAGGAAAGAGATTATTAATATGAAAACAGATGTACCATGTTCCGGAGGATTTTGGAAGAGAAAGTTTAATGTAGAAATTGATGAACGATCTTGGATAGTTGCCTATCAGTCAACACAAGAGACTAGATTAAGAGTTTTACACTGGAAAATTATGCACAACATTTATCCGACCAACATTCTCCTGTGTAAAATGAAAGTAACGGAAACTAATAAATGTAATTACTGTTGTGATGTTACTGATTTCATTGAACACTTCTTTTTTGAATGCCCGGTTGTATATAAATTCTGGAAGTTTATTGAAGAATTTATTTTTCGTACTTTAGAAATTAAGATTGTTTTGAAAGTTAGTGATGTTTTATTTGGTATGCATTTTGTAATGGTGAAAAAGGCAACTATGTATAAATTGAACCACATTATCTTAATCGGAAAGATGTGCGTTAGTATATATAAAAAAACAAATTCTTTTTTACCGTTGGAAAGTATTTTTAATAGGCAGTTACAGATAAGAAGCATTTTTGTGTGAGTGTTCGAAGAACAAAACGTTAAAAAAGTTAGCTTGTTGTACTCGATAAGTTGTATTTAATTCATTGTATGAGATATTGTTAATTGTTGTTATTTATTTGAATAAAAAAATTTGACAATTGTTATGGCCAGCTTGTTAACGTGAGCATTGTGTATGTTTTACATAGAATTGAATGTGTTTGTCGTTGTGTCTGTCATCTATCCTAGTCGTTTGATTTAGAATAAAGCAAACTTATTACAATGACGATTTTCTTCGGTTTTTGATGAAGGATTGGCATCAAGACTTTTCCTATTTTCCAACTCTGCCACCATACACTGGCCGTTCAGGTCTGCATGTCGACCACATGGTGTGTGATGCTTACATGACCACCAAATGGAAAATCAGTTGGTATTTGTTATGTTTTTGTGTAAGCACAATCTTCATACAAGTAAACAGAAACAGTTTTGTTGCAAACAGAGCCTTGATAAGAAAAAATGCTTCTAAGTCAAAATACATACCCCCTTTTTCGTATTGCGTAAAATATACCCATAAATTCTGGACATCATATTTTTATTTTTTTTCACAACAATGAAACCAAACTTTGGCATATGTTTTAGCAATATATTCACAATAAAACCTATGAGTTTGAAGGCTGCATCTTGTTTTGTTTATTTTTGAGAATTTATTTGCAAACCCATGCAAATGGCCAGTTTCTGGGGAGAGACTGGGGAGATAATGGCCAGTTTAGAAAGAGTTAATAAGTAAACTAATGTCAGAAGTAGGTATTTACCTTGTTTGCCTTCGCGTTCTTGATAGCCCGCTGCAGCATTTGTATCACTTCCCTTGACATTCAAAACGCCAATGTATTTCTGAAAGGAAAATAAAGATATTGACCGAAACATCACACAAGTGGTATATCATGCTAGGTTTTGTTTACAGTGCCTGTTCTACGACCACATCTGATTGTAATTTAAACAAGAAGGGCAAAGCCCATACGACTCACATGCTTTACACATTTTTCCTACCAAAATACATGTGACCTTGACCCAAGGTCAAGGTCATGCAACACAAAGCTGTTAATTCAAGACATAGGAAGTACAATGGTGCTTATTGGCTCTTTCTACCATGAGATATGGTCACTTTTAGTGGTTCACTACCTTATTTTGGTCACATTTCATAAGGGTCAAAGTGACCTTGACCTTGATCATATGTGACCAAATGTGTCTCATGATGAAAGCATAACATGTGCCCCACATAATTTTTAAGTTTGAAACAGTTATCTTCCATAGTTCAGGGTCAAGGTCACTTCAAAATATGTATACAATCCAACTTTGAAGAGATCCTGTGACCTTGACCTTGAAGCAAGGTAAACCAAACTGGTATCAAAAGATGGGGCTTACGTTGCCCTATATATCATATATAGGTGAGGTATTGAATCTCAAAAACTTCAGAGAAAATGGGAAAAATGTGAAAAATAGCTGTTTTTTAGGCAACATTTATGGCCCCTGCGACCTTGACCTTGAAGCAAGGTCAAGATGCTATGTATGTTTTTTGGGGCCTTGTCATCATACACCATCTTGCCAAATTTGGTACTGATAGACTGAATAGTGTCCAAGAAATATCCAACGTTAAAGTTTTCCGGACGGACGTCCGGACGTCCGGACGACTCGGGTGAGTACATAGACTCACTTTTGCTTCGCATGTGAGTCAATAAAGAAAAACTGTATCCATTTATTACTTCTCTATTTGTGTGTGTTTGTGTGTGTGCAGGGGCGGATCACATCATTTTTAAGGGGGAGTTTCCAAATGTCTTTTAGGGACAATTTGACGACGCGAAGCGTTTAGTTGAAGACGCGAAGCGTTCAACCTCCTTGGGGGGGTCCGACAAATGTTGATAAAAACAAGGAAAATGGATCAATCTGAGCCAAGAAACATCCCCTAATACACCTTCCAAAAAAGTAAATATATTAAGAAGAAAAATTTGAATCACAACAAGGACAATTGATCGATCTGGCGCAACCTGAGCCAACTTCTTTCCAAAATCGTCACTTAGAATACAAAGGCCGGCTCCTAAGTGGTCCGGAAACCCCGGAACACCCTCCGGATCGACCCAGTGTGTGTGTGTGTGTGTGTGTGTGTGACCGATGACCTTCTCTAAATTCTAATCGTTGCGTTTGCATGGTAATAAAGTTTTAATACTGGATATGCCCATGAAAAAATATCATTTCTTGTTCATGTCATTGTGTGTGTGTGGCCAGGACCGTGACTTCTGCTTGCCTCGACGTCTTCAGAAAAGACACAAAATGCCAGCAGGCGTATGTTCTTGGAGCACTCAGTATGCCGTCATCTGCAAACAAATAAATACAAATTATTCAATTGTGTAAATAAAGAACAATCATTTTAATATTACAACAAAAAATTCATATAACTGTAGTCTTCACCAGAGACATCCACTACATTATCTTTAAATAAAACTGGCGTAAAAAATTGAAATACTATAAAACTTACCCCCACTCAGATCTATTTGGGATTATTCAAGTTTCAACCATGAAACGGTGGCGGTTTGGACAGATCTGCTAGTTTGCCGCTGAAACTGAAATCAAAGGCGATCTTCAGAACTATTTCTAATCTTGTATTTGTGATTAATATAAAATACTGATCTTCCCAATAGAAGCTGATGTGTATACACATGACCAGGACAAGGTATTTTGTTACAGGGCATTTACGCAGACGTCGCAGTTCAAAATATCGTTTTAGATCTGATTTTGTACAGCAGCCTGTGTGATTCAGAATCGTCTGCCCTTTTTCGGTTTAACATTTTATGGACGATTCCTATGAGACTGCTCAATCATAACTGATGACAAATTCAGAAACAGATGATGGTTTCAAGTAGGCTACAGTAATGATTCGTTAAAAATGTCAAGCCACTCGTCGATCATTCACACTCAAAGAACCCAAGCCAAATCTGCTCTGGTTCCGAGCAGCTTTTCCCAACTGAGACCCTAATTGTTACGCATCTGCCGCGAAAAGATAGACCACAAACAAGCGGCACTGTACTATGCTTTCGTTTATGTTGCTAAACAGATTAAATGTGCATTGTAAATGTGCTTACAGCAAAGAAATGCATCCTTACTTACCACAAAAATACTGGTACCACATTCATCGCACTTGTGTCTTCTTACCAAAACCTATCGATATGTTTGTTTACGATATATTGGTAATTACTAACCGTTAACTATTTTTCAAAAATCTGAAATAACTTTTAAGAATCAAAGAAAGATTCGCTAAAACGGTTGACTTCAGAAAATAAGCAATATTTTTCTGAACCATGAAATAAAAATCGAAAACTCCGTTTGATCTTTTATTTTGGTAGATTGATGACAACAGCCGGAACTGAAAGTACCAGAACCAAAAATTAAGGGCATTAATCAGGTAAACTAAGAAGATTGTCGTTCCTGGCGCGCACTTCACATGTCCGTCAAACAGTGTCCGAGTGAGAGAAAAAAAAAAAAATTTCGCAGTTCGACAGTATATGAGGCCCTTCTTCATATCAAAGTGTAAAGGTTGCTGAACGATGTTTTTCCTTTTTGCTTGTTTAGTTACACTTTAAAACATTTAGTCAAAACTTGACTAAATGTAACAAGTCGCGTAAGGCGAAAATACAATATTTAGTCAAGTAGCTGTCGAACTCACAGAATGAAACGCAATGCCATTTTACTCGTAGCATCGTCAGGCCACCGCTCATGGCAAAGGCAGTGAAATTGACAAGAAGAGCGGGGTAGTAGTTGCGCTAAGAAGGATAGCACGCTTTTCTGTACCTCTCTTTGTTTTAACTTTCTGAGCGTGTTTTTAATCCAAACATATCATATCTATATGTTTTTGGAATCAGGAACCGACAAGGAATAAGATGAAAGGGTTTTTAAATTGATTTCGACAATTTAATTTTGATAATAATTTTTATATATTTAATTTTCAGAGCTTGTTTTTAATCCGAATATAACATATTTATATGTTTTTGGAATCAGCAAATGATGGAGAATAAGATAAACGTAAATTTGGATCGTTTTATAAATTTTTATTTTTTTTTACAATTTTCCGATTTTTAATGACCAAAGTCATTAATTAATTTTTAAGCCACCAAGCTAAAATGCAATACCGAACCCCGGGCTTCGTCGAAGATTACTTGACCAAAATTTGAACCAATTTGGTTGAAAAATGAGGGCGTGACAGTGCCGCCTCAACTTTCACGAAAAGCCGGATATGACGTCATCAAAGACATTTATCAAAAAAATGAAAAAAACGTTCGGGGATTTCATACCCAGGAACTCTCATGTCAAATTTCATAAAGATCGGTCCAGTAGTTTTGTCTGAATCGCTCTACACACACACACAGACACACACACAGACACACGCACATACACCACGACCCTCGTTTCGATTCCCCCTCGATGTTAAAATATTTAGTCAAAACTTGACTAAATATAAAAAGGGTAGCGCCGTACTGTACGGCAGCTCGCATTCCCCAGGGAGAAAGCAGCCCGAATTTCTATGAGGGTAACTTATATAAAATCCTTATCCTTATCCTGAATCATTGTATGTAAATGTTGCTGATGTTCTTTTCTTCCGCTTTTGCAGAATGAAGCAGTGTACCTGTTCACGGAGGGAACTTCCATCGACTGTTGCAGACAGATACTGCTAGAAAAGGTAGTGTTGCATTACCCCACCCCACCTCCCACACACAGAGACACAGACACACACAGACGCACACGCACACACACACACAGACACACACACATGCAGACACACACACACACAGACACACACACACACTGACACACACAGGCACACACACAGACACACACACACACACACAGACACACACAGACACACATATACATACACACCCCCACTCATGCACTCCTGGGTCTCATCTATATTGTTGCCTGCATTGTTTTGGCTGGCAACACAAGATGTTGCCCGCATTAGTCTGGTTACCTCCCTTGGTCTACATAATTATTCTCTTTCACAGTTCTGAATCGTGATTAAACATTTCAGAGTACTGGATTTTTCTTTTCTGATGGGGTTGTATGCATGTTTGTGTGTATCTGGTTCTGTGCCCCGGCTGTAAGTAATGTTTACATTGTGTGTTTCCTTTTCTGACTTGTGAGTGTGTGTGTCAGTGGTTTTGTGTGTCTTTGTGTGCCGTTCCTGATTGTGAGGCATACAGGTTGGGTTTTGTGTGTCTTTGTGTGCCGTTCCTGATTGTGAGGCATACAGGTTGGGTTTTGTGTGTCTTTGTGTGCCGTTCCTGATTGTGAGGCATACAGGTTGGGTTTTGTGTGTCTTTGTGTGCCGTTCCTGATTGTAAGGCATACAGGTTGGGTTTTGTGTGTCTTTGTGTGCCGTTCCTGATTGTAAGGCATACAGGTTGGGTTTTGTGTGTCTTTGTGTGCCGTTCCTGATTGTAAGGCATACAGGTTGGGTTTTGTGTGTCTTTGTGTGCCGTTCCTGATTGTAAGGCATACAGGTTGGGTTTTGTGTGTCTTTGTGTGCCGTTCCTGATTGTGAGGCATACAGGTTGGGTTTTGTGTGTGTGTATCGGTGTGATATTGCCTACATTTTGTGTTTTTCTTTTCTGACAATGTCCATATATATTTACAAGCTGGTGCTATAAGTATTGCATATTGCAAAACGTAAACTGACAGTGTGTGTGTGTCTGCACCCTTGCTGGTTCTTTCATTTTGTGTTTTTCGTTTGTGTGTGTGTTTATAACGGGTATGTGTGTATGTGTGTGTGTGTGGTCATGCATATGTGCCTTTGCTGTTTGTGACGATGTATCAAACATGTTGTGTTTCAGGTAAAGAGCGTGAAGCGTAAGATCCCGGTGCACGTGGTGTCCTTCAACTGTGACAGCTCCGACACCATCAAGTTCCTTCGCAACTTTGCCACAGTCACTGGCGGCAGGTCAGTCCCTTAGCACATGGCAATGTTGTAGTCATACCTTCATTCTCTTGTCGACCAGTTTATTCATTACAGTGGAACACCCCATGTGAGACTGAAACAAAAATTTGGATAACATCGGGCCTTAATTGGGAGGGAGTCTTAAAACAGGGGGAAATTTGCAGACACTACGTGTGGAAAAGCTAAAAAAAAATTTTAAAAAACTGAAAAGAGTGGGAGGAGGATGGGGTATCTTATAAAAGGGGTTCCACTGTACCATAGATCTTTCCAGGCTTCTACAGAGAATAAGAGACCGGCACGGTTGGCCTAGTGGTAAGGCGTTCGCCCCGTGATCGGGAGGTCGTGGGTTCGAACCCCGGCCGGGTCATACCTAAGACTTTAAAATTGGCAATCTAGTGGCTGCTCCGCCTGGCGTCTGGCATTATGGGGTTAGTGCTAGGACTGGTTGGTCCGGTGTCAGAATAATGTGACTGGGTGAGACATGAAGCCTGTGCTGCGACTTCTGTCTTGTGTGTGGCGCACGTTATATGTCAAAGCAGCACCGCCCTGATATGGCCCTTCGTGGTCGGCTGGGCGTTAAGCAAACAAACAAACAAACAAACAAACAGAGAATAAGAGCATCCGTTCGCTTGGACACACACCAGATAATCCACAGTCTGGCTGTTTCCTGTGCAGAGTCAGACATTTTTGTTGAATCAGTTTCATAGCTCAATCAATCAATATGAAGCTTATATAGCGCGTATTCCGTATGTACAGTTCTAAGCGCTTGTCGAAGAGTTCTCAACACAGGACTAACAAAGAAACTAACATCTTCAGACGGACACGAACCCTATCACACACTAGCAAACCCTGGTAAACAAACAACTGTTTAACAACAATGTACACATCAATAGCTAGGTCCAAACAAAATAATATTAAGCACAAAGAAAACACACCTTTGTCAATCTGCAAACGTAATTCAGCACACACACAACATTCCAGTTTTGATTCTTGGTATGCCTCAAAGTGAAAAGATACTTTTATCCCATGTGAGAGTTTAAGCCTGGGCACATCTTTACTGGTTCACAGGATGGTGTACATGAGAAGGAAAGGATATTTTTAAGGTACCGTTATGTGGGCAGCTCACTGTGTAGTTCAGAGAGTTGTCCGTGCGCCCCTTCATTCATCATTTTAAAAACATTTTCTTTCATTGTATGCATAAAGCCTGAAACATCAAGTGGTTTTGACTTGTGTGGGCACTGTACAATTTGCTTACGCAGTATCTGGATTGTGATATGTTCTAAGTACAGGGTGACCCAAAAAAAAGAGTACCCAAACAAAACGTCATAAATTGAACAAAAATAAAGCAATCTTCATAAAATTTATTTACACACACACAGGGATGTCGTTAGGCGTCGGACATCGGACATTTATCGATAAAAATCCCCAAATGTCCGATTCACATTGCCGCATGTCGGTCAAATGTCCTATCGTTTTAGCCTGAGCGTGGTCATTGTCCGATATGTACTCCATTCTTTCGGACAGCGCGATATTCGTTAATTTTCATTTCAAGATACAAATCTTCTAAAAGACCGAACGCTCTCGTGTTCAGCTGACACTGGAGTTGCCAGTGCCGCGCCAGTGCGGATCTTTTCTTTTGTCGGCAATTCCCGAACCGTTTGCGGTATGCGCCGTTTGGGTATAACCGCGCGCAGATCAGTGCATGCTACAGGAGTACGGGAGACAACTCCAACTGACTAAATTTGTCGTCTGCTTTTGTTTTCGATACGAGACGAAGCACTGAATTATGCCCCTGAAAAAACCCCTAAAGCCTGCAAAAGATCAGCAATAGATCAAACCGATCATTTTGTTTTTCAACTTTTATCCAAATCATGCAGTTTGTAATCAAAGTAAGAGCTCTGAAGTTGTTCATGTTGGTTTCTTTTTTGTGGTTTCTTTGAAACTAAACAAATACAACATTATACGCACACTGTGTTGATGTATTTACTATATTATGTGTGTGTTCTACAGCGCACGCGCGTGGGTGTGTGTGTGTGTGCGCCTTGTGTGTGTGGGCGCATGACTTTGGAACAATTCCATGTAATGTGCTATAAGCTGTTTGGCGCAAAATCATAATGTCCTATTAGACTTTCTGAAAGCGGTCAAATGTCCTATTGATGCTGAAGAACTCAGGACATTTGTCCTATAGGTATGGATTTGTAGCAACATCCCTGCACACAAGTAGCCTCTGCATGATTTGCACAAAATATTTTAGCGTTCTAGCTTGTCTTTCAGGAAAGTTATGCTCATTCTCCAGAACATGCTCCAAATGGCCTCCGCGCCGATTCAGGCAAACTTGAACTCGCCGCGCAAAGTTATCAATCACCCGCACACACTCCTGTCGCGAGATTCCGCGAATGGTTGTTGTGATGGCTCACTTGAGTTCTGCGATTCTGTAGACGTTGTCTTTCAGGAACCCCCAAAGATAGAAATCTGGGGGATTTAAATCCGGGGGAGGCCATTTGGAGCATGTTCTGTAGAATGAGCATAACTTTCCTGAAAGACAAGCTAGAACGCTAACATTTTTGTTGAAATCATGCAGAGGCTACTTGTGTGTGTAAATAAATTTTATGAAGATTGCTTTATTTTTGTTCAATTTATGACGTTTTGTTTGGGTACTCTTTTTTTTTGGGTCACCCTGTATGAACCGTGTGTTTTTGCATGTGTCGGAACCTTGAACCCGCTTGTGTCTGCAAGGAGTCTATATGAACTTCTTCCCTCCCCCTGTGTTTTGGTCAGGTTTCACGCTTATGCTGTGGTGATGGAGATGGACGCGTACGAGCCGCTGCCCACTGACCCGCTGACCAGCAAGGCCAACATCCTGCTGAAGCGCCGCACGTTTGGGGGCATCCCTCCTGGGGCGGGGGTCAGGGACGACGTGGTGCGTCTCTACGAGGAGATGGAGGAGGCACGCACCAACCTGCAGCAGCTGGAGATCATGATTGAACGAACACCTGAACCCGCCAGGTCTATAACAGGTGAGTGACGTCCTGACTGAACGCACACATTAATCCACCAGGTCTAAGACAGGTGTTGATTGAATGCACACCTGAACCAGCCAGGTCTATGACAGGTGAGTGAGGTCCTGATTGAACGCACACCTGAACCCCCAGGGTCCAACAGATGTGAGAAGTTTGAAGGTAAACCAGGCTGTCACACACACACACACACACACACACACACACACACACACACACACACACACACACACACACACACACACACACACACACACACACACACACAACACACACACATACATACATACAATGCAGGCATCCATGCACACATACACTCACACAACGAGAGTAGTACAGTGCATGCAGGGCGAAACCAAATGTAAGGGAGAAGCAAAGGTTTAAGTAAGTCTGTGGTTTGACAGCATTCTTTTGAATAAACAGGGACATTGTGTATTAAGCATGCTTTTAAACTGAAAGGGGGAGGAAAGGCAGTCAAAATCATTTTCATTGCTTTTAAAGATACATTATTGTAGAGATAGACCTGCCAAAAAGAAACTGAATTGCACAGAGTTGTGGCATTGTTACCAATGTCCCCACACATTCGGAAGATCAGTCAGGTGTTGATGCCATTATCTCCAAAGCAAGTACAGTGGAAGCTCCCTTTTAAGAGCCCCCAATGTAAGACTCCCTTTTAAGACTCCCTCCCCTTTGTTTGTTTGTTTGTTCGTTCATGGGCTGAAACTCCCACGGCTTTTACGTGTATGACCGTTTTTACCCCGCCATTTAGGCAGCCATACGCCGCTTTCGGAGGAAGCATGCTGGGTATTTTCGTGTTTCTATAACCCACCGAACTCTGACATGGATTACAGGATCTTTTTCGTGCGCACTTGGTCTTGTGCTTGCGTGTACACACGGGGGGGTGTTCGGACACCGAGGAGAGTCTGCACACAAAGTTGACTCTGAGAAATAAATCTCTCGCCGAACGTGGGGACGAACTCACGCTGACAGCGGCCAACTGGATACAAATCCAGCGCGCTACCGACTGAGCTACTTCCCCGCCCCTCCCTCCCCTTATACACCCTGTTTTCTCAGACTTGCTGTTTATAGCCTCTGTAAGTGTACCCCCATTTCAAGACTCCCTCCTTTTTAAGACCTGATTTTCTCAGATTTGTTGAGGTCTTAAAAGGGGGGTTCCACTGTAGAGGGTTTTGGCATGATACTCCACGGTAGCAGATTTTCCTCGTGGTGACAAAAGCCAGGTGTAAGCCAAGTGAAGGATGAGATTGTGGAAAGCAGTAATGCCAAGCAAAGCTTCACCTTAGAGGGATGAACAGCTTTCTTATTGATTGTTCTCAGCGGCACTGTCTGTGGTGAGCTTTGTTTATTGATTACACCTCCTCACTCCCTTCATTGCTGGTTTCTTGCTGCATGTCTTGCGTCCTGCACTGTGCTATTATAGCTGGCGGATACTTTGATCCTTACTCCCTTCATTGCTGGTTTCTTGCTGCATGTCTTGCGTCCTGCACTGTGCTATTATAGCTGGCGGATACTTTGATCCTTACTCCCTTCATTGCTGGTTTCTTGCTGCATGTCTTGTGTCCTGCACTGTGCTATTATAGCTGGCGGATACTTTGATCCTCACTTCCTTCCCTCCTGGTCTCTTCGTGCTTGTCTCGCATGCTACACACACACACAGCCTCACTATAGCTAAAGGGGACGCTTTGATTGGTATCAGGTTTCTTGGTCTGACAATAACAGTCACTTCGTGTCTTCCTGGGATCTCCATGCTCCATACATGATTTGCACATGTGGGTCGCTGTCACTGCATCGCTACAACTAGGGGATGCTTTGATCTGTGACAGGTAACTTGGTCTGTTACCTGCAGTCCTGAGTGAATTTGTGTTTCTGACATTTTCTGTGCAAAAGTGGAAGTGAAAGGGAAAGTGGGTGCGTTTTCACCTGGGTTAGTTGTTTACCTGTGTCTGCTGTTGGCAGAGATGTCGAACAGTGATTTTACTGATAGTAACGTATCTGTGAGGTGTAAAGTTCAGAGATTGTGTCAGTGCTGAGAATTGTTTCAGTCTTTTCTACAATCGATGGTAACTCACACCATGTACCAGTGTCCAGTTGAACTGGGAAATGCTAGCAAAGATCTTGCTAAGCAACAGACACTCTGAGATACCAGGCAGTGCACGTGTTCTACGATTCTTGGTGTTGAAAGTTTTAGACTATACTATCATTCTCTTTGGCTTATAGGAACAGGCTGGATGACTGATCAGAAACACTGATGTGAGATTGCAGTACTGTAGTTTTTTCCATGAATTTTGAAACGAGAACGGTGTGTGTGGCTTTGGATCAGCGTGGAGCAGGATACTTCTGGCTTTAATTCAGTGCTGTGGAAACATTGTGAGCAATGCTGTGTGCGAGTTTCACAAACATGATTGTCGTCTGATTGGCATGCTGACCCAGATTTCACCAGCATGTGTGGGTATTTCATTTCTTCAGGTTTTTTTTTCAAGCAGTATATATATCAAATTTCACTAAATTGACACCAGTGTCAGTCTGTTGTCTACTGGGAATGTGCTGTTGAGTGAAATGTGACCAGAAGCTTGGTGGTAGGAGGAGGAAGGAATGCAGTAGAGGAGAGGGTATATGAAGACACCTTGTCATACCTGCACCTTTAAGGAGGGCAGTTTGTTTGTTTGTTCGTTCATGGGCTGAAACTCCCACGGCTTTTACGTGTGTGACCGTTTTTACCCCGCCATTTAGGCAGCCATACGCCGCTTTCGGAGGAAGCATGCTGGGTATTTTCGTGTTTCTATAACCCACCGAACTCTGACATGGATTACAGGATCTTTTTCGTGCGCACTTGGTCTTGTGCTTGCGTGTACACACGGGGGTGTTCGGACACCGAGGAGAGTCTGCACACAAAGTTGACTCTGAGAAATAAATCTCTCGCCGAACGTGGGGACGAACTCCCGCTGACAGTGGCTAACTGGATACAAATCCAGCGCGCTACCGACTGAGCTACATCCCCGCCCAAGGGGGGCAGTAATAACTAAGATTAGATCAGAAATATGAGTTTTTTGGGAAAGTCTAGTACTCCAACCCCCTTAAAAATAAGTATAGACAATTGTCAGGCTTTGAAGCGCCCCCCCCCCCCCTTTTTTTTTAAGAAACACTTAGAAGTCTTGGACAGCACAGATTTATTGCTCCTAGACTGCCATAAAGGGAGAAAGTAGCTATACTGTGAGTGCATGGAGTGGTGTTGAACCTGATATTGCCTGCATTCTGCTCTGACATTTACTGCTTGGTTCTGTTTGTAGTAAAACCTCAGTACACCCTTATACATGTATTATGTTTCACAATTATTGCTTAGAAAGAGAATAATGAGTAGTAAGAAGTCTTGTTAATGTAGCTCACTTTTTCATGAAAAGTTGAGATCAGCAACAAAACGGACACTAGGTGTTGCCAGTATGGTGGCTAAAGAGAACGCTCTTTTCCCCAGTTTGTGGGTTGGACAGGTGTTACTCTAAATGTCAGCGACAGTGCCGCTGTTCGCATCAATCTCATCCCGAACTTGGCTTATACGGTTGGCACAGAAAACCCAAGGCGGTAAAGAGGGGGCCCGGTAGCTCAGTTGGTAGAGCACTGGACTTGTGATCGAAAGGTCGCAGGTTCGAATTCGGGCCGGGACGGACACGGGTCAACTTTATGTGCAGACCCAGAGACGGAAGCCATGTCCCACCCCCGTGTCATCACAATGGCACGTAAAAGACCTTGGTCATTATGCCATAAGTGCAGGTGGCTGAATACACCTAAACACGCAGACACTTGGGTAGCGCGACTCCGTTGCTGCTAGCTTTCCACTGGGAGGAAGCGACCCGAATTTCCCAGCGATGGGACAATAAAGTAATGAAAATGAAAAATGGAAAATGAAAATAAAAGAAAATCATGTATGCCTCTCTCTGTGCAGATTGGTGAATGATGTGTGCCTGTCTGTGTGTATATAGCAATGAAATCGATGTGTGTTTCTCTGTGTGTGTATATCAGTGGAATTTATGTGTGTGTGTGTGCAGATCAGTCGAATTGATGCGAGTCTCAGACTGTGTGTGTCTTTCAATGGAATTGATATGTGGCTGTCTGTGTGTGCAGATCAGTGGAATTGATGTGTGGCTGTGTGTGTGTGTGTGCATATTAGTAAATGATGTATGTCTGTGTGTACATACCAATCGAATTGACACGTGCCTCTCTGTGTGTGCACAGCAGTTGGATGGACGAACGTGTGCCTGTGTGTGTAGAGACCTGTGAATGATGCATGTCTCTCTGGGCGTGCACAGCAGTCGAATGGACTTGTGCATTGCAGGCTATGGCCGGCTGTGTTGAGACTAGTGAATGATATATGCCTGTCTATGTGTGTGTAGACCAGTCCACCAAGTCGGAGAAGGCGGAGACGGAGGAGAAGGACGAGCAGTACATGAGCTCCAAGCAGTGGCTGCAGATCTACGGGCTGGCTGCCAGGAAGCTCAACCTGTACGACGTGCTGTGCGGCGTCTCCTTCAAACACCAGGACGGCGTCGTGGAGATCTTGGAGAGGCCTGACGGAGAGCAAACAGACGCTGTGAGTATACTCTGTTTTGTGATTATAAGGAGCTTTGTGATAACGTGGAATTTGATAGTCTTCTGGTTATTGTAGCTGTGACGCATAATCTAGTCTCTCTTAAAACAAAATTACAAAAAGACAATACCTATGTGTGTGTGTGTGTGTCTGTCTGTCTGTTTGTCTGCCTGTCTGTCTGTGTCTGTGTGTGAATGTGTTTGTGAGTGTTTGTATACTAATTGTACATCATTGTAAAGAGTGTGAATGACGTTTTAGTTTAGATGTCAAGCGCTTAGAGCAAGCCTTTTTAACGAAAGTTTTTGATTTAGCGCTATATAAATGTTCTTATTATTATTATTATTATTATTAATATATGCTTGCACTTGAATGCTCACACTAATACTGACTGGTACATATTTTTATCCTCTCACCTTTATTTATAACGCATTGTTTGTGCAGGTTGGCCACGAGAAGCTGATCAACGCGCGTTACTGCGATCGGTTCCCAGTGGTTCGCTGGAAAGATGGCCGCGCGGTGCACGTGCAGGTCACCCCCGAGGTTCACCGAAACTACGAGCAGCGCATGCAGGTGGCGCTGAAGTGCATCCAGCAAAGGTCAGTGTTAACAGCTCGGTCAGTGATTAGTTGATAATCCTTCCTATTCAGTATTCTGTATGAATATGTGGTTAAAGATTATGCATAGTATTCCGTATGTGCTTGATTAAGTGAGGGAGGGGGGCGGAGTGGAGTGGAGTCATGCATTGTTATAATGTGGACGAGAGTTGGATTGGGATCAACTCTATATGTTGTGTTTTATGCAAGATTGACTGGCTGAAGTAAGGGAGTCATGCATTGTTATTATGTTGACCAGAGTTGGATTATGAACTCGGTATGTTGTGCGTTCTGATTGACAGGATTGAGATCAGCTTGTATATGTTGTGTGTTGTGAAATCAGGGTGGACTGGCTGAAGCGGGGAACACATGCATTAGATTTCGGTAAGGGTTGTTATCATGTTGACAAGTGTTGGATCAGTATCAGCTCTATATGATGTGTTGTGTATGCAGGGTGGACTGGCTGCAGCAAGGCAGTCGCGCTCTGTTTGGCACGGTGGTGGAGGAGGAGATCTACATCCTGATCGACACGTCCGCCTCCATGCAGCACAGCATTCAGTTCGTCAAGGAGCGACTCTTTGTCCTCATGCAGGTGGGCTGGTGTTGCTATCAGAGTGGGGGGGGGGGGGGAGGGGGGGGGGGAGGAGGGAGGTATGTAAGAAGAAAGGCCAGGGAGCTGGTGCTCCTAGCAGTGTGAAAAGGGTAGGGAGATAGGGCCGGGGGGGGGGGGGGGGGGGTTAAAGGTACTGTGTAGTTTGGAGAGAAAGGAGAACATGGGGAAGTGCTGTTAAAAGTGGAATTTGAAGAACAGAGAAAGGAGGGTGGGATAGTGGCAGGACAAGGTGAGAGGTATTTACCAGCAATGGTGTTGCATTTGGTGTACTTGATAGAAAATATGGTATACAGGAAAGACCCACCATACCCTTTTCCTCATTACCTGGTGAAAGTGGTTGACTTGACTTATTCCTGTAGACTCCCTGTGGAGCATAGGGCCGCAAGTGAAAGTGGTTGTAACATGCTTATTCCGTCGAATCAAAAGCGTTTGTTGCATGTGTTCGCTGTCTATGCCCACTGTGTGTGCCCTATGAAATACTGCATCACAAGGCTAGTTCAACAAGATCACCTTCAAGTCAATAACCATGTGATTCATTGTCCACTACTACTGCTGTGTGTATTTCAGGAACAACTGCGTCACAAGGCCAAGTTCAACATGATCGCCTTCAACTCCAAGGTTGTGTGCTGGCGTGACCGCATGGTGGAGGTGACGGAGCGCTCGCTGAAGTCGGCCTGGACCTGGGTGCAGGGCCTCACCTGCTGGGGATCCACCAACACCTATGCTGCTGTCCAGACTGCCCTTGCTGACCCCTACGCTCAGGCCGTCTACCTGCTTACTGACGGTCGACCTGACCAGGTGGGCCTTGGCTTGATTTGAATATACTTGTCACACCTTGCTTTTGTTTGACTCCTACATGCAGGCTATCTAGCCAGTGATGGCCAACCTGACCAGATGTGATATCTTGCTTTTGGTTTACCTGATGGCTGACCTGACTAGGTGTTACCTGCTGACTGAGGGGTGACCTGACCAAGGGTTAAACTTTCCTTTTGGTTTACTTTATGGCTTGCCTGACCCGGTCTGTTTTAATTTGATCTTGATATACTTCATGGCCGACCTGCCTGGGTGAGATACCTTGCTTTTGTTTTACCTGTTCACTGATAAATGACCAGAACAGATTTCTTTTGTTTCTTTTGAATCATCTCTTGCTCTTCTAGCTGCATCTCACCTTGCTTTTGTTTTACCTGTCAGCTGGCTTCGATTTGTGACGAGTTTTGTGTAAATTACGATATGGGAATTACCACTCAAGCTGTTTTTTGTGATGTGTCAAAAGCATTTGAAAAAGTTTGGCATAAAGGGTTATTATATAAACTGGAACTAGCAGGAATAAGAGGACAATTGTTAAAATGGTTTCACGATTATTTAACAAATCGCCATCAGGCTGTTGTTATTAAGGGTGCTAAGTCTGCATTAAAATGTATCCCGGCAGGTGTTCCACAAGGCTCTGTTCTTGGCCCCTTGTTATTCCTGATATATATTAATGACATTGTGAATGATATTGAATCTGTTATAAAGTTGTTTGCTGATGACACGAGCATGTCCATGTCCTTAGAAGATCCAATTAGACGAGCGCAGACTTTGAACGCAGACCTAAATAAAATTAGTACCTGGGCAAAACAGTGGAAAGTTAAATTTAACGAAGCAAAAACGGAATTGTTAGACATAAAACGTGATAATATACCAACCGAACCAATCATTTTTAATAATATTGTTTTGGAAAACGTGAACCAACATAAACATCTTGGCGTAATTTTGCAGAATAATTGTAAATGGGACTTCCAAGTGAGAAGCATCGTAAAAAAGGTCACCCTCTTAATTAATTGCTTAAGATATTACAAATACAGATTAAATCGTAAAAGTCTGGAAACTATGTACAAATCCTTTGTTCTTCCACATTTTGACTATGCAGACATCCTATGGGACAACTGCACCGAGTACTGGTCAACTGCACTGGAAAAATTACATTTGGAAGCCATTCGGACTATAATCGGTGGTGTACGCGGCACCAGCCACGAAAAGCTGTATAAAGAAAGCGGATTTTGTAACCTAAAAGAAAGACGGAGCAGACACAAACTAATTTTATATTACAAGATGGTATTTGGCAAATGTCCTCATTACTTAGCACAACTTTTGCCACCTTTAACTTCTGATGTTAACCCCTATCACCGAAGAAGACCATCAGAAAGAAGAGTTCCCACTTGCAAAACTGAATTATACCGTCGATCTTTTATACCATCTACCACTGTCCTTTGGAACAACTTGCCAGACAACATCAAAACAACTAACTCAATCAGCGAATTCAAACACTATCTAACTATTCCTGATTATAACGTACCTGCCTATTACTACTGTGGTAAACGATTGGAAGAGATTCATCACTGCAGAATGCGCCTAAACATGAGTAACTTGAACTCTGACCTGTGCAAACGCCACTTACAGGATAATCCGCAGTGCGCTTGCGGCTACCTGCACGAAACAGCTGACCATTACTTGATACATTGCCCTCTGTACGTAGACGCTCGCCTATCTACAATAAATGCACTACCTGTACATTACAGACATGTTGAAATATTGTTAAATGGTAGCGAAAACCTTTCTCTTCGCACCAACAAGCTTATTTTTGAAAGTGTCCAATCGTTTATCTGTAAATCTGGTCGTTTTTGTTAATTTGACTCAGTACGCATATCCATGCCATGTATTCTATATACATTTTTCAATTATATATTCAGCGAACTACTGCTTATTTGCCACTGGATTACAGTTTACAATGTACTATGTATATTCTTTTTGTATGCGCTAACCACCTTCATCTTTCATATGTACCTACCATTCTTTCGTCCCACCTCCACCCTCCCCCTCTTCCTCCTGCTAGCTTTCTCTTGTTCTTTTTGGTTTGCTTCAACTATGCTGTTTACCAAGATAGTTCCATTAGTTTATAAGTAATGTTTGTCCGACATCATATTTTTGTTAATTTGTAACTACGTAGGGCGCGTAATATAAGCGTTCGCTTGAGTTCGTGTCCCTATTGTTTATCGTTGTATTGTTGTACCATGTTTGATTTAATAAAACATTGTTTAAACCAAGCGATGGCAGACTTGACCAGATGTCTCACCTTGCTTTTGTTTGACTGTGTTACCTATTGTTTGGTTGAACTCGTTCTCGGCTTCAACTGAGTTTGGTATGTGTAAAATGATGGACTGTCTGACACTTGTGTGTACCTACTTTGCGTGCAGCCGCCCAGGACAATCATTGCCCAGGTACAGATGCAGAAGCGTGTGCCTGTCCACACCATCTCCTTCAACTGCCACGACAGCGACGCCAACCAGTTCCTCTACGACCTGGCCCAGGCCACTGAGGGCCGCTACCACTACTTCTCTGACAACGGCACCCCTCCCGACCAGCCCGATGCCTGGGAGGTAAGATCACTGTCTTAAGCCTGTTGTAGCCACGGTACACCTGTGATCACTGTGTGCTGGGCATGCTCCTTCTGTTAAAGTGACAGTCTGCAGATCCCAGACTAAACTTGTGAGTGGACGGCTCTCCACAGATTTGCTGATGTGGTACAGTAACTGTGCTGTAAAAGTTCATTACCAGGCATGGTACTCTTCCGCCGATCGGCGGAAATCCGCCGAAAACGAAAATCCAAAAAAAAAATCTGCTGATTGTCTTGAGATTATTATTTTTTCTTACTCAAGCCTTGTTTCAGGTGAAACTGCCATTCCTTCAGTACCATGCCTGATTGCAATAGTTACAGTGGTAGAGATAACGATGTCTGTCGTACGTTGTTGTTGTGTCCAAGCAACAGTGGCAGAAACCTTGCCCTCTACCGTACTGTTCCTCATTCGGAGAGCTTCATTCTGGTAGATCATATATGTCATACACCTCATATTGCAGTGGCATAAGCTTTTCTTACATGGTCAAATTTCAGACATTTAATCATAACTGGGCTCTAACACTGTTGCTATCAGTTACAAAGAAAGCTGCCAAGGAACTGAAGGAAATGATAGTATGCTTTCGTTCAGTGTCAGTTTTTCTCTTTATGTCACTGTGTGTCATTGCGTGTGTCATTGTATGTGTAACACTGTATGTGTAACACTGTCTGTGTAACTGTGTGTGTCACTGTATGTGACAATGTGTATGTGTCACTGTATGTGCCATTGTGTCTGTGTGTCACTATGTGTCATTGTGTGTGTGTCACTGTATGTTACAGAGTCAAGACATGAAAGAGCTGAAGGATGAGATGTCACGGGGCTTGGAATGGCTGGACCAGCTGGAACAGCTACGTGACCAGTGCACGTCTCTGTCCTGGAAGAAAGAGGTGGAGCTTCTGAAACAGTCCAGCAAGTATGTTCCCCTGTGTGTGAGGGTGTATGTGGGTGTGTGTTTGTGTGTGCGTGTTTGTGTGTGCGTTTGTATGTGTGACCAGTGCACCTCTTTTTCCCCGATGAAAGAATTGGAGCGGCCCTCACATTCTTCTGTTTGTCTCCCTGGCAGCTCTGTTTGTCTTGCTGTTTGTCTGATTCTGCAAGGGAGATTGTGACACATTCTTTGACAGTTGAAATAGCATTCTGCTTTTTTGATAGTCTGCACCATTTACGTCAGTCAACTTTTTCCATAGTGCGTCTGAGCTCAATGTGAAAGAATCCAGCACAACCCATGAATACAAACATTACTTATCTGTGTTTCAGGGCTGCCTCCATGGCACCAGCACGTGTACCTCCCTTGGAGTGCAGCCCCCTGTTCCGTCCCAACTCCCCTGCCCGACCCTCCTCCGCCCCACCCCCAGCCTTTACCACCCACGCCCTTCCCCAAAGGCCGTCTTCAGCAGCGGGACTGCGACCGACCAGGAGCCTGGGTCTGCCGCGACGCCCCCAGTCAGCGAAGGCGGCACAGCACCTGGTCCGGTCCTCGCATAAAGGTCGCAAGCTGGTGGCAGGTGAGGCTGCTAGAAATCGAGTCTGGGTTTGTGTCGGGGGATCGTTTCTTTGTAGCAAGCTGGGGTGGTGTGCTTGAGAATGGGCCCATTTAGGTGGCACCCAATGACGGGATCAGATTGGTTTAATTCTCAACACGTCTCAATTTTAGCCAATTGACTTGGTGTTTGGTTCCCACCCAGTTGGGCACTTTTTCATGCACACCGCCATTGTTGGCAGGTAAAAACGGTTATCAGGAGAGTGTGGGTGTTGGTAGAGGACTTGTCTTTCTGTACATTGCCTCAAAACAAGGAAAGAGAACTATTTCTGGTTGCTGTGGAACTGCCTGTATGTTGTGTCCCACAGAAGTCTTGTCGCATATATGTGGACCTATCTTATACTAGGCTGGTATGGCTGTGGTGGTGGGGCTTCACGCTCAAAGTAACTAACCAAGCAAGCAACCGACTGTGTTCTTGTTTATTGTAAAACTGTGACTAACGAGTTAACTGACCGGCTGTTGTGTGGTGATTAACCAAGCATTTACAGGAATGAATTGAACTAACTTTCTGACTGCATGTTCTTACCGATTACACAGCAGGTGCGAAAAAAAGGCCAACCTGTCGTCCCATGAGAGGTACATGTACAGCACAGCATGTGTGTATCAAGTTGTTTAGACCAGCGTAGCTAGTGTGTACCACAGCCATCTGTGTTTCACAGCATAGTGTAAATGTAATCCATGCTATGGCATGAGCTGTGTTTTGTACGTAGAGTATAGTATGGACCGAATGTAGTGTTATCCAAGGCTGTGTGTTGAGTGGCATGCAAAAGTGCATGAATAACACAGCAAGCATGTAGTGTGTACTGTGCTTAAAGGTCTTCCGTTATAGAGTCCGAAGTTGACTTCGCGAAGACATGTCTATAAGTACATCAAGCATGTGGTGTTGTGTATGTTCAGACCAGCATAGCGAGTGCATACCAGAGCTTTGTGTGTTTAGCGGCATGACGAGATACATGTCTGTTACACTAGTACAGCAAGCATGTGGTGTTGTGTATGTTCAGACCAGCATAGCGAGTGCATACCAGAGCTTTGTGTGTTTAGCGGCATGACGAGATACATGTCTGTTACACTAGTACAGCAAGCATGTGGTGTTGTGTATGTTCAGACCAGCATAGCGAGTGCATACCAGAGCTTTGTGTGTTTAGCGGCATGACGAGATACATGTCTGTTACACTAGTACAGCAAGCATGTGGTGTTGTGTATGTGGATGCCAGCATAACCAGTGCATACCAGAGCTTTGTGTGTTTAGCGGCATGACGAGATATTTGTCTGCTACAGCAAGCATGTGGTGTTGTGTATGTTCAGACCAGCATAACAAGCGTATACCAGAGCTTCGTGTGTTAAGCAGCATGAAGAGATACAAGTCTATAAGTACAGCAGGCATGTGGTGTTGTGTATGTTCAGACCAGCATAAACAGTGTATACCAGAGCTTTGTGTGTGTAGCACCATGAAGAGATACAAGTCTAGAAGTACAGCAGGCATGTGGTGTTGTGTATGTTCAGACCAGCATAACAAGCGTATACCAGAGCTTTGTGTGTGTAGCACCATGAAGAGATACAAGTCTATAAGTACAGCAAGCATGTGGTGTTGTGTATGTGGAGACCAGCATAACAAGCGTATACCAGAGCTTCGTGTGTTGAGCAGCATGAAGAGATACAAGTCTATAAGTACAGCAGGCATGTGGTGTTGTGTATGTTCAGACCAGCATAACCAGTGTATACCAGAGCTTTGTGTGTTTAGCGGCATGTGAAGAGATACGCGTCTAGTACAGCAAGCATGTGGTGTTGTGTATGTGGAGACCAGCATAACGAGTGCATACCAGAGCTTTGTGTGTTTAGCAGCATGACGAGATATTTGTTTGGTACAGCAAGCATGTGGTGTTGTGTATGTGGAGACCAGCATAACCAGTGCATACCAGAGCTTTGTGTGTTTAGCAGCATGACGAGATATTTGTTTGGTACAGCAAGCATGTGGTCTTGTGCATGTTCAGACTAGCATAACCAATGTATACCAGAGCTTCGTGTGTTTAGCAGCATGACGAGATATTTGTTTGGTACAGCAAGCATGTGGTGTTGTGTATGTTCAGACCAGCATAACCAGTGCATACCAGAGCATTGTGTGTTTAGCGGCATGAAGAGTTGCACTTACAGCACAACATGCATGTTGAGTTGTGTCATTATTAAGCATGAAAAGTGTGTACCAGAGAAGTGATGTTTAACATAAATCTAACAATTGCATACCAGAGCTTTGTGTTTAGTGGCCTGGAGAGCTTATCAACAGAAAGTCTGTAAAAGCTGGCCCTTAAAACTGAGTGAAGGGGGTCTTAAATTGCAGTTCTTCAAAGGGGGGGGGGGGGGGGGGGGGGTCTACTGTGCCATTATTTTCATGTGAGGGTGGTCTTTTACTTTTTACCAGCTTGCATAGCTAGCTCCGTTGCCAATTTCAATTTATTTTATTTTTAATTTTTATTTTGCGCCTTTGTTGGTTTTTGACTCACATGCGAAGCAAAAGTGAGTCTATGTACTCACCCGAGTCGTCCGTCCGTCCGTCCGTCCGGCCGTCCGGCCGGCCGGCCGGCCGGCCGGCCGGCCGGCCGGCCGGAAAACTTTAACGTTGAATATTTCTTGGACACTATTCAGTCTATCAGTACCAAATTTGGCAAGATGGTGTATGACGACAAGGCCCCAAAAAACATACATAGCATCTTGACCTTGCTTCAAGGTCAAGGTCGCAGGGGCCATAAATGTTGTCTAAAAAACAGCTATTTTTCACATTTTTCCCATTTTCTCTGAAGTTTTTGAGATTGAATACCTCACCTATATATGATATATAGGGCAAAGTAAGCCCCATCTTTTGATACCAGTTTGGTTTACCTTGCTTCAAGGTCAAGGTCACAGGAGCTCTTCAAAGTTGGATTGTATACATATTTTGAAGTGACCTTGACCCTGAACTATGGAAGATAACTGTTTCAAACTTAAAAATTATGTGGGGCACATGTTATGCTTTCATCATGAGACACATTTGGTCACATATGATCAAGGTCAAGGTCACTTTGACCCTTATGAAATGTGACCAAAATAAGGTAGTGAACCACTAAAAGTGACCATATCTCATGGTAGAAAGAGCCAATAAGCACCATTGTACTTCCTATGTCTTGAATTAACAGCTTTGTGTTGCATGACCTTGGATGACCTTGACCTTGGGTCAAGGTCACATGTATTTTGGTAGGAAAAATGTGTAAAGCAGAAGGTCAAGCATGTGAGTCGTATGGGCTTTGCCCTTCTTGTTTTGTTTTTGTTTTTTTCTCACTAATTTTATACACAACACTTATACATGTGGACAGTTTACGTTGCTGAGAAGTACATTGTGTGCATGTGTTCTTTACGTGACATTTCTGTATTCCATCTAACCGTTGAGTTGTCATTTCAGTGTAATGGTCAATTAAATTGATTGGCTCTAAATATATAACTGTATTTTATCGTCTCTGTTGCAGTCTGATTGCTGTGTTCATAATGTTATAATTGTAGTTGTTCATACAACAACAGAGTTGGTTGTTTGACACCAGGAGATTTTTTTTGAAGATTTGTGAAGTTTACAGTACTGTTCTGTAGGATATAAGCTGAAACATGCATGCATGCATAATAACATGTGCGAGGTAGCTTAAATGCTGAAAGGAAACTCTCTTTTGTTTAACTCCAACTAACAATTGATGAAAAGCAAAGGAAAAACAGAAAATAGTGTTTCATAAACTTGTTCTCCCATGGCTGTTCTCCTTTTCTCATACCAGGAAAAGCAGTGCCCGCACCAAGTATACCCGTGGGAGGTAATCGCTGAGAGGCGTGTCAGCCTGTCAGCCTCTAGGGCTGTTACAGGGCTGTAGAAATCCATGTTAAATCTTCCCATCTGCTTGACTGACAGCTCAGATGCTGATTTTTTTTTTATGCACATCCTCAGTGTTATCTTCTTTGATGAAAAGTAAGAGAAATGCTGATTAACTCAGTAGTTAGAATTTTGAGGATGAAAGTTGCTTGTTCCTTTTGATGTTCCTCTTGTTCTCTCAGTTACCAGGAGACTGCATTGTCTTTACTTACTGTTGTCTACATTTAGAGTGCTAAATTACTTCCCTTTATTATTTCAAATTTTAAGTACATGCATTTTACCTACAAAGTGGTTCTTTGAATGATAGCAATGTGCTCTGTTCTCCTGGCTTTAAGTCTAATTGTTACAGAAACATTATCTGCCAAGTGTAGTTGCATATAAGTTCTCTCATCTTACATTCAGGGTGCCTCATGGAACTCCAGCCTGTCCTTCTGTGTAGCATACACAGTAGTCTTACTTCTCAATTCAACTTGACTATTCATAGTCAGGATGGCTGGAACTCTGGCCGTTTCTTTTTTCATAGCTAGGATGCCCCGTAGTGTTAGTTATTTCACCCCTGATAGTTACGGTGCTGCGAATTCCAGCCTCGTGTTCTGGCAATTAGCACCCTCAGTTGTTTTATTTCTCAGTAGTCCTAGTTGTTAATAGGTTAGATGCCTGGAACTTTAGTAGTCCCTTCCTGGAACTTGATCCTTCCCTCCCTTCATAGCACGCTCAGTAGTTTTCGTTCTCAATTCTAGTTTTTAACAGTCAGAGTGCTAAGACAGACCTGGGAATGATACGCCTTTCGTCCTAAATACGACAAAGTCCTTTTCTAATTGTGTAAGAAAAGAGCCTCCGTGTGCCCTTAAAAATGCTTAAAACGCAACATTTTCCAGTCAGTACGCCCAAACCACTTTTACTCATTCCCAGGCCTGTTAGAACTTACAGCAGATCTGACAAATTTACTGTTGTTGTCATGAAGTTAGAACCTGCAGTGAATACTGTGATTATAATCAGACAGAGATCTTGTGAATTTTTTTGGTATAACTATTCACGTAAGAGTTGCTAAAGAGATATATATACTGACAGTTGTTTTGTTTGATAGTACTCTGTCAGCCTGTGTCTGTCTGACTGTCTGTTTGTGACATTTACGTCCTTACAGCTGACCCAAGTAGATGTGTGAAGATGAAATAATAAATTGAGAGGTATTTGCATGTTTTCAGTTTGTTCAAGTTAGTATTATTGCAGTATACTGCTGATCAGTTATCTCCTTGCTTTTGTCAGAAGCAACACGAGTTACATCTTTTCAGAGAAATGTGTGTGTTGATCGGTTGGTGTGCAATGAGAGAGAATCAAACTGATGTCGGTCAAAATTATTTTCAATTACATTATATCCCGATTGTGTCATCTGCAGGTCATACCCGTACCAGTCTTCTGCGCACAATGAACTCTACTGGTCGTTTTTCACCCAATGAATGGCTGCTTCCGGAGACATCGCGACTGTTTGACCAACAGGCAGAGAGACGACGACAACTTGCTGAATGTGAGTCTTTGAGATTTGTCTCCCTTGTGGGGGGTAGGGGGGGGGGGGATTCATTATATTACTTTTCATTCATTCATATAGCTACTGAAGACTGCTGCATTTCATAAATCTTATTGCTTATTCAACCTCACAGACATTCCTTTGTAATTATATTTGCCACACATGGCACACCATCAGACTTTACTTGTTATGCTTCCTTTCCTCTGACAATCATGATGCATTCGTTGTAAGAGTAAGCTACTCATTACTTGGGTGCAGATGTTGTTAATCATGTGTGACGCAGTAGTCTTCCTTGTCACAGGCAGTTGCTCTGTGTTGACAGAGTTGTCTGCCTGCCAAAGTGTGAGCTATTTATAGTAGCTGGACGTTTTTGGTACGTCGGAAGACAGCACACCTGTGAGATGTGGAGTAGCTGTTTTTTGTCGCCTGGTATTCTCTTGTAAACCTATGCATTCCCATTGCAGTTTTTGTAGGGCTATTAATTTAGCTCTAAAATCTCAATCCTGTTTGACTGGCTTTGCCTGCAGAGGTTATTCTTGTGCTTCGGGCACTCAGTAACACATGAAATGGACAGCGACTTGAGTTATCGTTTGGAGAGGATGTTCTTGATGCCATGTGTGTGGTGACGTTTTTCAGTGCTGGCGCAGCATGGCCTAGTACCAGCATTAGACACTGCCGATAACCTTGGTACATGTATGTGACTTTTACCTGCCTGTTAATGTGTACGGCAGTGGGTTGTTTGCTGTGCATGGTGTATGTATCACCACCGTAGTCTGGCCAGGGGGACTGTGTAAACAAAATAATACTTCATTATCTCACAATGAAAAAGGAAATTTTGATAGTTGAACAGAGCTAGACATTGTGCTAGTTAATGCGGAAAGCTTTGTGTTGTTTGAAATGCCATTTGAAGAGAAAATCACCACAGAAAGGAAGATTTTATTATCGTTTCTGCACAGAATTGAAATGTAATGGATTTTTTTTTAAATCAGAGTCTGGATGGATTTGGATCCAACCTATCATCGTAGTAAACTCAGAGCAAATACTAGAGGATTTGTTAATGAGGACATCATCTGCTTTAGTGTGTCTTAATTGGCAGAATTGCTGTTCATTCATAAGTGTCAAGAATCAGTTTTGTGAACTCAGGCAATAGCAACAGACTGCAGAGGGGTGTGCTTTTTAGATTGACTGTGTGATGTAGTTTATAGTAACGTAATTTACACACCGTTTAGCACGAACGTTATAAAACATGCACAGGCTATTGCTTTTAAACGGCTGACACTGGTGAAAATCAGCAATCATGCAAGCATTAGACAGCGAATATGAGTTAGAACTTAGTAATCATCAGATACTGATGGATCTGCTGTGGTAAACTGTTCTTCTGGTTAATGTCTGTGATTGCTGTTTAAGGATGAGGCAGTTGGTTTTTGAGTCACTTGAGAAAATGTGACTCTATGTAATCGGTCAGTGTTAGTCTGTCCGGCCGGCCGGCCGGCCGTCCGTAGACACCACCTTAACGTTGGACTTTTCTCGGAAACTATCAAAGCGATCGGGCTCATATTTTGTTTAGTCGTGACCTGCAATGACCTCTACACTTTAACGATGGTTTCGTTGACCTTTGACCTTTTTCAAGGTCACAGGTCAGCGTCAAAGGAAAAATTAGACATTTTATATCTTTGACAAAGTTCATCGGATGTGATTGAAACTTTGTAGGATTATTCTTTACATCAAAGTATTTACATCTGTAGCCTTTTACGAACGTTATCAGAAAAACAAGGGAGATAACTAGCCTTTTCTGTTCGGCAACACACAACTTAACGTTGGGCTTTTCTCGGAAACTATAAAAGTGACCGGGCTCAAATTTTATGTGAACGTGACTCATTGTGTTGTGAATAGCAATTTCTTCCTGTCCATCTGATGCCTCATATAATATTCAGAACTGCGAAAGTGACTCGATCGAGCGTTTGCTCTTCTTGTTATCCTAGGGTGGGGAGAGGGTGATGTTAGTGGTACTAATTGTTTGCATTTGAGTTTTTGATGTAGTGTGGTTAAGGGATTTGACCTTTTGTGAGTGCATTTTTTTTATTTGTTGGTCTCCTGCCAAAGTTTTGTTCAGCTGTTGCACACCAACACAGTGTTTCCGCTGTTCCATGCCAAAATATTGTATCAACCGTTCCATGCCAAAATGTCCCAGTTTTGTCTTCTGTACCAAAATTACTATGCTGCTCCATATCAAACTGTAAAGGAATTTTTCATTACCCAGTTCCCAAGTTTATTCCTCTGTCCTCAGTAATCAAAACACATTTTGTCTGCTTGTAATACTTGTATTTATGCTGTTTTACACAATTATGCATGTCAATTCTGATTGTTCACTTTGACACGTGGGATGGCTTTATACATAAGCTAACTGTTACTTTCCTGGTTTAAGTAATCATTCCTAGAGACGCGTAGTTCTTGTACTGAAGAGCTGCAAGAAAGTTGTGTGTGTGTGTGTGCGTGCGTTTGTGTGTGTGCGTGCTTGGGTGCATGCGTGCGTTCGTGTGTGTGTGTGTGTAATGTAGATGAGTATCATCAGACAGTTAGTTACCAACTTCATTCGTGTGCTTTGTGGAGTTTGTTTGTTCGTTCATGGGGTGAAACTCCCACGGCTTTTACGTGTATGACCGTTTTTACCCCGCCATTTAGGCAGCCATACGCCGCTTTCGGAGGAAGCATGCTGGGTATTTTCGTGTTTCTATAACCCACCGAACTCTGACATGGATTACAGAATCTTTTTCGTGCGCACTTGGTCTTGTGCTTGCGTGTACACACGGGGCCGGGTGTTCGGACACCGAGGAGAGTCTGCACACAAAGTTGACTCTGAGAAATAAATCTCTCGCCGAACGTGGGGACGAACTCCCGCTGACAGTGGCCAACTGGATACAAATCCAGCGCGCTACCGACTGAGCTACATCCCCGCCCGCTTTGTGGAGTGATACTGGGTGCGTAACTGTGACAGCTATACATGCCATTGTGTAATTCTATATTACTGTTTGCTTTGTGGACAATGCAGGGCTGGCAGCCCATCAGTGCCATATTGTGACATTGGCTGTATTATTGATTGCTCTTTGTTGCAGCGACTGACCAGAACACCAAACACAGGGGGAGGAGACAGCAACCTGCAAAGTAAGTCTTGCCTGTAGCTGTAGTAGGAAAGTGTTCTGAATGGGGGGCTCACAGGTTCCGTGAAATACAGGCGGTGAAGGAGAACGGGGAAAGTGACCGATAACAACAAGAATGTTCAGTGTTTGCTTGAAACCCAGCGTGATGATGGTGTGGGTGTTGTTGATCAATGACATGGGTGGGATTTTTCCGGTATATGCCGGATTCGATTACGGCCTTTTTCTCGCTCTCTTTTTTTTAGTTTTTTTAGTTTTGGTTCGGTTGAGGTTCAGGATTCATGAGATTTTTTAGTCCTACCCAAGCAATGAAATGATACTTAGTTCTTCAACTTTGCTTAACACCCAGTACAGTGACGTCAATTGTGTTGTTCCAGGTTGTATGAATCGTCCAAGCTGTGGCTGAAGAAGCAGGGTCTGGTTGCCAAGCGATTGACCATCCTGGACGCTCTGGCCCCCACCCTTGTCCCCCACCGCTCCAAGTACATCCCTATACTGGACAAACACGTCTTGTCCCGCGTCTTTGACGAGGTACGTACACCCCTCTCTCCGTCCCCCTCCACGATTTCGCCGTATTTTTTACTTATGTTTGTGTAGAATACAATCGTACTGAAAAAGAATACCACAAGAAAAATTCATAGACTACTTTTCTTCACAAGGTCATGCCGAAGCCGATGCAGTATTTTGACACATGGGCACAGTTTTTGTCAGTAAACATTGAAAGAAGCATTTGTTTTAAATGTATTGGTAAACCAAATAAACGGTACGACAGAGCATGTTTGAATCATGGATGTTCAAATGCTGCATGGAGTACGCTCATTTTTCTGACAATAAGCCAAGTTTGTTTGAGAATACTCCAAGTGCAAAACAGGGGTTCCCAGGTCTGCCTTACTTTTTGTTGGTGGGGTAAGTATACAGTGAGACGGGCGCAGTGGCAAGACGTCGGCCTCCTAATCGGGAGGTCGTGAGTTCGAATCCCGGTTGCTGCCGCCTGATGGGTTAAGAGTGGAGATTTTTCCGATCTCCCAGGTCAACTTATGTGCAGACCTGCCAGTGGCTTAACCCCCTTCGTGTGTACACGCAAGCACAAGACCAAGTGCGCACGGAAAAGATCCTGTAATCTATGTCAAAGTTCGGTGGGTTGTAGAAACAATAAAAATACCCAGCATGCCTCCCCCGAAATCGGCATATGGCTGCCTGAATGGCGGGGTAAAAACGGTCATACACGTAAAAATCCACTCGTGCTAAAAATATGAGTGAACATGGGAGTCCAAGCCCATGAACAAAGAAGTATACAGTGGAACCCCCCTTTTAACTCATTGTCTCCCAGGTACGGATATATCCGTACCCACTCATATGGCTCTATCTGACCAGGTACGGATATATCCGCTCATACTGTTAGCATCAGTCGCCTCTTGTAACGTCGATCTAACGCCTGCATTCCAGCATGTTGATACACAGTTTCTACACAGTTACTACAATTCTGAGTGATCTGCTGCAGCACAGCTGGTCTCGGCTAAAAAAAAAACTTGGTCAACATAGCTGGGATAGAAAGTGTTAAGACAACATGGATTTGTCACATATGAACATTGTTTTTTGATACCCGCGAGCTTGTTATGAATGAAAACTAGGGAAAATGATGACAACATGTTATATTTTATACAGAGGTACCTGTGATGAAAGGACACCCTTGGGACCAGCCAAAAGTGTCCCAACATTGCAGGTGGCCTGTCATGACAGGTATACTTTGGTAGAGATAATATGAAAAGGGACAAGAGAAGGTGTCCTTTTAAAGGAGGTGTCCTCTCATGGGAGGGTCCATAGATCGCAGGTACTGCTGTACATTTGTTCCCCATAGCACACTTGTTATGGGCAGGTAAAAATATGTCACGTTTTATGTTACGCAGGTATTCCCTATAGCCCACGTGTCAGGGGCAGGTAAAAACCGAGTTCACCTGGTCAACCCCAGTGCTGTCAACCTGAAGGAATACGAGGAGAAACTGGAGAAAGCCCTCAACAAATATAGACAGTGAGTAGTTAGTTACAGCGGTAATGTACGTCAGAGAAATGTTGGATATAACTAGTCTGTGGCAGACAGGGAGCCTATATTACGTTTTGAGTTACTGATATTGACATGGGTATGACTCAGTGCTGTTCAGAGAGTGTTACTTGTGTGAACATTGAACTGGGGTGGGGGTGGGGAATTTGTGTTTGTGCGCATGTAGGTGTGTGTGTGTGTATCACACATTATGGAAATGATGATATGCATGGGCGGGGATGTAGCTCAGTCGGTAGCGCGCTGGATTTGTATCCAGTTGGCCGCTGTCAGCGTGAGTTCGTTCCCACGTTCGGCGAGAGATTTATTTCTCAGTCAGCTTTGTGTGCAGACTCTCCTCGGTGTCCGAACACCCCCGTGTGTACACGCAAGCACAAGACCAAGTGCGCACGAAAAAGATCCTGTAATCCATGTCAGAGTTCGGTGGGTTATAGAAACACGAAAATACCCAGCATGCTTCCTCCGACAACGGCGTATGGCTGCCTAAATGGCGAGGTAAAAAACGGTCATACACGTAAAATTCCACTCGTGCAAAAAAAAACCATGAGTGTATGTGGGAGTTTGAGCCCACGAACGCAGAAGAAGAAGAAGAAGAAGAAGAAGATGATATGCATGCAGCTATCTTTTGGACTTGTTGTTTTCTGTATGCTTTTTGTTTTGCATGTCCAGTAGTTTTGAAACAGTGTAATTGGAGAAGCCAGTGTTTAGCTTCAGTTTATTATCTGACATAATGTAAATAAATGAAAAGAAGGAGATGTTGATATACATTGTGAAGAGACAAGAGTATCTTTGATAGAACCAGCACTATAATTACCTCCCTTGCACCTTTGCAGACGCCTCAACACCATCGTGTGGAATGCTCTACCGGAGGACGTGAGGAAAGAGTAAGTTTCTTCTCAAGTCTCGGCTTGTGTGTTTTTCTCATCGTGTTGATATTGTCTGGTGATCCAAGGAATAATGCAGGATTATCTCCATGTTTTAGTGTCACACGGCGGGCGCAGTGGCGTGGCAGTGGTAAGACGTCGGCCTCCTAATCGGAAGGTCGTGAGTTCGAATCCCGGTCGCTGCCGCCTGGTGGGTTAAGTGTGGAGATTTTTCCGATCTCTCAGGTCAACTTATGTGCAGACCTGCTTAGTGACTTAACCCCTTTTGTGTGTACACGCAAGCACAAGACCAAGACAGTGCGCACGGAAAAGATCCTGTAATCAATGTCAGAGTTCGGTGGGTTAATGAAACACAAAAATACCCAGCATGCTTCCTCCGAAAGCGGCGTATGGCTGCCTAAATGGCGGGGTAAAAACGGTCATACACGTAAAATTCCACTCGTGCAAAAACACGAGTGTACGTGGGAGTTTCAGCCCACGAACGCAGAAGAAGAAGAAGTATCACACACACGCTTATACAGTGAAATCCCCGAAATGTAAGACATCCCCCTTTATAAGACCTTGGCTTTGTCAGACTTTCTGTTCATAACGTCTGTAAATTTACCTCCGTTTGAAGACTCCCTCCCTTTAAAGATCTGATTATTTACACTTTTTTTGATGTCTTGGAAAGGGGGTTCGAAACCCCCCTCCCCCACTTTCCATTTTCCACCCCTTTTTTAACAGTCTCTACGAACAGTACAAAGGCAATAAGAAACACAGACCTAAAATGAAGGAAGCTGAGCTCACGAGCGATTAACCAAATTGGTGCATGTGATGTGAGGACTTTGAACCAATCCTTTTTCCTTTCATAATAGGGAACTTAAGTTCATGTAATTAAACAAGTTAGGGACAACAGACCATATTTTATATGCAGAGGGGCAGTTACATTGGTTGGGTCTCACATAAGAGACACCATTATACATCTGCTCTTGTGTGTTTCTATGCAACATCCAACTAAAAAACTCTGCTTGATACCAAGGCTTTAACATTTTCAGAGAATGTGTGTAATGACTGGCGGCACAGGCAAAGATGATGGTTGCCATGACAGATGTCCTTCCTCTGTGTACAGGTACGGCACAGAAGAGACGGTGCCGTTCTGCGATCACCGCGGCAAGTTCCTGCAGGTGTTGAGCGAGGAGGGGTGGCCGGTGGCAGAGTCTGACATCGCAGTCCTGGAGCAGGAGATAGAGCGCGGGGAGAAGTTCCTGCAGCAGTCTAGAGATTTGCGTCGCGCTGCGTCCGATGCTGCGTCTGATGCTCTGTCTGAGGTGTCCAGTCCCGGCAGCCTGCGTCGTTCCCATAGCAACGTGGATCAGGTCAGTCTTGCTTAGTCCTGCATGCATTGCTGGTGGTCCCCCCGCCTCTCCTTCCCCTTGATCAGCAAAGTTTAGTAGTTTCTTGTTCATTCATGGTATTTTGTTTGTTTTCTGTGTCGTCATACATTTTGCTTTACATTGGTGTGTTCAAAGTTTATTCCTGTCATCATAGTATAGGTCCTTTAGAAATATAGCCTCAATGGTAACAAACTTTTCCTGGTCAAAAATACTTTTTTCTTCATATTTTTCCACAGACACAATAAAAACTAAGACATGCATGCCTGGTTTTCCTGTTGATATGATCGAAACCAAGTAACCAGTTGATTAGTGACTGTAGAGGGCAAACTGAGCACTGCATGTGGGCGAGCTAAGCAAGGCTGACTGATGCAAGCTTGTAGTGAACTTGGCACAGAGTGGCATGTGATGCTATTTTGTGGGTGCACGCTTATACAAGCAGCTGAGCCTTGTAATCAGAGTCGGCTTTATGTGTTCGTCTATCTCTTGTAAAATGCTGTCCATTGTGAATTTCTTTGTTTGCTTGTGGGACGTTGGTGTGTGTGGTGTGGCAGTTGTTCTCCTTGTCCGTAGAACAAGGAGATACGAAGCCAGGGAGCGTGGCTGTGTTTGATGCACAACGACAGTTTGATGCCACAGACGCGGAACACTTGAGTTTTGCTTGCACTGCTTTATAACGACAGAATTTGTTGCACCGCTTTCTGCTGCCGTTTGAGGGATGTGGGCCCCCCTTGTGGCTTTCTTTGATTTGCTTTGAGCTGGGAAGCTATTCATCGCTGTGTTGTACATGTGTCTGCATTGTGTCAATCAGTTTTTTTATCATCCATTTTTTGCTGAAAGACAAGCAGTTTATGTAGAATGGTGAATACCTGATGTTGGAAATGATGATAGGCATTCAGCAATCTTTTGAACTTGTTGTTTTCTGTATACTTTTTTGTTTTGCATGTCCAGTAGTTCAAAAAGTAAGTTGTGTGAGCCATTAATTTTGGTTTCCCATTTCCCAGATCTTAAGACAGAGTTTGTCAACATTTCAAAGATCTTTTTGCTGCTTGTTTGTTTGTTGTTTTGTTTGATATTGTGATCTCAGTTTTGCCATTTGTGTGAACATGAACATAACTTCAACCTGTGCACTGCTTAAAGAATCAGTATGTGTACCCTGTAGAAGGGTATTTTGTTTTCTCTCTTGTTTAAAAAGTTGTAGTCTGGTTATGGGTTAATGCATGCCGTGTTTTATAATTTGTCTTTTTTTCTGTAGTGAGATAACTCACTGGTTGTCAGAGGTAGAATGCCTTTATGAGGTACATATTGGATTTTATTCCCAGGGTACGTTGTCAGCTTATATGTTAAATTTCATAATATATTCATCACAAATGAATTTATGTTTATTCCACCGTGTACACACTTACCATGATATATCTACATTATTACTGTAACAATAAAGTTAGAATTATCATATAGGGTGTATGATATTGTTTTTTCTTCTTCTATTTTTTCTTTGATTAAGATTGATGGTGTAGCTTGTCATCAGTATTATGCCAGACAGTATTCGTCTTTTCTGTAGGAATAAATGTATCCACCTGGATGCATCAGTGATTATATATCTGTTTTCCTTAATTTGTCTTCTGGGATGAGGAATAGTCTGTGTTCTATTGACACAAGTTTTTGTCTTGCTGTTAACAAGCAGTCACTGTGCAACATTTGGTTGTACGTGAGAAGTTTAACTAACCACAATGTTACATGTTTACATGTATTATCCTCCCGCGGGTTAGGGGGAAGAATTTACCCGATGCTCCCCAGCATGTCGTAAGAGTCGACTAACGGATTCTGTTTCTCCTTTTACCCTTGTTAAGTGTTTCTTGTATAGAATATAGTCAATGTTTGTAAAGATTTTAGTCAAGCAGTATGTAAGAAATGTTAAGTCCTTTGTACTGGAAACTTGCATTCTCCCTGAGTAAGGTCATTATATTGTACTACGTTGCAAGCCCCTGGAGCAATTTTTTTGATTAGTGCTTTTGTGAACAAGAAACAATTAACAAGTGGCTCTATCCCATCTCCCCCCTTTCCCCGTCGCGATATAACCTTGAACGGTTGAAAACGACGTTAAACACCAAATAAAGAAAGAAAGAATACATGTATTAGAACACTTAATACCAGCGCACACTTTTGTCTGTTTTAAAAGATAATTTATTGAGCCATGATTTCCTGTGATAACTATTATAACCAGTATATAACTGAAGTGGTCATCTTCAAATGACTTTTACAACAGTGGTAAGCCATAATTTTCTGTGATAACTACATACTACCAGTAAGTGATGGATTTTGTGCCACTGGAATAGACCTGCCCGTACGTGTCCATGATTAGGTTTGTTTTTTTGTTTTTTTCCATTTTGCGTCAAGTGTCATTGGTCCTTTTATTTTGTTATTTGCTTTTTGCCGTTAAACTGTGTTTTAACAGTATAAGTGTGGGGTCATTTTTTTTGTGGCACCCCTACTTTTAAATGTTCAATTAAACTTAATTTGTGTTTTTAACATTGATGAATGGTTTCCTCACAAAGTATTGATCTGTGAGTTCATTTGATCTGGAGAATTGATGAAACGAATTGATGATGTTTGATTTTCTTTAAGCCTGTCTCAATTTTTGACCCTGTAACCCTTTTTTTTATGTCTTTTCATCTATATTACATTTTGATGTTGTTGAACACTGTGAACTCCAAAGAACTGTAGTATAGTGGAACATGTCTAAATGAACCCCCTAAGAGACCAACTAAAAGCGGTCTTTATAGACAAGTGGTCATTATGGAAAGGGGAATTATAGAAATTACAAGAACCTCGTCACGGTTTCTTTGGGCTATTCGTATTCATAATGGGCAGGTGGTCGATTTCATGAGGTGGTTGCCAGGGCAAGTTCGACTGTACTTGTACAAAACGATGCAGATGTCTCCCCCTGTTATTGTTATTGATGCTGTGAGCTAACTTGGATCCATTTCGAAGTGAATTATTAAGTCATGTTCATGATAGTATATACCGGTAAGCTTTCAGATGTGTCATCTTACTATGTTGCTGTCATAACCCTGCTTTGTTAGCTGTTCTTTTGGAGTGTGGAGAATACAGGGTTGACCCCCCGCGGGTTAGGGGGAAGAATTTACCCGATGCTCCCCAGCATGTCGTAAGAGGCGACTAACGGATTCTGTTTCTCCTTTTACCCTTGTTAACCCATTAATGCCTAGCGTCCTCGTATGAGGACGCTTTCATTTTAGGCATTTCTTTCAGTGCCAATAAGTGTGTGACCAAGTTTGACAGTACACACATATCAAGGGAGAGTATTCGCAAGCAAAAATTGGTTGCTAGAGTTTCCTCCCTTCCATAGCTTCCTTCAGCGGCCATTTTGGACCCCACACGTGTTGTGTCAAGCCAGCATAATGCCACCACCTAGAAGGTAAGGCCATACCTCGTTCAGTTTTTACTTTTTTAATAACATTACATAAGTGAAATTGGTCCTTAATACAATGTTTAGAGATAAATTTTTTATTTTTTCTAAATGTTTTGTATTTTAGTGATAGTGACTGATCAAAGCGGCGTCCTCGTATGAGGACGCTAGGCACGAATGGGTACAGGTTTTTATAGTCACTTTGCATAATACTTGCTGAGCATGATAGTCACTCAGTGTGTTTTTGTTTTGGCAGATATACTGTCAATGACGTGCTTGACATACTGGAGGAAAACAACACCTTTCAACGAGCAGATGTTTTCATTGAGCCTCCACCAGTTGACATGCTCACTGATGAGGATAGTGGTGACGAGGAAGAGCGCCCCACTGTTGAAAACCTGAATGGACGCCAGCTGTCGGCAAGTGCCACAGCAACTATTATTCTTCCTGATGGAAGACAAACAATCGGAGAGGAAAACCAGACAATTTACACTGAAGAAGAAGCTGTAAGAACCGTTATTTATAATGTGGAAATACATTAGACAAGTAAGGGGTGGGGTGAGTCTTGGCGAAAATGAATTGATGGCAATGGTGACCGTAAGTGTTTTCATTGCGATTCTGTTGCTGTCAGGCTATAGCACGGTGCCCAGAAGAAGGATGAGATGGTCTCACGACAAGGACATCCACAATATTGCCGCCTCAGAAGCGATGACCAGCGACCGCTTTGAAGAAATCTTACGTTACCTGCATCTCAAGGACAATACAAGACTAGACCCTGAAGACAGGATGAGTAAAGTCCGTCCTCTCCTGTCCATGATAAATGAATGATGTCTGAACAACTTTGTCAAGCAACAAAGCCTCAGCATTGACGAAAGTATGGTGCCATATTATGGCCGTCATGGATGCAGACAGTTCATCAGGGGGAAGCCGATTCGCTTTGGCTATAAGTTCTGGATCCTGGCTACCCCTCTTGGATATGTGGTTCAGCTCGAACCTTACCAAGGCGCGAAAGGCAAGCAGGTAACCGAGTGTCCAGGACTTGGCATGGGAGGCTCTGTTGTCATTGACTTGATCGCCGAAATCCAGGGGAATGATGCTTACCATCTGACGTTTGACAATCTGTTTACCTCGCTGAAGTTAGTTGACCATCTGACAACAAAAGGCATCGGATGCACAGGGACAGTGAGGTCCAACCGCATGGAAGATTGTCCACTCAAGAGCGTCAAAGACATGCAGAAGGCAAACAGAGGAACTTACGACTACTCCAAAGACGACAAGACCGGCTTCGTTGCGGTTCGCTGGAATGACAACAGCGTGGTGAACGTTGTATCCAACTGTGTGGGCATCCATCCTGTGCAGACAGCCAGCCGTTGGTCGCGATCTGCTCACCAGAGAGTTCAGATTGGTCAACCGTTTCTGATCTCCCACTACAACAAGACCATGGGTGGCGTCGATCGAATGGATCAAAATGTGGACACGTACAGAGTCACCATAAGAACCAAAAAGTGGTGGTGGCCTATTTTTGCATACATTCTAGATGTCTGTGTGCAACAGGCATGGCTGCTGTATCGACACACTGATGCAGCTACCAACACTCCACTGGACCTGCTTGCCGTTCGCCGCGCCATTGTCAAAAACTACTTGGCCAAAGCAGCACAACCCCCACCTGTTGGTCGTCCACATGGCCACACTCCACAGCTTGACCGCAGAGTGTCCAGAGCTGTACGCTTCGACGGCAAAAACCACGTGGTACAGTGGATCGACAAGCAAATCCGCTGTGCTCTCTGCCACAAGAAATGCAGGCAAAAGTGTAGAAAATGCGACGTCGGGGTGCATGTGAAATGCTTTGAGCAATTTCACACTGAGTGAACTGTACAATTGCAACTGTTGACTCCATGTACTGCTAGTCAAGTGCTAAAGTAGTAAGAGGTTACAAATTTGTGTTCTTCCGATCTCAAATTCTACTGGTAAAGTGCATAAGCTGCTGACCATACCGGACAACTACTAGAAAAAGCACCAAAATGTCCCCAATATGAACAGCCAAAGAGGCAGTTTCAATTTCTTTATTTGTTTGAATGTTATGATTACACTTTCAACTGTTCACAGTTTGATGTTGCAAGAAATTAAAGATGTTCAATGCAACCAAGTGCATAAGCTGCTGACCATGACGGAAAACTACGAGAAAAAGCACCAAAATGTCACCAATATGTACAGCCAAAGAGGCAGTTTCAATTGTTTTCATTTGTTTGAATGTTATGTTCACACTGTCAACTGTTCACAGTTTGCTCTTTGCAAGAAATTAAAGATGTTCATTGTGTTCTACAAGAAAATGTCTTACGTTGGTCTTGTTATTTACCTGTGCCCATTCGTGCCTAGCGTCCTCATATGAGGACGGTCGATTTATTGCATATAAATCACAACACATGCCAATACCATTCAAATGACACTTACACATGACTTTTATATATCATTTGACACCAAACAAACAGAAAAAAAATTGAAAAAAAAATTCAGGCATTAATGGGTTAAGTGTTTCTTGTATAGAATATAGTCAATGTTTGTAAAGATTTTAGTCAAGCAGTATGTAAGAAATGTTAAGTCCTTTGTACTGGAAACTTGCATTCTCCCAGTAAGGTCATATATTGTACTACTACGTTGCAAGCCCCTGGAGCAATTTTTTGATTAGTGCTTTTGTGAACAAGAAACAATTAACAAGTGGCTCTATCCCATCCCCCCCTTTCCCCGTCGCGATATAACCTTGAACGGTTGAAAACGACGTTAAACACCAAATACAGAAAGAAAGAATACAGTGTTGGTTGCAGAATGTAACCAGAAAGTTGTGTCTGTAGCTTTTGTTTAGAGAGTAGCGTTCAGTCATTTTTCCACAGTGCTTAAACAGTAGAAGTATATTTGTTTTCATTTTTTGCATGTACGGTGGCTTTTTTTAGTCTTTTTTTTCTGAGATTGGTGGTGGTGGTAGTGAAAACAGTCTTATTTCATGGATTATTTTTGCCTCAACTTTAAATAAACAGTGCTTTCTGCACGAAGCAGTCTTCTGTACTTTTTGTGTGCAAATGAATACTTTCTTTTGCTTGTATGTGAACCCACACTTTCTGTTGTGTTGTTTTGTTTTCTGAGTTGTAAATGTGCTTTTCATAGATAGTGCTATGTCACTTTTGTTATAGTCTTTAGCTTTGGCGTAATTCAGAACAAGACAAAGGTTGGAAAAGCAGAAAAAGGGAGAAGTTTAAAATGCACTTGGTATGATTTAATGAATGCACGGAAAGTAGAATCTGCATGCAGTGCTCAGATTGCCCATTTACATTATTTATTGTTCACTAGTAGGGGAAGTTGGTCTTTCCTCCTTTATTATTACACCCCCGGTATAGGGGTGTGTATAGGATTCGGTCGATGTGTTTGTTTGTTTGTGTTCGCATATAGATCTCAAGAATGAACGGACCGATCGTCACCAAACTTGGTGAACAGGTTCTATACATTCCTGAGACGGTCCTTACAAAAATTGGGACCAGTCAAACACACGGTTAGGGAGTTATTGGTGTGTATAGGATTCGGTCGATGTGTTTGTTTGTTTGTTTGTGTTCACATATAGATCTCAAGAATGAACGGACCGATCGTCACCAAACTTGGTGAACAGGTTCTATACATTCCTGAGACGGTCCTTACAAAAATTGGGACCAGTCAAACACACGGTTAGGGAGTTATTGGTGGATTAAGATTCTACAAGGACTTATACAGAAACATTAATGGTCAAAGGGAAATAACCTTCTCAGTTGGTGGCAGTGAGAATGGGTGCAGTGAGAATGGTTATTTCCCTTTGACCAACGGGGGTGTTTTTCCTACCTCGGAGGAATTTCTTGTTTTCTTTATGTTCTGCCTATCACTGTACGCTTTCAGTGGCCTGATACTTCACATTATCACATTAGCATGAACGTGAAGCCATAAAGGTGTATGTATATCGATTGTTCATGTAAGAACTCACACACGTCCACACAGAATCACACTCACACACATACACGCACAGTGTCACTCTCTGTCTCTCCCCCGTTGGTTCAGAAAACAAATACTCAAAACACTGGTGTGCACTCACACACACACAGACACACACACAAACACACACGCGCGCACACACACAAACACACACACACAGACACACTCACACACAAATACACACACACAGCACACACAGCACACACACACACAAACACACACACACACACACACACACACATCTGTTTTGTCACATGACAAGTCAGATTGCTGGCCTGATTGTCAGCTTGCTTGTTAGCTCAGTGGTAGCTAGAGCCTTCCAAGTAGAAGGTCCAGGATTCGAATCCTGCTGGCGGTAATCCTGCTGGCGGTAATCCTGGTGGGGGAAAGGAGTTGGGTTTTTCAGACCTCCCAGGTCAATATATGTGCAGACCAGCTGGTACCGGAGCTCTCTTCATGCATATATGTGTACAGGTGATCAAATATACACTCTTACACCCGGCCCCCATAGCGCAGTGGTTAGCGCATCGGGCTGCGGGCTGGGAGGTCGTGGGTTCGAATCCCATCAGGGTCATGTGGGTTTTTCGGGCTACGGTCGGCTCCTACCCAGAGTGGAAGTGCTATGGTTCCTATGGGAAGGCTGGGATCACACAGCCGAGTGTCATTCACTTAACGAATGCGACTTTGAGGGTGCTCAGGTTCTGAATACCTGACCAACACCGCAGGCGCGGCAGTTCTAGGGCCTGGTTGACGCCAGGATATATTATGACAGTAAGCGTAGAGTGCTGCCCTGTCACGTAGTCTCAAACCAAATTGGAAATCCAAAGCATCATCATTATAATCATCCTCATCTCATTAATCATCCAAAATATAAATTGTCCTTGCTCTTGTGGCCCTTCATGCCCGGAGCTCTCATGGTGACCTTGGTGTCAGTGCTCCTGTTCGATCCTTCCTTGAATAGTAGTTCTGCTGTCAGTCTTCAACGTGTGACGTTCTGGGGGGTCGACGGAGGGACGTGGTGGCGGTCTGCTCTCTGGAGGGGACGCTCACTCAGTCTGGCTCCGCGACTTAAAAAGTCAATGTCGTTAGTAGGGGGCATAGTAGGTAGTGGGCTGCGTCCGTTAGCTCGGGACAGACCCACTATTGAACACCGTCCCACTTCGTCAACATCACGGGCCAAAGAATCTAGACACAGCCATCGTCGAACGCTGAAGAAGAAGAAGAACACCGTCGAAGTGACTCAGCAGAAGTGCAGTGTCCTCTTCCGAGGGTAGCCTACCGCAGCGGCCCGACATCCCCCCCTGGAGCGTCTGTAAAATCGACAAGTCTGGCAGCGGAACGAAATTCAGAGGTGGTTGGAGCAGTGAGTGCAGGGACGGGGCGGTGTGAGAGCACAACGGGACAAGGAACAGGTGTAAAGACACAAAAACAAAAAAACAAAAAAAAATATGCACTCTTACGATGGAGTTTAACAATGGGACAGATAGGGGTCTGCACACATATACAAAATCCACTCATATGAAAGTCAAGTGTATGTGAGAGTTATAGCCCACAAACGCAGAGGGAGAAGCTGGACTCATAACAACTGACCCAAAGCTCGCTGACTTCTGTAAGCTTTAAGATGGTCCTTGATTGAGGCCGAAGTCGATTTTGCGAAGTCTTTTTAACAAATACTCAGTGCTAAAGCTTCGTGCGGCTAGCTTTGCAAAGTATACTTCGAGTAGTCGACTTCGCCCAGTTAAAGACAGGCTTGATGGTGAGGATCACCAGTGGCATGGCCACTGCTGATTGCATGCACAGAGTTATACCCCCATTCCACACAACCGTTCTAAGTCCCGTTCCCGTACCGACCAAGGAATGGAGCGGGCACGGGAGGGATCGGGAGGGAACCGCAATGAAACGTAAATGATCGTTAACGGAACTGCTTTGAACGGTAGGGATGGTTGAGTTTGGGCTGCATGCTCAAAATTTTAGCCATTCCCCTCCCGATCAGAATGAACGGTAATTATGGAACCTTAACCCATCGGTAACGGAACGCTTGGATCGTTAAAGGAACTTAAAACAACGGTAATGTAACGATAGCGCTCTCACACACTGAGTTATCATACCCACATTCCACACATCCGTTCTAGCTTCTGTTCCCAGCCGTCCTGGGGACGGCTGCCACTATGGTCAGACGCTGCTCAAAGATGCCAAAAACGGCCATTTGCGCAGCGTTCCATTGTTGTGGCAGCCGTCCTTGGTCGGTACGGGAACGGGACCTAGAACGGTTGTGTGGAATGGGGGTATAATGGGTGAGCCACACACAACAGTATCTCGTGTGTGGAGACTACTGGGGGAGCCACTGAGCAAAGTATCAGAGACATTATCTGCCTGATTACTTGGACGCCATCCAAAAGGTGGAAGCAGTAAGCCCTGAACTGAATGGCCCTTTGTTGCACAGGGTCAGGTAATGATGGCCTTGATCTTGCTTATTGTGCTAACCGGCTCAGAAGGAGGTTGGATAATGATAAGCTTGCATGGTGGTGTTTTAGGTTTGTGTAAATTAGTGGGATCAGATAATGATACGTTCAGTTCATGTCTTAAGAGCTTTGAAGTAAGTGGTATTGAGCGTCCTGACTGAACACTGACATTAAATGATCTGTTGGTGACTGAGCGCTTCGTGTAATTGTAGAGTGTAGGGCATGTACCGTTTTGTCGTTTACATTTGGCTGAAGAGTAGTTTGTTGCTCACCCACCCGGAACCCGCATTCTGACCTAACAACTCCCAACTTGACCCACTTTTTCTCATCCCTATAGCCTGTAAGGTTTTGTCTTTTATATTAATTGGCTGAAATGTAGTCTGTTGCACACCCAACTAGAATCCACATTCTGACTAAACCTCCCGCAACTGCACGCACCTTTTCCCACCCCTATATACTTCCCCATAGCGGGAATAATTGCCTGAACAAAGGCAAAACTCCATGGGAAAAGCCTGACCAAGGGAAGAAAACATTAGCTCCTCTGTTAACTCGATCATCATCGGCTAATTGTGATGTGATTGCAGGGATAGAGCAAGCCATGATTGCTCTGGTGTTATGACATTTATTGAACATTAAACAGTGAGCCAGCCAGTCCTGCTACATCCACTACATGTTGTATTACTTGCAAATATCTAACGGACACTGGCACACAGTGTACACGCACATACTGCCTGTTTGCATACCACGCATGCACTCACCCACACACACACACACACACACACACACACACACACACACACACACATACACACACACACACACATACACACACACACACACTCACACACACACACACACACACACACACACACACACACACACACTCTCTGATCACAGAACCACACACACACACACACACACACTCTCTGATCACAGAACCTATCGATCAAAAGAGATGAACAAATATTGTATTGTGTTAAAAGAAGCCATTAGAAAGATGTTGAATTATTGACAGAAACACAGCGCTGGCCTGGATTCCAGCGGTGCATACCCCAATCAATACTGTCAAAGGATGTTTGTCGTCTGGGACTGGTTGCTTAGCACGTTGGAACGGTTAGTCGACCTGTCAGTCTGCAAGCTGCAAGCATCTTGGTTTGATTTCAGTTCATCTTCAAGTCTCAAGCTGAGAGCAGTTTACGTTTCAGTTAGGGCAGTTACTTTGACCTGACATGTGCTAGCTGGAATGAAGTTTGTTGCTGTTCTGGTGAGCATGGCTTGGGGCAGTCTAGTGTTACACTTGTGAGATAGTAAATAGGTTGCGGTGAGAAGAACACAATACTGAGTATAGAACCGGACAAAAACATGGCATCATTTTTCTTGTGTGACACACATTCTACCCCCCAGGGACTGACCCCTTCGGGACAAGCTGGTACATGTATCATCAAACAGGATATGTACTGTCACCGACAGTCTGAGACGAGAAAAGTTACATTATCTTTATCGTGGTTCTGTACTGAGTATTTAGTCGTTGTACCTGCAACCTTGATAGTGTACTGGTCTTTTGTCAGATAGTGTCAACACTTGTAGTTGTCCTAGTCAGGGTTACCTGATCACCTGCATGTGTGTAGTAGTACAAGCTGCTTGCACAGGGCCTAGCTAATAGCACAATAAAGTAAGTGTAACTTGATTACCGCGTATGTTCACAATTCCAAATAGAAATATGTAGGTCAGACACACAGGTTATTTTCTTTTCATTTTTCATTTTTCATTTTTGAGTCACTTGAGAAAAAGTGACTCTATGTAATCGGTCAGTGTTAGTCTGTCCGGCCGGCCGTCCGGCCGGCCGGCCGTCCGTAGACACCACCTTAACGTTGGACTTTTCTCGGAAACTATCAAAGCGATCGGGCTCATATTTTGTTTAGTCGTGACCTCCAATGACCTCTACACTTTAACGATGGTTTCGTTGACCTTTGACCTTTTTCAAGGTCACAGGTCAGCGTCAAAGGAAAAATTAGACATTTTATATCTTTGACAAAGTTCATCGGATGTGATTGAAACTTTGTAGGATTATTCTTTACATCAAAGTATTTACATCTGTAGCCTTTTACGAACGTTATCAGAAAAACAAGGGAGATAACTAGCCTTTTCTGTTCGGCAACACACAACTTAACGTTGGGCTTTTCTCGGAAACTATAAAAGTGACCGGGCTCAAATTTTATGTGAACGTGACTCATTGTGTTGTGAATAGCAATTTCTTCCTGTCCATCTGATGCCTCATATAATATTCAGAACTGCGAAAGTGACTCGATCGAGCGTTTGCTCTTCTTGTCATTACTTTATTGTCCCATCGCTGGGAAATTCGGGTCGCTTCCTCCCAGTGGAAAGCTAGCAGCAACGGAGTCGCGCTACCCAGGTGTCTGCGTGTTTAGGTGTATTCAACCACCTGCACTTATGGCAGAATGACCAAGGTCTTTTACGTGCCATTGTGATGACACGGGGGTGGGACATGGCTTCCGTCTCTGGGTCTGCACATTAAGTTGACCCGTGTCCGTCCCGGCCCGGATTCGAACCAGCGACCTTTCGATCACAAGTCCAGTGCTCTACCAACTGAGCTACCGGGCCCCCTATTAGGTGTAGATGTAAAACTGCATGTGTACATAGAGTAGAGTTGACAACTGGTTTTGAAGTCAGCGCCGCTATACCGACCAAGCTATTTCCCCGCCCCTAAGGTTATCTGAATTATTAAGGGTGGATGTAAAACTGCATGTGTATACATAGAGTAGAGTTGATATGCATCGGAACAAACGCTAGGAATTGCCTGCATTTGTTCACAGTTGCAAACAGAATCTGGCAGCTCACTGATTGCACACACGTGTATCTATAGGGGTGTATGTTTTACAGCACATGTACAGATAAGAGTGCAATGGAAGACTATATTATCGAAACAACAAGTCGCGTAAGGCGAAATTACTACATTTAGTCAAGCTGTCGAACTCACGGAATGAAACTGAACGCACTGTATTTTTTTCACCAAGACAGTACAGCTTCGTCAATCCCCGCGAGAAGGAAATCGCTCACCTCCCACGTGCAAAACGCAGTGATATGCACACGCCAGAATAGCGCGGTAGCGTATTGTGCTAAGCAGGAAAGCGCGCTTTTCTGTATTCGTGTTAACTTTCTGAGCTTGTTTTGAATACAACCTATCATATCTATATGTTTTTGGAATCAGAAAACGATAAAGAGTAAGATGAAATCATTTTTGGATCGATTTCTTAAATTTTAATCGTAAGACTAATTAATCTATTTTCGTTAATTGTGATCACATTTTAAGAGTAAACATGACATATGTATACATTTTTAGATTCAGAATGTCATGAAGAATACGATGGAATCAATTTTAAATCTGTTTTCGAAAAATCGATTTTAATGACAACTTTAATGAGCAAACTCATTAATTAATTTGTAAGCCTCCAAGCTGAAATGCAATACCAAAGTCCGGGCGTCGTCGAAGATTACTTGACCAAAATTTCAACCAATTTGGTTTAAAAATGAGAGCGTGACAGTGCCGCCTCAACTTTCACAAAAAGCCGGATATGACGTCATCAAAGACATTTATCAAAAAAATGAAAAAAACGTCTGGGGATATCATACCCAGGAACTCCCATGTAAAATTTCATGAAGATCGGTCTAGTAGTTTTCTCTAAATCGCTCTACACACACACACACATACACACACATACACCACACCCTCGTCTCGATTCCCCCCTCTACGTTAAAACATTTAGTCAAAACTTAATGTAAAAAGAGAACACAACAGTTACCAGGTTTGGTAAATTCTCAATCAATATTTTGACAGTTGGTCGCTGCCTTCTTCAGGATGGTAAAAAGTAAGGAAATTTTGACAGTGCGTCATGATGGATATTATGTCACTAAGTGGCATGTATTCTTTCTTTCTCTTCTCGCACACACACAGGCTATAATTGTTTATGTATGAAACTGTGCCATGAATGCTTGAAGGCATTGATAGTTCCAAACAGAATTAAACACTTCAGGATCAATAGTTTTAGGTTTAGATTTTGTGTGTGAGAATTAATGTGTGCTCACGTCCATGAGCGGGGCTGAAGTAGATAAACGATATGGTGAACTGACAAACAGTGGCTCCTCATGGTCATGGTGACTGGTGTCTGGTTGAGATCCTCAAGTGACTAGTACTACATGGCACCAAGGCCTTAGTCTACACAGTCATAAACAGGATGTGGCACAGCGGATAAGACTACAGTACATTTAAGTGTCCCAACAGTGCCAGAACCCACACTGAATTGGTTCAGTGGCAGCAAATGTGAACTGATTAAACAAGCTATACGGAGAGATCAATTTGATTCCTTGATAACGTATACAGTGTATTGAACGGACTGCTTGTTGAATGGCAGCAGTTGTGTGTTTTGACAGTGCTGGCTTAATGGATCAGTGAACTCTCAGCCCGTGTATAGGAGCACCGCGTGTTTCCTAGTGCCTTGCTTGTGTGTTGCTTGGCTAGAAACGGAGACTTGAGTGGTGTGTGTGTGTGTGTGTTTCTGTACATAATATTAGTGTTTCTGTAAAAGCATAATTTCACTATCACAGAGGGACATGTAAAATCAGTTTCACCAGTGTTTGGGCTTTTTCCAGGGTAGGTGTACAGTGTTTCAGGCCAGGTGTTTGTGATTCTACGATCGGTTCTCCAGTGCTGCTATAAGTGATCATCACCAGATTATCTAGCTGGTTTGTCCTGGCACATCACTGTACGGTATTCTGGGTGTATATACAGTGAATCCCCCTTTTAATTAAGACCCACTAATGTATTAGACTTCCTCCTTTTTGAGTCACCCTCCTTTCTCAGATGTTCTGTTCATAACCTCTGTAAATGTACTTCCATTTTTAAGACTCCCTCATTTTTGAGTCACCCTCATTTTTGAGTCACCCTCCTTTCTCAGATGTTCTGTTCATAACCTCTGTAAATGTACTTCCATTTTTAAGACTCCCTCCTTTTTGAGTCACCCTCCTTTCTCAGATGTTCTGTTCATAACCTCTGTAAATGTACTTCCATTTTTAAGACTCCCTCATTTTTGAGTCACCCTCATTTTTGAGTCACCCTCCTTTCTCAGATGTTCTGTTCATAACCTCTGTAAATGTACTTCCATTTTTAAGACTCCCTCATTTTTGAGTCACCCTCATTTTTGAGTCACCCTCCTTTCTCAGATGTTCTTTTCATAACCTCTGTAAATGTACTTCCATTTTTAAGACTCCCTCATTTTTGAGTCACCCTCATTTTTGAGTCACCCTCCTTTCTCAGATGTTCTGTTCATAACCTCTGTAAATGTACTTCCATTTTTAAGACTCCCTCATTTTTGAGTCACCCTCATTTTTGAGTCACCCTCCTTTCTCAGATGTTCTGTTCATAACCTCTGTAAATGTACTTCCATTTTTCAGACTCCCTCATTTTTGAGTCACCCTCATTTTTGAGTCACCCTCCTTTCTCAGATGTTCTTTTCATAACCTCTGTAAATGTACTTCCATTTTTAAGACTCCCTCATTTTTGAGTCACCCTCATTTTTGAGTCACCCTCCTTTCTCAGATGTTCTTTTCATAACCTCTGTAAATGTACTTCCATTTTTAAGACTCCCTCATTTTTGAGTCACCCTCATTTTTGAGTCACCCTCCTTTCTCAGATGTTCTGTTCATAACCTCTGTAAATGTACTTCCATTTTTAAGACTCCCTCATTTTTGAGTCACCCTCATTTTTGAGTCACCCTCCTTTCTCAGATGTTCTTTTCATAACCTCTGTAAATGTACTTCCATTTTTAAGACTCCCTCATTTTTGAGTCACCCTCCTTTCTCAGATGTTGAACTGTTCATAACCTCTGTAAATGTACTTCCATTTTTAAGACTCCCTCATTTTTAAGACTCCCTCATTTTTGAGTCACCCTCATTTTTGAGTCACCCTCCTTTCTCAGATGTTCTGTTTATAACCTCTGTAAATGTACTTCCATTTTAAGACTCCCTCATTTTTGAAGGTGGTAAAAGGGTGGTTCCACTGTAGTGGCGAAATAAAAGTTCTCAGTTTTTGATCTGCTGGTTTTTGATGTCACTTGACCACACAGCCTAAACTCCGAGTGTCTGTGGTAAGTAGCTGCATTGCGTTGCAGTTTACTTTATTATACCGCAGTGCAAATATTGCATTGTACAGCAGTTACTGGGTCAGGGAGCAATGCAAGGCGAGGCCACTCAGGCACACAAAAGGATTTATTGGCAGCATTCAGGATTAACGCATTCTTCCTCTGTTCAGGATTAAATCCGTCTGGTAGTGATAATAGTCACACACAGATTGTACACACATGGGAGTGATAGCATTCACTAAAATATTGGATAATTCGATCCTGTGTGTTGAATTCAGTTGAGCTTGTGATTGCTTTGAACTAAAAAATCTCTGGCAGTTTTCCCAGGGCGTCTTTGTTCTTGCGTTGACTGAACAGTGTGGTACTTACCTGTTGGTCCATTAGTGTGATCAGCTGTGAACAAGTGGTGCATTTCTTTGCAAAAGTGTGTGTTGTGTGGATTAGTGCAGTGATACTTCGTGTCTTGATCCCCTCCCTGTTGGCCCAGACACAGACGTGTCACTCATGTGTACAACCTAAAAGTTGATGTAAGCTGTGGTCATGGACAGTACAAGCAACAATACTTCAGGTCAAACTCATATTTCAAAGAATTGGATTATTATTCTTTCGTCTAGACTCAAAGATATCAGCAGTTACTTGGAGTGAAACTTAAAGGATTAAACGCAAAAGTCTTCATCAGTACAAGCTAGCTTCTGATGAATAGAGGTCAGGAATAGTTGCTTGGAATGGTCGCTTGGAGTGAAACAGAACAAGATACAAACAGAAATCTTTCCCGGTACAAGGCTTGAGGGTGAAGTCAGTTCACTAGGTGCTCTATCAGCCAGTGTGTGAGGGCACCAGCCCACAGCATCAGAATGTCGCTGATCAAACGCAAGCTGAGGATTCAGCGCACGCTGGACTTTCTGGAGCGTGACGAGGCGGAGAAAGAACTACGCAGGCTACGTCACGCTCAGGAGCTAGAGGAAAATTCTCACAAGAAAGACATTTTGGTGATAGACTCTGGTCGCCCTGTCTACTTCTGGCACTGGAAGGTGCACAAAAATGCCTGTGATCACGGCTATATCTTCATCAAGACTCGCTTCAAAATCAACGTGAGTGGTCTGACTGGCGCTGCCTGGTTCCACTTGTGGTCAGGTTGTCATATCAGTAAGATGTGAGAAGATGTGTTGGTGAGGACAATATGAAGACAACGCATCTCTTACACTTGCACATTCTCTATTGCTGTGTGGTTCCAACAATTCCCAGTGTCTTTTTGGTTGTCTTAATTGTCACTCTCTTTCAGACTGAGTTATGAAATCTGTGGTAGTACATGTATCCCCTTTCATTTAGCTTTGTGTGCACTAGACTTATAGTTGTCCTCTGAGTGCCCACCAGGAAGACTTGGCGCAGACACAGCAGAAAAGACTATTGGACAAGTCTGTCAACAGGCACATTCATACAGACAGGCAGATAGACACACAGACAGGCAGAAACACTCACACACACACACACACACACACACACACACACACACACACACACACACACAGACAGACTAACACTAACACACACACTCACACACACACACACACACACATGCATGCATGCATGCGTGCACCAATGCATACACACACACACACACACACACACACACATACACACACCCGTCACTACATGTATACAATTAAGCTTACTTTTGACCCCTGCAACACCAGTATGCCAGATGTACAGATGTGGCTGATGTATGTCACTGTCAGTGTATATGTTTGACTGTCTCACTGTAAATGTGTCGTTGTTTCTTCCCCAGAGTGTGGACAGGGTACTGCACGTTGAGGATGACCAGATCGACACCGCCCCTACCACACCCCGGGTAGGCTCCACCCCCCGAACACCCCACCCCCCTGATGACCGCAGCCCCACCCCCTCAGAAACCCACACTCCCCGCCCTCCAGACAGCCCTGCCCCTCAGTCCCCTCTAAGTCCCTCCCACCGTTCTGTGAGCATCAACACCTCGCGTGTCTCTGTCAAAGTCTCTGCCCATGAATCCAGCAGCAGCACTCTCCCTGTCCGCAACAGCACACCACGATCAGCCAAGAAAAACACGCCCAGGAACAATGACAGCAACAACAGGAAGAAGGTCGGCCGAGGGGTCAAGACCACAGGGGGCAGAGGTCGTGTCATGGTCAGCACACTGCGGGGAACTCGCGTGGTTGCTCGCAATGACAAAGACGGGCTGTATTACCCTGGTGAGTTGTGAGCTGGTCTAGCTAAGTGAGTTGTCTGGCTGAATGATCGAGTTGTTAGTTTGGCTTAGTGAGTTATGAGCCAGTCTGGCTAGGTGATTTATGTCTGGCTGAATGAGTTGTTAATGTGGCTCAGTGAGTTATGAGCGGAATGGCTGAGTAAGTCATGAGTGTGGCTCAGTGATTTGAGGCATGTTTGGAAAATACCCGATTTTTCCTTCCGCTCTCCAGTCCGCCCAGCTGGAAATGGGTACCTGACCCTTTTTAGGGCCGGTGAGGGCGAAGGCAGCGAGATAGAGAAGTGGACACCGCCCTCCTTAAGCTGGCTGGAGGGTAGTTGAAATCTCTAACATCTCGCTTTCCTACCACCAAAAATGGCCATGGGACTACCTTTACCCATAGGAATCAGTATCTGTGTGTGAGTGTGCTAGTTTGTGTGTGTGTGTGCGAGTTTTCGTGCATGTAAACATGTGGTGTGTGTGTTTTTGTTGACTCACATGCGAAGCAAAAGTGAGTCTATGTACTCACCCGAGTCGTCCGTCCGTCCGTCCGTCCGGACGTCCGGCCGTACGTCCGTCCGTCCGTCCGGAAAACTTTAACGTTGGATATTTCTTGAACACTATTCAGTCTATCAGTACCAAATTTGGCAAGATGGTGTATGATGACAAGGCCCCAAAAAACATACAAAGCATCTTGACCTTGCTTCAAGGTCAAGGTCGCAGGGGCCATAAATGTTGCCTAAAAAACAGCTATTTTTCACATTTTTCACATTTTCTCTGAAGTTTTTGAGATTGAATACCTCACCTATATATGATATATAGGGCAAAGTAAGCCCCATCTTTTGATACCAGTTTGGTTTACCTTGCTTCAAGGTCAAGGTCACAGGAGCTCTTCAAAGTTGGATTGTATACATATTTTGAAGTGACCTTGACCCTGAACTATGGAAGATAACTGTTTCAAACTTAAAAATTATGTGGGGCACATGTTATGCTTTCATCATGAGACACATTTGGTCACATATGATCAAGGTCAAGGTCACTTTGACCCTTATGAAATGTGACCAAAATAAGGTAGTGAACCACTAAAAGTGACCATATCTCATGGTAGAAAGAGCCAATAAGCACCATTGTACTTCCTATGTCTTGAATTAACAGCTTTGTGTTGCATGACCTTGGATGACCTTGACCTTGGGTCAAGGTCACATGTATTTTGGTAGGAAAAATGTGTAAAGCAGTTCTTAGTGTATGATGTCATTGCTAGGTTTAGGTCAAGCATGTGAGTCGTATGGGCTTTGCCCTTCTTGTTACCGGAGCAGTGTGCTATAAATTTTACAACATTACTGAGCCACTGGTGATTGCTGCATTACCAGGCAAGGTGTCGAGGTGTCCCAACGTGCGTCACGCCACAGTAGAGTTTTGTGACGGTGAGCGGGAGGTGTTGACACGATTCATCATACCTGTGTCTGGTGCTGTGGCCTGCCCTCCTCTACAGGTAACACACACACACACACACACACACACACACACACACACACACACACACACACACACACATACATGCACGCACACTCGCACACTGATTCATTGTTGGATGATATACTTTCCTACTTTAAATGCAGGCAACATTCTCTCACCTTGGTGCCGAAAGCTATGAAAACCCAGATGTTTTGCCGCTTATACTTTGACTTTTCCCTTTACACCTGGTACGTGCCTGTCTCACCTGTGTGTACTGTGTGTTTGATATTTGTGTTGCCCCTATCACCTGACCCTTTCACACCTATGCTACCTGTGTTCTTCGTGCCTCTGACACCTGTGTAATTGACCTGTATCCTTCACCCCTGTATGACCTGTGTGTGTGTGTGACAGGTGGGGGACTATGCCCTGGTGCAGGTGGTAAACCTGGAGCAGGCGGCAGAGTGCTACGCGCCGTGCATCGTGCAGTTCACACCCCAATGCAGACAGGCCCAGGCCCAGTTCTACACCGTCATGCTCTACAACGGACAGAAAGTATGTACTGGTAGACATTTGACACCAAACAACACTGTCATGCTCTACGGCAGACAGAAAGTATGTACTGGTAGACATTTGACACCAAACAACACAGACAGAAGGTATGTACTGGTAGACATTTGACACCAAACAACACTGTCATGCTCTACGGCAGACAGAAAGTATGGACTGGTAGACATTTGACACTAAACAACACTGTCATGCTCTACGGCAGACAGAAAGTATGTACTGGTAGACATTTGACACCAAACAACACTGTCATGCTCTACGGCAGACAGAAAGTATGTACTGGTAGACATTTGACACTAAACAACACTGTCATGCTCTACGGCAGACAGAAAGTATGTATACTGGCGGTAGACATTTGACACCAAAAACTCAGTCATGCTCTATTTCAGACAGAAGGTATGTACTGGTAGACATTTGACACCATGTTCTGCAACAGGCAGAAAGTATGCGGGCAGATTTAGAATGAAGTTTTGAACAGTCATACCCTATATCCAACATGAAATGTGACCCTCCACCACGAAATGAGTCGCATGTCACCTCACGCGGTTCTGCGCTAGGCATAATATAAGTCCGCGGGGTGTCTAGTAACAGTGTGAGGGTCACCATAATCACTGGCTTATAACTCAAACAGTGTTCACTCTTTTCTAAAACGGTTTTCACCACTGGATAGAGAATAAAAAACTCTTTAAGAAAATGTAAAAATATGAAAATCATGAAAAGGTGACATGCGACTCATTCCGTGGTGGAGGGTCACAAATATGCACAACCATTGCAAAGGAACAGAGTTTTCAAAATGACTATGAACATGATATTCAAAACTCCCTTGAACAGTCATACCCTATTTTGAACATGAAGTACTCGCAATCTTTGCAAAGAAACAGAGAATGTTCATGGTGATGATAACGATGATGAGGACGATGATGATGGTGGTGACGACGATAATGATGAGGACGATGATGATGGTGGTGACGATGATAATGATGAGGACGATGATGATGGTGGTGACGATGATGATGATGAGGACGATGATGATGGTGACGATGATAATGATGAGGACGATGATGATGGTGGTCACGATAATGATGATGAGGACGATGATGGTGGTGACGGTGATGATGATGAGGACGATGATGATGGTGGTCACGATAATGATGATGAGGACGATGATGGTGGTGACGGTGATGATGATGAGGACGATGATGATGGTGGTGACGATAATGATGATGACGGTGATGATGGTGGTGAGGATGATGAGGATGTTGATGATGATGATGTTGTGCAGGTAACGACACGCAGAATCCACCTGGTGAAGATTAGCAAGGAGAGGTTTGAGCTGTCGGCACGCTACATCGCCGCAGTGCAGGGCGAGGACAGGAAGAAGTAAGTCAGCCATTTCACGTCACGCTGCTCTTTTGGTCCCCTGGCCTTTCACATTTCTTCTTCGTTCATTGGCTCTCCCTCGTTCACTAATTTCATGTACCCTGGGGTGGGTGGGAACCCAGGATCAGTTTGATAAGCCACATTTTGGGTGTGACCCATTTTGTTAATAAGAGCGAAGTTAGGATTGAAAAGAGATATTTAATTAACCGCTCCTAACTCCAAAGAAATTGTTAAAACCGCTCTTTACGAAGGACTGCCTCGACCCTGCTCTTACTGAGTTTTGAAACGCCCTTAGATAATTTATGGCGGCTAATGTGACTTGTTTGCAGACCTGTTTACCAGTACGATTTAGGCGTATTTTGTACGCCAAATTATTATCAGTACGCAAATACGCGACACACGCACAAAATACGCATAAGAAAAAGTCTAGAATACGTTTTCCGGTGTTGGTGTGCTGATTACGGGATGGTACAACTGATACCGGTTTCGGTCGAAGGGAGATAACTATGACAGCGAGTCTTCAGCTGTGGAAACCTTGTTCAGTTGTTGGCACGTGCGATCGTCTGGACAATCGTGGCAAAATGAAGCGGTAAAATGTGACAGTTTCGGATGACTGTACCAAGTCTAAACAGCAGAAGCAGCAGATTTTCTTGGAGAAATATAAGAAAGAGCCAGGAATTGTGGAGTCTACTATGGGAAAAAGTCATGCACACTGCAAGTATTGTAAATCAGATTTCTCCGTTGTCCATGCTGGGAAATATGACATCGAATGACACTGCAGTTCCAAAACTCACATGGACAAGGTTGCTGCAAAGAAATCCGCTGAAAGCTGCCAAGGAATTATTAAGTTCATTCCCGCAAAGCAAATCCTGCCAGAAGAAAAGGCTGTAGTCCGTGCTGAAGCAATGTTTTCTGAGATGATTGTAAAAATGAACTTGCCACTGTCAACCGCAGATGTTATTTCACGAACTTCATCTTTTCATTATCAATCTGCTTGGAAGACACTGGTTATAATGTTATAAACTGACAGGTAAATAAAATTGTTTTATCCCTGTTGTATCGGAAGGAGTTAAATTCTGAAGATGTTCACAAGACATGCTATTCTTACACAAACACGTTTGCACCCACGGCCCACGTACGTTTTGCCTAGCCCATAATTATGGCTTTGCTTGCAAAGTACGCCAACTTTTTGAAAAATACACTTAACTTTTTGAAAAAGTACTCTTGCCTCAGGTTTAGGGTAAACAGGTCTGTGTTTGTCAACTTGCGCATCCACTGAACCAAATGTACCGGCACGGTTGGCCTAGTGGTAAGGCGTCCGCCCCGTGATCGGGAGGTCGTGGGTTCGAACCCCGGCCGGGTCATACCTAAGACTTTAAAATTGGCAATCTAGTGGCTGCTCCGCCTGGCGTCTGGCATTATGGGGTTAGTGCTAGGACTGGTTGGTCCGGTGTCAGAATAATGTGACTGGGTGAGACATGAAGCCTGTGCTGCGACTTCTGTCTTGTGTGTGGCGCACGTTAAATGTCAAAGCAGCACCGCCCTGATATGGCCCTTCGTGGTCGGCTGGGCGTTAAACAAACAAACAAACAAACTGGACCAAATGTGCACCTGGATAGAATAGATTCACAGTGGTATCTACATTTTCTGTAGAGCACGGCATAAGTCGGTAGTGGATCTCAGCTTTTATATGTTCAAGTAGTCTGGTGTGCATTCCTGTACACACATAACTGTTCAAAGTGTTGGCTGATCAACTGGTCTTAGTGTTGTTTCTGGAGTACTTTGGCTGTTCTTACTTTGTATGTTTTATTGTTCTTTTTTTTTGTTTTTTTAAAGTTATTGTCATATGTTGATTTGGTTGTTTTAAGAGCAGATGAACCACCATTTTCCCATCTATTGTAATTAATTGTATTAACAATAAATGGTCTTATGTTTGTGTACTTATTGTGAGTGGCCTTAGGTACAGAGTGATGTACTGTTGTTGTGTCAGGGGTACAGAGTGATGTACTGTTGTTGTGTCAGGGGTACAGAGTGATGTACTGTTGTTGTGTCAGGGGTACAGAGTGATGTACTGTTGTTGTGTCAGGGGTACAGAGTGATGTACTGTTGTTGTGTCGGGGGTACAGAGTGATGTACTGTTGTTGTGTCAGGGGTACAGAGTGATGTACTGTTGTTGTGTTGGGGGTACAGAGTGATGTACTGTTGTTGTGTCAGGGGTACAGAGTGATGTACTGTTGTTGTGTCAGGGGTACAGAGTGATGTACTGTTGTTGTGTCAGGGGTACAGAGTGATGTACTGTTGTTGTGTCAGGGGTAGAGAGTGATGTGTTGTTTTTTAAGGGGTACTGAGTGATGTACTGTTGTTGTTTCAGAGTGGAGGACAAGGTGTATGTGTCTGGCAACAGGAAGAAGTCCAGGGAGAGGAAACAAGGGAGGAGGAGGTAAGACCAGGCCCGATGTGCATGAGAAAGTTACCCACGGGGTTGGAGCCAGCTTCATAGTCCGATTGGTTGAAATCACAAGCAAACATCAATTTCGAGCAATCCGCGGCTACCACTCGATGGGCAACTTTCTTGTGCAATCAGCCTAGTTCTCCAGCAACAGTCACAGCTGTTTGAAGTGTATCACTGTGAGAATCCCACCGATCAGAGCAAGTAACGCTCTTGAAACCTGAAATGAAGTGTTTCTTACGTTAAGTATGGTCACTCCACCTATTGTAGTTTGTCTGTGTGGTTCCTTTTAATCTTGTTGTCTTATTTGAATGTTCTTACGTCTTCTTTTTCTTTTGTTTTCAAGGTCAAGGTCGTCCTCTGAATCCAGGTCAAGGTCACCTGTTATATCACCTATGCGACCAAGGTCACCAACACCAGGTATAGGGTTGAGAGAGACGCCAAGTCCACCAAGATCAGCATCTATCTCACCCACAGCGTCACATCGACTTGAATTGAAAATTGTTGGTACGAAACCCATTCCTTGCTTGCAGAGATATGTGTGCATTTGTCAAAATGGTCACAGTATGCATGGCAGAAGAGCTGATGGTCACAAACAGGTTTTCCAGCAAAAAGTATAAAATACAAATATTGAAATGCTCTTTTCCGCCGTGGAATTAGGATATATTGATTGCTTTCATAGTAGAATCATCAAACATAACTCATCTACATGAAAATCATGATTTCATAATGAAAGGTAAATTGACGTAGACTTTGTGTCCTGATATCACACTCTTATTGTCACAGCTGTGATAATTTTGTGAGAATAACCTGTTGATATCTTTGTGTTTGTTTAATTATTTAAGAAGTGACCTTCCTGTATCCACAGTGAACATTTGTTACATTGTGTTTGTGCTGATCCTTGGCTGCTGATTTTCACACAGTAAGAAATCCACTCGTTGCACCGTTACTCTCATATTGGTAATAAGTTGCGATTCACCAAATCACTTTCACTGTTTCAGGTAGGAAAGACGAGGAAAGGTACAGGAACTCTGAGCGCAGGGTTGAATCTCGTTCACGCTCTCGCTCACAGTCTGGTTCTCCTGATCGACGAGACCGCTTACAAGGAAAATCAAGGTCACAGTCAAGGTCAGGATCAAGGTCACCTTCATCATCACCTGACAGAAAAAGCGGAACAAAGAGCAGTAAGAGAAGATCAGGTTCAAGTTCTGATGGGTCCATACACATTGAGGTTCAGCAAACAGTCCGCTCTGGAAAGAGGTCAAGGTCAGCTTCAAGGTCCAGATCTAGGTCAAGGTCCAGATCTAGGTCAAAGTCCAGATCTAGGTCAAGATCTACGTCAAGATCAAAGTCGCCTGAGGAACCACTGACTGAACGCCAGAAGGAATTAAAGAGACTGAAAAAGCAGTTGCAGGAACAGCAAGACCAGCAAGCCAGTGAATGGAGAGTGAGTTGTCATTGTGTGTCTCTCTTCTTCTTTGTTCATGGGCTTAGACTCCCACGTACACTCGTGTTTTTGCACGAGTGGAATTTTACGTGTATGACCGTTTTTACCCCGCCATTTAGGCAGCCATACGCCGCTTTCGGAGGAAGTGTGTGTCTCTCTGTCTTGTATGCCTTTGCGTTGTGCTCGTGTCTTTCTTTGTGTAAACTCTTCTTCTTCTGCTGAAACTCCCACGTACACTTGTGTTTTTGCACGAATGGATTTTTACGTGTATGACCGTTTTTATCCCGCCATTTAGGCAGTCTATAACCCACCGAACTCTGACATGGATTACAGGATCTTTTCCGTGGTCTTGTGCTTGCGTGTGCACACGAAGGGGGATAAGCCACTGGCAGGTCTGCGCATAGGTTGACCTGGGAAATCGGAAAAATCTCCACTATTAACCCACCAGACGGCCGCGGCAGGGATTCGAACTCACGACCTTCCGATTAAGAGGCCGACGTCTTACCACCCCGCCACAGCGCCCGTCTGTGTGAACTCTTGTCGTCTTTGCTGTTTTGTCATATGTGTGTGTTGGTATATATATCTGAACACTACAGTAAAACCTGAGTCTAGCGGACCCTTGTTGTAACGGCCACCTGCTACATACGGACAGTTTATCATGGTACGAACACGATTTCAACAATAACTAACCTTTAACGGGCGGACACCTGCCACTTACGGACGCGGACACGATTTTTCGGACCGTAGGAAGTGTAAACACTGTCACAAACGGACACAACGTACATAAAAACGCAACTTCGAAAACTCGACTGTTATGCAGTCAGTGCTCGGCAGCCGTAGCCGTAGCACAAATGGTTGTTGATTGGTTGTCCTGTCCCTTTTCTGACCAATCAGTGGCTTGTTTAGATGGAGACCCACTTTCGCTCACTCACTTTCGCTTTTCCGCATTGTGGATACAGTCACAACCAAAAGCAACAGTAGACTACTGTGTTTGAAAATGGAATCTCCGGCTCCAGCAGGAAAAAGAAAAGCGTTGACTTTAGAGCAGCGTGTCGCTGCCTTGAAAAAACTAGATAGCGGCCAATCATGCCGAGATGTGGCGAAGGAGATGGGATGTGGTAAAACACAGATCGCGAGGATCAAATCGGAAAAAGAAGACGTGATGAAGGAGTGGGAGTCAGGTGCGCGAATCGACCAAAAAACTGTGAAACGTCGGAAAACGCAATATGAAGACCTGAACAACGTGGTATGGGAGTGGTATGGCAACCATTTATCATTTACCACTCGTGACTCCCCCCTTCCCCCCTCCTACTAATCTCTCTCTCGATCTCTCTCTCTTTGTAAGCAATCGTTCGAAGGAAACAATAGTTAACACAGCTAAATTTTTGTTCCATGCATTTATGCTGAGACTAGAAAAACTGAATGAAACAAGAGCTGACCCAATTTGGTCGAGACACACTGCGGAATTTCCCGTTGAATGACTGATGAAGTCAGCTATTTTTAGCTTTGTGACGTCCGACTTGCGTGAGTTTGAATGCACAGTGTGTGTAGGGAACGGGGTAGGTGGGAGGGGGGTGGGGTGTTGTTGTTGTTGTTGTTTGCTACATGTATCATTTGTTTACTCACATTTTCAGTGAGTCTCATGTTCAATCCAATAAATACATACTACAGGACTGACAAAAAGTGTCTTGTTCATTTTACGTGCTCTTTGTAAAATATTGCCCCGGCCCCTCCACCTGTGAAGAAGGGACACCTGTCTAATAGGGACACTATTACCATTCCCCAAGGGTGTCCGTTAGAGACAGGTTTTACTGTAGTTGCTTTTGAAAGGGAAGCTTCTGGAACAGGACGAATTCAAAGATTTCTGTTCTGGGGCTTTATTGAAATATAAATGATCTTGTGTAGATGAATGTGACAGTAGTCAGTAAAATGAAAAACAAGCATGCAGTGGTTTACGTCTGAAGCGGTTGCCATGGTGCTGTGTTTCAGAGGATGAAGAGGAAGATGAAGAAGCTGAAACGACGACTGAGAGACAAGGAGAGTGGGGAGAAAGAGGACCAGCAGGGGGAGGAACAAACAGGTGAGGACACTTTTACCTGTATGTTGTACCTGTCTCAGCTTACTGCACTTTCTTTCGCTTGTCCCGTCCCTTGTGGTGCACGTCTGCTGTCCCGTCCCTTGTAGTGCACGTCTGCTTGTCCCGTCCCTTGTGGTGCACGTCTGCTTTCACATCCCTTGTGGTGCACGTCTGTTGTCCCGTCCCTTGTGGTGCACGTCTGTTGTCCCGTCCCTTGTGGTGCACGTCTGCTTGTCCCGTCCCTTGTGGTGCACGTCTGTTGTCCCGTCCCTTGTGGTGCACGTCTGCTTGTCCCGTCCCTTGTGGTGCACGTCTGCTGTCCCGTCCCTTGTGGTGCACGTCTGCTGTCCCGTCCCTTGTGGTGCATGTCTGCTTGTCCCGTCCCTTGTGGTGCACGTCTGCTGTCCCGTCCCTTGTGGTGCACGTCTGCTTGTCCCGTCCCTTGTGGTGCACGTCTGTTGTCCCGTCCCTTGTGGTGCACGTCTGCTGTCCCGTCCCTTGTGGTGCACGTCTGCTTGTCCCGTCCCTTGTGGTGCACGTCTGCTGTCCCGTCCCTTGTGGTGCACGTCTGCTTGTCCCGTCCCTTGTGGTGCACGTCTGCTGTCCCGTCCCTTGTGGTGCACGTCTGCTGTCCCGTCCCTTGTGGTGCACGTCTGTTGTCCCGTCCCTTGTGGTGCACGTCTGCTGTCCCGTCCCTTGTGGTGCATGTCTGCTGTCCCGTCCCTTGTGGTGCACGTCTGTTGTCCCGTCCCTTGTGGTGCACGTCTGCTGTCCCGTCCCTTGTGGTGCATGTCTGCTGTCCCGTCCCTTGTGGTGCACGTCTGCTTGTCCCGTCCCTTGTGGTGCATGTCTGCTGTCCCATCCCTTGTGATGCACGTCTGCTGTCCCGTCCCTTGTGGTGCACGTCTGCTGTCCCGTCCCTTGAGGTGCATGTCTGCTGTCCCGTCCCTTGTGGTGCACGTCTGCTGTCCCGTCCCTTGTGATGCACGTCTACTGTCCCGTCCCTTGTGATGCACGTCTGCTGTCCCGTCCCTTGTGGTGCACGTCTGCTGTCCCGTCCCTTGTGGTGCACGTCTGCTGTCCCGTCCCTTGTGATGCACGTCTGCTGTCCCATCCCTTGTGATGCACGTCTACTGTCCCGTCCCTTGTGATGCACGTCTACTGTCCCGTCCCTTGTGATGCATGTCTGCTGTCCCGTCCCTTGTGATGCACGTCTGTTGTCCCGTCCCTTGTGGTGCACGTCTGCTTGTCCCGTCCCTTGTGGTGCACGTCTGCTGTCCCGTCCCTTGTGGTGCACGTCTGCTGTCCCGTCCCTTGTGATGCACGTCTGCTTGTCCCGTCCCTTGTGGTGCACGTCTGCTTGTCCCGTCCCTTGTGGTGCACGTCTGTTGTCCCGTCCCTTGTGGTGCACGTCTGCTGTCCCGTCCCTTGTGGTGCATGTCTGCTTGTCCCGTCCCTTGTGGTGCATGTCTGCTTGTCCCGTCCCTTGTGGTGCACGTCTGCTGTCCCGTCCCTTGTGGTGCACGTCTGCTGTCCCGTCCCTTGTGGTGCACGTCTGTTGTCCCGTCCCTTGTGGTGCACGTCTGCTGTCCCGTCCCTTGTGGTGCACGTCTGCTGTCCTGTCCCTTGTGGTGCACGTCTGCTTGTCCCGTCCCTTGTTGTGCACGTCTGCTGTCCCGTCCCTTGTGGTGCACGTCTGCTGTCCCGTCCCTTGTTGTGCACGTCTGCTGTCCCGTCCCTTGTGGTGCACGTCTGCTTGTCCCGTCCCTTGTGGTGCACGTCTGTTGTCCCGTCCCTTGTGGTGCATGTCTGCTGTCCCGTCCCTTGTGATGCACGTCTACTGTCCCGTCCCTTGTGGTGCACGTCTGCTTGTCCCGTCCCTTGTGGTGCACGTCTGCTGTCCTGTCCCTTGTGGTGCACGTCTGCTTGTCCCGTCCCTTGTGGTGCACGTCTGTTGTCCCGTCCCTTGTGGTGCACGTCTGCTGTCCCGTCCCTTGTGGTGCACGTCTGCTTGTCCCGTCCCTTGTGGTGCACGTCTGCTGTCCTGTCCCTTGTGGTGCACGTCTGCTTGTCCCGTCCCTTGTGGTGCACGTCTGTTGTCCCGTCCCTTGTGGTGCACGTCTGCTGTCCTGTCCCTTGTGGTGCACGTCTGCTGTCCCGTCCCTTGTGGTGCACGTCTGCTGTCCCGTCCCTTGTGGTGCACGTCTGCTGTCCTGTCCCTTGTGGTGCACGTCTGCTGTCCCGTCCCTTGTGGTGCACGTCTGCTGTCCCGTCCCTTGTGGTGCACGTCTGTTGTCCCGTCCCTTGTGGTGCACGTCTACTGTCCCGTCCCTTGTGGTGCACGTCTGCTTGTCCCGTCCCTTGTGGTGCACGTCTGCTGTCCTGTCCCTTGTGGTGCACGTCTGCTGTCCCGTCCCTTGTGGTGCACGTCTGCTGTCCCGTCCCTTGTGGTGCACGTCTGTTGTCCCGTCCCTTGTGGTGCACGTCTGCTTGTCCCGTCCCTTGTGATGCACGTCTGCTCGTCCCGTCCCTTGTGATGCACGTCTGCTGTCCCGTCCCTTGTGGTGCACGTCTGCTCGTCCCGTCCCTTGTGGTGCACGTCTGCTTGTCCCGTCCCTTGTGGTGCACGTCTGCTTGTCCCGTCCCTTGTGGTGCACGTCTGCTTGTCCCGTCCCTTGAGGTGCACGTCTGCTTGTCCCGTCCCTTGAGGTGCACGTCTGCTTGTCCCGTCCCTTGTGGTGCACGTCTGCTTGTCCCGTCCCTTGTGGTGCACGTCTGCTTGTCCCGTCCCTTGAGGTGCACGTCTGCTTGTCCCGTCCCTTGAGGTGCACGTCTGCTTGTCCCGTCCCTTGTGGTGCACGTCTGCTTGTCCCGTCCCTTGTGGTGCACGTCTGCTGTCCCGTCCCTTGTGATGCACGTCTGCTTGTCCCGTCCCTTGTGGTGCACGTCTGCTTGTCCCGTCCCTTGTGGTGCACGTCTGCTTGTCCCGTCCCTTGAGGTGCACGTCTGCTTGTCCCGTCCCTTGAGGTGCACGTCTGCTTGTCCCGTCCCTTGTGGTGCACGTCTGCTGTCCCGTCCCTTGTGGTGCACGTCTGCTTGTCCCGTCCCTTGTGGTGCACGTCTGCTTTCACATGACATTCTGTCCATATCGGGCCGGGGGAATCGATTTTCCTGGCTGCAGAGAAAACTACACTCGCTTTTTCCTATGTACACTGTAACTCAGTAGTCTGCATTGGATTGGAAGAGCAAGCTGCCTAGTTGTAGGTATAGTGTGTGAGTGTGTGTGTGTATATACATAACGCACCCTTTTTTGACTCACATGCGAAGCAAAAGTGAGTCTATGTACTCACCCGAGTCGTCCGTCCGTCCGGACGTCCGTCCGTCCGTCCGGAAAACTTTAACGTTGGATATTTCTTGGACACTATTCAGTCTATCAGTACCAAATTTGGCAAGATGGTGTATGATGACAAGGCCCCAAAAAACATACATAGCATCTTGACCTTGCTTCAAGGTCAAGGTCGCAGGGGCCATAAATGTTGCCTAAAAAACAGCTATTTTTCATATTTTTCCCATTTTCTCTGAAGTTTTTGAGATTCAATACCTCACCTATATATGATATATAGGGCAAAGTAAGCCCCATCTTTTGATACCAGTTTGGTTTACCTTGCTTCAAGGTCAAGGTCACAGGAGCTCCTCAAAGTTGGATTGTATACATATTTTGAAGTGACCTTGACCCTGAACTATGGAAGATAACTGTTTCAAACTTAAAAATTATGTGGGGCACATGTTATGCTTTCATCATGAGACACATTTGGTCACATATGATCAAGGTCAAGGTCACTTTGACCCTTATGAAATGTGACCAAAATAAGGTAGTGAACCACTAAAAGTGACCATATCTCATGGTAGAAAGAGCCAATAAGCACCATTGTACTTCCTATGTCTTGAATTAACAGCTTTGTGTTGCATGACCTTGGATGACCTTGACCTTGGGTCAAGGTCACATGTATTTTGGTAGGAAAAATGTGTAAAGCATGTGAGTCGTATGGGCTTTGCCCTTCTTGTTTGTTCTTGAAAGCAAAGTAGAGACAGCGAGGAGTAGTTGATTTTTTACCATATGCTTCTTTTCTGTCATGTTCATTGTCAGCTTTGAAAACAAACAAAAAGGATTAAGATTGCGGTTGCAATGAGCAGTATTTTCTGATTTTTCATTACATGCTAATTGTGCGTGTATATTTACCTTCAATTTTGCAGAGGAGGAAGAGGGACCCATCGTGACCCCACGTCTGCTACAGCTACGACGCACATTACCTGAGCTGCAGCCAGCGGAGGAGGTCCTGGCTCGCTTTTCTGACGACGGCTGGTACTACAGAGGTACGTCATACAAAGAGAGAATTTTAAGTTTTACGCCAGAAGGGGCATATTTCCGGGTGTTACCCCGACTTTAGATGAGATACCATGCAGTTGTATGTGTGTTTAGGTGTACCTGCATTCCTCCGAAAACGGCGTATGGCTGCCTAAATGGCGGGGTAAAAAACGGTCATACACGTAAAATTCCACTCGTGCAAAAAACACGAGTGTACGTGGGAGTTTCAGCCCACGAACGCAGAAGAAGAAGAAGGCGTACCTGCACACAACTCAAAACAACAAGCAGTTTGGGTATTGATTTTTGGCGATGTGTTCAAGTTCTTATCCCATGTAAAAGCACAGCCAGATCTGAGATGGTCAGCCTTAAACTGTATGATATGTACTGTTTGATATTAACTGGGTGAAATGTACTGTTGATTTATAACTGTATGATATGTACTGTTTGATAGTAACTGGGAGAAATGTACTGTTGATTTATAAAATGTACTGTTGATTTATAACTGTGTGATATGTACTGTTTGATATTAACTGGGAGAAATGTACTGTTGATTTATAACTGTGTGATATGTACTGTTTGATATTAACTGGGAGAAATGTACTGTTGATTTATAACTGTGTGATATGTACTGTTTGATATTAACTGGGAGAAATGTACTGTTGATTTAGTTTGATATTAACTGGGAGAAATGTACTGTTGATTTATAACTGTGTGATATGTACTGTTTGATATTAACTGGGTGAAATGTACTGTTGATTTATAACTGTATGATATGTACTGTTTGATATTAACTGTGTGATATGTACTGTTGATTTATAACTGTGTGATATGTACTGTTTGATATTAACTGGGAGAAATGTACTGTTGATTTAGTTTGATATTAACTGGGAGAAATGTACTGTTGATTTATAACTGTATGATATGTACTGTTTGATATTAACTGGGTGAAATGTACTGTTGATTTATAACTGTATGATATGTACTGTTTGATATTAACTGTGTGATATGTACTGTTGATTTATAACTGTGTGATATGTACTGTTTGATATTAACTGGGAGAAATGTACTGTTGATTTAGTTTGATATTAACTGGGAGAAATGTACTGTTGATTTATAACTGTGTGATATGTACTGTTTGATATTAAGTGGGAGAAATGTACTGTTGATTTATAACTGTGTGATATGTACTGTTTGATATTAACTGGGAGAAATGTACTGTTGATTTATAACTGTGTGATATGTACTGTTTGATATTAACTGGGAGAAATGTACTGTTGATTTATAACTGTGTGATATGTACTGTTTGATATTAACTGGGAGAAATGTACTGTTGATTTATAACTGTGTGATATGTACTGTTTGATATTAACTGGGAGAAATGTACTGTTGATTTATAACTGTGTGATATGTACTGTTTGATGTTAACTGGGAGAAATGTACTGTTGATTTATAACTGTATGATATGTACTGTTTGATATTAACTGGGTGAAATGTACTGTTGATTTATAACTGTATGATATGTACTGTTTGATAGTAACTGGGAGAAATGTACTGTTGATTTATAACTGTGTGATATGTACTGTTTGATATTAACTGGGAGAAATGTACTGTTGATTTATAACTGTATGATATGTACTGTTTGATATTAACTGGGAGAAATGTACTGTTGATTTATAACTGTGTGATATGTACTGTTTGATATTAACTGGGAGAAATGTACTGTTGATTTATAACTGTGTGATATGTACTGTTTGATATTAACTGGGAGAAATGTACTGTTGATTTATAACTGTGTGATATGTACTGTTTGATATTAACTGGGAGAAATGTACTGTTGATTTATAACTGTATGATATGTACTGTTTGATAGTAACTGGGAGAAATGTACTGTTGATTTATAACTGTGTGATATGTACTGTTTGATATTAACTGGGAGAAATGTACTGTTGATTTATAACTGTGTGATATGTACTGTTTGATATTAACTGGGAGAAATGTACTGTTGATTTATAACTGTGTGATATGTACTGTTTGATATTAACTGGGAGAAATGTACTGTTGATTTATAACTGTGTGATATGTACTGTTTGATATTAACTGGGAGAAATGTACTGTTGATTTATAACTGTATGATATGTACTGTTTGATAGTAACTGGGAGAAATGTACTGTTGATTTATAACTGTATGATATGTACTGTTTGATATTAACTGGGTGAAATGTACTGTTGATTTATAACTGTATGATATGTACTGTTTGATAGTAACTGGGAGAAATGTACTGTTGATTTATAACTGTGTGATATGTACTGTTTGATATTAACTGGGAGAAATGTACTGTTGATTTATAACTGTGTGATATGTACTGTTTGATATTAACTGGGAGAAATGTACTGTTGATTTATAACTGTGTGATATGTACTGTTTGATGTTAAGTGTGAGCATTGTACTGTTGATTTATAACTCTGTGATAATATGTACTGTTTGATTTTAACTGTCCCTGCAGGCACTGTACAGCAGAACTTGGGAGACCTGAGTTACATCGTGGAGGACGCCACAGGCTACGTGGAGCGCATCTGGAGAGAGGACATTATCTCCGACTATGATGACAAGGCTCCTGCACTTACTGTAAGGCTGCTTTCTTTCTCATGGCCGTTTGTAGTTGTAGTGCTTGTTCTTGCGCCTGTGTGGATGTGTCTGTGTGCGTGTTTGCATGGTTTTTCATTTTTATGTGAACATTTTTGGTTGTGTGTATTCAAGACATTGTGTTCACCCTCCCAGTCTGGACTTATTAGTATTATACATACTTGATACGAATAGGCTATTTTGCCCATTGCTATACAGTGCCCCCCGCCCCTTTGAAGACCTCAACAAAATCTGTGAAAATCAGGTCTGAAAGGTCCTTGTCTACATTTTTATACCGAAATCGCCATTTGACCATTAAAATGCAGAGTCTATCATCTACAAATATCAACAATACACCCCCTTTCGATCAGGAAAGACGAAGCCAGTGTAGCCGTTTGAAAATTCATTGTAGTATTCCAGCGTAGTACTCATAGTAGCATATCCTTATTTGGAAAATGCCAAGCGCAAAACTCCTCTCAAATCCCGTGCATTTCGTGCGTTTACAAAAAAGCGTGGACAGCGCTCCAGTGTCAAACTGTTGCTGCACTTGTTTGGGCGTGGCTATAAGCATAGTGACATGAATTTGATTGGTCAGTATTTTTAGGCAAAGCACATGTTCTCAGCAAACAGAAAACAAAATATTGGAAGCGTGAGTCACGCTACCCCAAAATAAAATCTTTTTTTACATATATTTTTTTTTCTATAACTTTTTTCCCCATGGTTCATTCATCATCTGACATAACTTTTTAGCAAAATCTAATATGATTATTGAAAAAAAGCAAACATGTAGACGACCACCTTTAAAGAGGGGGATCTTAAGATGGTGGCCGAGTGGTAACGCACTTGCGCTCGGAAGTGAGAGGTTGCGAGTTCGACCCTGGGTCAGGGCGTTAGCAATTTTCTCCCCCCTTTCCTAACCTAGGTGGTGGGTTCAAGTGCTAGTCTTTCGGATGAGACGAAAAACCGAGGTCCCTTCGTGTACACTACATTGGGGTGTGCACGTTAAAGATCCCACGATTGACAAAAGGGTCTTTCCTGGCAAAATTGTATAGGCATAGATAACAATGTCCACCAAAATACCCGTGTGACTTGGAATAATAGGCCGTGAAAAGTAGGATATGCGCCGAAATGGCTGCGATCTGCTGGCCGATGTGAATGCGTGATGTATTGTGTAAAAAAATTCCATCTCACACGGCATAAATAAATCCCTGCGCCTTGAATATGTGCGCGATATAAATTGCATAAAATACACACAAAAAAATAAAAATAAATAAATCCCTGCGCTTAGAACTGTACCCACGGAATACGCGCGATATAAGCCTCATATTGATATATTGATATTGATATTGAGGACCAAGTCCACGAAAATAAATTCTTTGAAAATTTCTCACGCTCGACAGAAAACAGCCAGGATGTTCCCGTTCGGTGAGCGTTCAAATGGAAGTATGCTTGTACTGTATGTAGACGCTCGGGGAGCTCTGTGATGGTTTACGGGAGGCTTACTGTGCCTTTAAGAAGAGGTGTTTTAAGAATTAAGGGGGTGAATTAACAGATGTTATCAACAGAAAATCTGTATAACAAAAAATCAAGGTCTTAAATTGGGGGGTCTTAAAAGGGCGCTTCTGCTGTATCTGTATCTGTATATATGTGTATGACTGTACAGGATGAGGACCGTGTGGTTGCACTACACCTCTCTCACAGCAGCAGCTACGCGCCGGGTGTGGTGCAGTCGGTGGATGAGATGCTGCAGACGGTGACCGTTCAGTTCTACGACGGTCAGACCGGCAGCGTGGCTAGGGCGGAGGTGTACCGGTTGCCACGCGACAAGTACAACCATGATGTGCTGCACATACAGCTGCGACAGCGTGGCATGCTGGGACTGTCTGTGGTGGCCAGGGATGACACTACGGGCCAGTACTTCCCTGGTAAGTCTTGCTATTTTTGCCCTGCTTGGTGTCTGCCTGCCTCAACAGTCAGCGGCAGCCAGTAATATTAACACAGCTCTTCCACTGCTTGGCTTTGATTTGCCATTGTTATCTCAGCAGCAGCAGCTAGGGAAAGTAAAGCTTACTCAGCCATGAAAGAGTGTCCCTGTCAGCTTCATCAAAGTTTTGAGAAGGTGCTGCATTTTTTTCCAGCTGAACTGCTAACTGACAATTACCTGCAACCAAGGAACTCTTTATTGCCATCCAGTTTGGTGTGTGTTGCATGTAATCAGTGGTAATGTTACACATATTCCAGACCATACAGTGGAATGTTACAGGGCTAGGAGACCATACAGTGGAATGTTTCAAGCATCGTATGATATACAGTGGTGATGTTACACGGCTTACAGACCATACAGTGGTAATGTTACAAGCATCGTATGATATACAGTGGTGATGTTACACGGCTTACAGACCATACAGTGGTAATGTTACAAGCATCGTATGATATACAGTGGTGATGTTACAGGGCTAACAGACCATACAGTGGTAATGTTACAAGCATCGTATGATATACAGTGGTGATGTTACACGGCTTACAGACCATACAGTGGTAATGTTACAAGCATCGTATGATATACAGTGGTGATGTTACACGGCTTACAGACCATACAGTGGAATGTTACGTGGATCGTATGATATACAGTGGTAATGTTACACGGCTTACAGACCATACAGTGGTAATGTTACAAGCATCGTATGATATACAGTGGTAATGTTACATGAATTACAGACCATACAGTGGTAATGTTACACGGGTTACAGACATACTGTAAAAAGGTAACATGTGTTTCAGGTAAAGTGTTGGAGGTGGAGGAGGGAGGTCAGCAGTACGTGTTACGATGGAGCGAGGGGTCGCAGAGCAAGCAGCTGCCAGTCCACATCTTCAGCGCGATGACTCGACGCCAGCGACTGCTGATCGGCGATCGCGTCCTTGCCATGGCCGACCCAGATAAAGTCGCCTTCCTGCCTGGACAGATCATTGGTGCCCAGGACGGGGCTCTGGTTGTGCGCTTCTGTGACGGACAAGTGTGAGTTATCTCTTCCTCCGTCTCTGTCACAATTTGGTGCTGTGTATGTGTGTTCTGTGGTGTATTAATGAGTTATTTCTTCCTATGTCTCTGTCACACTTTGGTGCTGTGTATGTGTGTTCTGTGGTGTATCAATGAGTTATTTCTTTCTATGTCTCTGTCACACTTTGTTGCTGTGTATGTGTGTTCTGTGGTGTATCAATGAGTTATTTCTTTCTATGTCTCTGTCACACTTTGTTGCTGTGTATGTGTGTTCTGTGGTGTATCAATGAGTTATTTCTTTCTATGTCTCTGTCACACTTTGTTGCTGTGTATGTGTGTTCTGTGGTGTATCAATGAGTTATTTCTTTCTATGTCTCTGTCACACTTTGGTGCTGTGTATGTGTGTTCTGTGGCGTACAAGTGTGAGTTATCTCTTTCTATGTCTCTGTCACACTTTGGTGCTGTGTATGTGTGTTCTGTGGTGTATTAATGAGTTATTTCTTCCTATGTCTCTGTTACACTTTGGTGCTGTGTATGTGTGTTCTGTGGTGTATTAATGAGTTATTTCTTCCTATGTCTCTGTTACACTTTGGTGCTGTGTATGTGTGTTCTGTGGTGTATTAATGAGTTATCTCTTTCTATGTCTCTGTCACACTTTGGTGCTGTGTATGTGTGTTCTGTGGCGTACAAGTGTGAGTTATCTCTTTCTATGTCTCTGTCACACTTTGGTGCTGTGTATGTGTGTTCTGTGGTGTATTAATGAGTTATCTCTTTCTATGTCTCTGTCACACTTTGGTGCTGTGTATGTGTGTTCTGTGGTGTATTAATGAGTTATCTCTTTCTATGTCTCTGTTACACTTTGGTGCTGTGTATGTGTGTTCTGTGGTGTATTAATGAGTTATCTCTTCCTATGTCTCTGTTACACTTTGGTGCTGTGTATGTGTGTTCTGTGGTGTATTAATGAGTTATTTCTTCCTATGTCTCTGTCACACTTTGGTGCTGTGTATGTGTGTTCTGTGGTGTATTAATGAGTTATCTCTTTCTATGTCTCTGTCACACTTTGGTGCTGTGTATGTGTGTTCTGTGGTGTATTAATGAGTTATCTCTTTCTATGTCTCTGTCACACTTTGGTGCTGTGTATGTGTGTTCTGTGGTGTATTAATGAGTTATTTCTTCCTATGTCTCTGTTACACTTTGTTGCTGTGTATGTGTGTTCTGTGGTGTATTAATGAGTTATTTCTTCCTATGTCTCTGTCACAATTTGGTGCTGTGTATGTGTGTTCTGTGGTGTATTAATGAGTTATTTCTTCCTATGTCTCTGTCACACTTTGGTGCTGTGTATGTGTGTTCTGTGGTGTATTAATGAGTTATTTCTTCCTATGTCTCTGTCACACTTTGGTGCTGTGTATGTGTGTTCTGTGGTGTATTAATGAGTTATTTCTTCCTATGTCTCTGTTACACTTTGTTGCTGTGTATGTGTGTTCTGTGGCGTACAAGTGTGTTATCTCTTTCTATGTCTCTGTCACACTTTGGTGCTGTGTATGTGTGTTCTGTGGCGTACAAGTGTGTTATCTCTTTCTATGTCTCTGTCACACTTTGGTGCTGTGTATGTGTGTTCTGTGGCGTACAAGTGAGTTATCTCTTTCTATGTCTCTGTCACACTTTGGTGCTGTGTATGTGTGTTCTGTGTCGTACAAGTGTGAGTTATCTCTTCCATTGTCTTCTTAGCACTTTGGTATCATGCGTGTGTGTGTGTGCGTGTTCTGTGACAGACAACTGTGAGTTTTCTCTTCCTACCTATCCTTTATCTGTTTAGCGCTTTAGTCTCATGTGTGTGTGTGGGTGTGCTTGCATGAATGGTGTGTGTGTGTGCTTGCATGCATGTTGTGTGTGTGTGTGTGCTTGCATGCGTGTGTGTGTTCTGTGACAGACAAGTGTGAGTTTTCTCTTCCTACCTATCCTTTTTTTAGCACTTCGGTCACATGTGTGTGTGTGCATGTGTGTGTGTGCATGCGTGTGTGTGTGTGTGCATTTTGCAGTCATTCCGTGTTTTTCTGTGAGGAGACAACAGACAAGGAGATGAGAATTGTTGTGTTTTTGTTCCAGACGTGATGACGTGAACCCCTTGTTCTGCTACTGGGTCAGCCAGGGATACTTCGAGGAGGCGTCCTACTTCTGGAAAATCTGTCAGCCCGACTTTGGGAGGAAGCTATGAGATGGACCATTTGACACCTCAGGCATCACAAACACAATTACACAGGCTACGAAATAAAAAACAAACAGCTGAAAGATGACAGGTGGTAAACATCCGAAAAGAGGCTGTAAGTGGGACAGTTACAACTACTAGCTTTATGAGAGGCAAGCTTGAATACAACATGCCTCACACATATTTAGTTGAGATCGAGGCTGAGGTGTACGAAGCAAAACTGGGTGTCACCCAACTGGGCGGGAACAAGCCGCGGGGTCTGCTTGGTTGAAATCACAACAAATACATTTTGGCTTTTGCCATGAGTTTATGACAAAGCAGGAACAACCACTGCGATGGACCGTTTGAGAAAGGCTTAAGCAAACGCATAATTGTTAAACAGTTGTTTGTTGTATGTTTATCAGGGTTTGCTAGTGTGTGATAGGGTTCGTGTCCGTCTGTAGATGTTAGTTTCTTTGTTAGTCCTGTGTTGACAACTCTTCGACAAGCGCTTAGAACTGTACCCACGGAATACGCGCTATATAAGCTTCATATTGATTGATTGATTGATAATTCTCAAACGGCACGACGTTATTCAGTTTGCTTTCACTCTTGCGTCCGACATTTTAAATTCAACCAATCCGACCCTGTGGCTGCATAACACCTAGTTGGGTGGTACCCAGTTTTGCTTTGTGAACCTGCGCCCTGCCGCCAGACTGACATGCCACATCTGTACAACTCTCCTTGAAGAGTTGAAAGGTTGCTGCCATCTGTTGTACAGCTGTTACAATATCGTTACAATGCTCTCGTTGTTTGGCTTTTCTACCAAAGACCTTCATGAAATCTCATCGGTGAAATAACAAATGCTACAAAACGAAGGACAGATGAGGAAGCACTGAACATCCTGTTGTGCATTTCCTTGTATTTTTGTGTGAGTGAACATATTTACGAGCAGAGTACATTTCATGATTATGACTCTTTTTGAGGAGAAGAAGAAACAGAAATATTTGTGCGACATAATAGTAGACCTATGGTGACTGAATATTTGTGTGCATGACATTTCGTTTCTCTAAGTCTACTCAAATCCTTCGTCACTTAGTGGCTGTGTGAAAAATACAGTTTTCAGGTGTTTTTTTGCATAAATGTTTAGAATATTATGACTAATTGAACATTTTTGTGGAATTCATATATATATTCACCTTATTGCTTAAACAGTTATGCCACTTATACTTAATACTATGCTTGTTTTCACTTGTCTGCCATACAAACATGTATAACTGAGGATCATTGTCTCTGACCGTATGATAGAATCCGGTTTAACATGAGTCTATTTAAACTGTTTGTAGCGAGACATATTTACTAGCCATAGCTGGATCTTACTTTTCTTCCATTCTTCTTCTTCCAAATTACTTCCAATTACTTCTGGTTTTTTTAATGTTTAGTTGGATGTCCTTTTATTCCGTTTTACCCCCCCCCCCCCCTTTTTTCACTACCTTGTAACATGTAACTTTTGTGAATGCTAGCTTTAAGTTGCTAATATTGTGTGTACATTTTGTTGCAACAGCTGTGATACTGTGTTTTGATAATATATTGTCCATTGACGTTTGATCTCATGTGATAGTTATGAACGTTGTTTATTTATTCAAGATTTTTGATGACCTGATGTTATTCCTCTTCTGTCCTACTGTAATATTATCTTGTATTATATCGATATGATGTTCTAGTTTTCACCTGTTACTTTCTGCAATACCCTTTCCGTCAAGCATTTAAGCAGCTATTTTTGTTGTTGATGTTATCAGTTTTCCTTTTTTTTGTGCTATAAATGTGTATAAATGCTTCTGTCATTTTCTGAGCCATCTTTTCTGTAGTGATAGCTTTTTCAGAAAGCTTACAAGTAACCTTTCTGTTTTTTATCAGTATATATATTTTTTTTTTACTTTAATATGGTGAATTTGTTTCTATGGTGAAATGCATCTGTGGTAACTTCCAAGTACAAAGTAGCAGTGCCTTTTGTTTGTGTGTAGACATGAGTGAAACCAACAGCATAGCAGACTGTGCACAATACTGGGGCCTGTGTGAAAAGCTCCAGCATTGTTAAGGGTACAGAATGGACCAGACCTGCGTCAATTTTAAACCGTTGTTTTCTTTAGTTTCAGAGCCTGTTTTCTAACCTCATGTAATACTAAATCTGATCCAAGTTCTTGAAAATATGTGTGATAGTTTCTAATTAGGCAAACAAAATGTTTTGTTTGTAGTCTGTTGGCCATGCACTTTAAACATGTAGAACTTGTTACCTGCAGAGCCCCTTATCCTCCCTTTAGTAAAGAAGGCAAGCAGGCATGAAAACTGAAAAAAATAAAATACTGAAAACAAAAATTGAAGGCGCGTAGCGCCAAGTTTCGCAGGCGCAAAGCGCCAAGTTTCACAGGCGCGAAGCGCCAAGTTTCGCAGGCGCAAAGCGCCAAGTTTCGCAGGCGCAAAGCGCCAAGACTTCTAGGGGTGTCCGGGGGCATGCCCCCCCGGAAATTTTTTTTTTCAAGGGTGCAATTTGGTGCAATCTGGGGCTATCTGAACCGTAAAATTGGATTCAAACATGGCCCCAAAACTATTTTACTATAACTATGACTAGGGAAAAAAAAAGAAAAAAAAAGGAAAAATACGGAAAAAAAAAAAAAAAATACGGTTTATTTTTTTCAAAAATACGGAAAATACGGAAAATACGGAGAATTTTCATGCCTGGCAAGAAGCTCCCATCAGCCAGTGTTGCTGTTGATTTGAATCATGTCTGTTCGGTAGCTGTGCCTTTTAAATTTGTTGCCATTCTGCATCCTACGTAGATCTAGTTCATTTGGTAAAAAGGGTGTTATTTTTTTCTGTAGAATAATACATTTGAAACAAAAGAATGTCTGTTCTGTACAGTTTTCAGGAGTGAGTGCAAGTATGGCTGTTTCTTCTTGTGAGTGAGTTGCATGTATTTCAGAGTCTGGGCACAAATCTGACACCGATTTTTAAAATGGACAGAGTCTGCAAAAGTGTTCAATTAATGTGAATGATGGGTGTCACCAAATGTGAAAGTGGGTGTGCCTTAGTCATGTGATTGATCAATTGATGTCACCATTCTCCGCCTCTCATTTTGCTGCAGAGATCACACTCACAGAATAAGAAACGTGTGCTTTATGCTCTTTCCACATAAGTACATAAGGCAACAACAAAAATAGGTCTGTTTACGGTAACCCGACCGACCCTATTTTTTTCGCGCGACCCTAGACTTTTTTTTGGCATTTGGGGGGGGGAAAAAAAATTGGTTTTTTTGCAAAATAACGTAAAAATATGGTTTTTTGGAGAAAAAAAAATAAAAAATCCCGACCTACCGACCCTATTTTTTGGGCCTATGTTACTGTAAACAGACCTTTTTTTTTTGGGCCTAACACACTTCTGTGATGCTGAAGATGTATATGTCTGTTCTCTCTCACATACACACGCTCATCATCATGAAAGCCAAACGCACTGTTTTGCTGAAGAAATGAGAAAAAAAAAGATATGTTTTATTTACAGAGCTAAAATGAGAGACGAATACACAGAATAAAATGTAAGGCGAGGTCAGCCTTTCAAGGACAAGCACGACTCCAGTCCACACCACACAATACACAGGCATCAGCTAAAAGACTCCCACAATACCCGGACATCCAACCCCTTACACCACAATATTAAAAATATCACAGCACTATCATTATGAACAGACACGTATTACAGGCAAGTGATCTACAGATAAGAGGAAACAATTCCCTGCTAGGAAAATTAAAAGTCTGTTATCACCACAGAAAACCAAGATCTATTACAGTATATACTATATGTTGGCATAAAGCAAGCTACAATATTTTCACATAATTCATTAATGCATTGAAGCACAGGCAGGTAAAGCCCAAATACAAAACTCTAGACAGTCCCTTTTGAGTAACACCGGAGGCTTGGAACAGAACAACCTGCTGCCTCGCTCTGGCATGAATCCTATTTCATGTCAGTATTTGATCCTTCCTGCTACTTCTAGCATTCAGACTACAATACTGGGAAACCAGAAGATAAGAACAAGTTTTTGAAACTACAACTACAAGCAGACAGCACAAATCTGTCCTGAACATCGAAACACACATTTTCTTTCTTGTAATAAGCTGCATCCTTCAAAGTAGCCTGTGTCATCACAAATACAAACATAGTGCACAAACTTACATCTAAATTCCAATAAAAAAAGATCTACACAATACAGGAGAGGTGGTGGATGTACAGGTATTGTGTCATCACCCCCAGGTGTGTACAGTTCATACAATCGTTCCTACAGGTGAGAGTAAAAAATGAGAGCAGTGTTGAGGTTAAGACGGGTTGCTACACAGATAAAATGACTTTTGTACAACAAGCGCAGGCAGGGATCACAGTCAGGCTGTAGTTCTACACACCGTTAAAATCTGCTGCTTACGCCTCTTCTCGTGCCCAGGTAGTGCCGGACACACTCCTGGCTGTAAAATGCCAACATGCAGTCTCCTCAGTTCCTCCACTCACTCCCACAGTGCTATAATACTTCTGGCAGTACATACATAGTCTTTTCAGCTTCTACCCTTAAAACTGAAGAGTAAAGATTTTCACAAATCTGTGCACCTTGAAACTTTCACTTCTAACAAAAGATATCCACAAAGATTGAAGTGAGACTTTAAACTTGCTCCACCCCTTGTGTTGTTTATAAAGGCGCCCGGTGAGACACTTGGGTAGCCAAGGTGGGGCACACATATAGTCATATCAGGGGACACTATCTAGGATAGTCAAATATGGAATCGAGCTGTATGGTGTGCCCTTCTTTCAAATGCTAGATGATTAGTAAAAATCGTTACTCTTCGACTTCAAGCTGTCTGTTCTTGCTGCACTATCATGGCAGCCAATCAACAGTAACATACTTTCTACATTTACAGCATGTCGATCATTCATCCACAATGTAGTGAGTTTAAAGGCACAGTAAGCCTCCCGTAAACCATCACAGAGCTCCCCGAGCGTCTAAATACAGTACAAGCATACTTCCATTTGAACGCTCACCGAACGGGAACATCCTGGCTGCTTTCTGTCGAGCGTGAGACATTTTCAAAGAATTTATTTTCGTAGACTTGTTCGTTAACAACAACGGCGCCTCGTTTTTGCGCTAGACCTAACTTTTAAAATCTAAATAATAAATTGACAGCTTGTTACACAAACATTCTTTAATCATAAAAGAATTCGTTTTTCATCAAGACAAGATCAGAACAATTCGAAGTTGTGAAAGTTTAAAAAAAAGAAAAGCCCGGAAGCAGGGTCACGCAAGGGTCGTAGCAGACGAAGGTTTATCAGTGCAAATCGCCGTTCCTCTCAACAGTCAAAAGCCATCGCTTGAGTTCTTGTGAACCACAGCCGTTGTTTCGTGCATAAAAAACGTGCTATTGTAGATAAGCTCACATCGAGTCGCATTCATGACTAACTGACGACTGCATTGTGAAAAAGGAAAACTGGATCACACGGGTTCACGATGGCTCAGGGGTAAGATAAACCACGCAAAAATAAATTCTTTGAAAATTGTTCGCTCTTTACGGAGGGCACCTAGGATGTTCTCAATTGGTGAGTGTTTAAATGAAAGGGTGTTTGTACTGTGTGTAAAAGCCTGACCGTATCTGTGATGGTTTACGGGAGGCTTACTCTGCCTTTAATACTTTAGAATCATGTAAATCGGAAACGATCACAAGTATACACATTAACAGCACACCAGATACTTGTGAAGTCTACTATAAATGTTACAAGTGATTTTCCTAAAGTTGCTGTATGCTCCATCCTTAACACAAAATTCTGACCAATTAAAAGTTAAAACTTATGAAGCCACATATAATCTTTCTATTGTTGTTGCTGTTGTTCAGATGCACAATGGCCACATCGAAAGTAACATTCGATCTGGTTCAAGTATTCTGTGAAAACATACAATTCCTTGTGTATTCAAAAATGGTAAAATTTTGTTTGTTTATTTGTTGCTTAACGTCCAGCCGACTACGCAGAGCCATATCAGGACGAGGAAGGGGGGGATGAAGGGGGCCACTTGTCAAGCGATTCCTGTTTACAAATGCACTAACCCATTACTTGTGTCCCAGCAGGCTTTAGTAAAACTAAATTAATACCTACTGGAAGATTACCAGTTTCCAGTATGTTAAAATAGGCTTAACCTATCTACTGCTGGACTTACATCAGAACACTAACAGATTAAACTATACATGAATCGCGAGACAAGCGGCAAGAGAAGAGATTTTTGGAAAAAATACAGGTGAATGAGCAAGAAGGCAGAAAAAAGAAAAGAATTCATGAAGAAAAAGAGAGCATGACAGGAAAGAGGAACCAAAAATCTACCTAACAGCAAACTAGAAAGCTCCTGCGGTTCCAAAAACAGGAGGGGCCTTTAATTTCATAACCGCAGTGCCCCACTGCGGGAAAAAATGGTAAAATCAGATCAACATCACAGACTGCAGTAAATTTTGCCCCAGGAAAATCTTAACGATCAGCTGACAAGCTAATAAGTTTCAGAGTTTACAACATTTACAAGTATTGCAGTACCAGCCATGCATGTCAAACGAATGTATACATCACAGTTATCATTTCAGTGATTTTTACACAACACTCACACACTACTTGGAAACCAGAGGACAGTCAGCATCACACCCTTGCGCAGAGAGCTCTGAACACTTCGTTCACACCTGTGGGGGAGATCGGGACTCAAGCACGGCTCACTATTGTCACACAATGTCTCTACTGACCTTGCCATCGCTGCCAAGAAACCCTCCCGGTCCACGATCTAAACACAGAATCTGTGTGGTTTCAATCTGACAAGCCACAGCACCGAGACCTTACGAAGACGACACACGCACAACTCATTTAGCAAAATACCCACTCTTTATCAAAGACACTATACAGCATTTAAAACCTTTGTATAAAACCCGTGTACTGTACAGCTGACAACTGGCGTTCACACTGGTGAGTGAAATCATGATAAGTGCAACATGGGGGCTACACTGTGTTCACAGGAGTATTGATGTGGCGGCCTATGATGTGAGACAATGTTATGAAGGAAGAAGCTGCCTTGCAATAGCTGCCTCACACACACACCAGTGACAGCTCAGTCCGAACAGAGCCAAACACAACTCATGTTCAACAGCTTGGCTCAGTGAAAATAAAATGACATCAGTGTAATCAACAAGATAGTGTTCTATCAATAAGAAAGAATGAATTGTCCACGGTGTTGGAACAGATTCTGTTCCACCAGTGTCAATATAAAACTGTCATTTATAGCTTGTGTTGAAAGCAAAGAAAAAAGTCTCCTTTTCAGAACCTGTGCTTAATCATTAGATAAAAGACTTGATGGAACTCCATGCTAGCTAATTCCACAACATCACACTCGTTATCTGTACACGCAAGGGCAAGCTGTGACCACACAGAGTAACAACTCCACATGCTAGCTAACTCCACATCACACTCGTTATCAGTACACGCAAGGGCAAGCTGTGACCACACAGAGTAACAACTCCACATGCCAGCCCATGACATAGCCAGCCCATGACAAAGCCAGCCTAACACACAGCCCGCCCAGTCGTCAGCCAGCACACGCCTACAAGCACACACACTACCACACACTTGCTGTAAAAATTCACTTCACCAGTGTTAAAAATGTGTCAGTCAATACAGGTGTAAAACTCTCCGTGCCCTCCACTTGTTCCACAAAAAGAAGAACAGGCAGACAAGAAACCAGGGAGTATACAGGTGGGGCGAAAAAGGCCATTGAGAGAAAAGCACCACCGTAAAGAATCTTGCTGATGCTTGTGTATTTAAAATAAAAGCAACAAGGCCTGACAAAGCAAATAAAATGGAAAATACCTCAGTAAAAGACGACAGAAGAAACATGGACAAAAAAAAGATTGCACAGTCCTATTTTCACCGGTGATTGCGCCGACTTTGTTACCTACGTTCTACAGAAGCCCATGACCGCACTGAGCCATGCCAGGACTCGACCACACCATACCATGGTCCAGAAAAAAACCTGCTACAAAACCTATCCTTCTGCTGAAGCTCTAGCCAAAAGAAAATAACGCACAATTCCACATTCTTGTGATGTCATGATGCCTGGGGGGGTGCTTGACACAGGAACGAACTTGTCACGGAAACTACAGTTCACTTTACACAATGAGAAACACGTGCTTTCCACAAAGGTTATAGCAAAAACACAGGAAAGCAATAAGAGTATGAATGTGTTAGTTAGTTAGTTGTTGCTTTTTGGGTCCAGCGGACCATATAGGCCAAATCAGGACCCCACAAGTTTAACATTACACATATTAATAAGAGTAAGAAATGAAGGTTGGTCCCAAGACACGGTCAGGAGGCAGATATAAAGCCTCTAATAGAACATGGGGGGACTAAATGGCCACACAACACACGTTACATATACACCACACCCAGGGCTGCACATCACAAGTTTCCACTATTACACCACACCCAATGACCAAACACCACAAACATAAAGAATACAACTCTCCACTCACAAAGTGAAGAAGAGACACACATGGAGAACAGGGTGGTGAACACTGAGAATTGCTGACCATACAAAGACTGACCACGCCGCAAGAGACACTTCCACACCGTCATGAACCCACAGAATGCTATACCAGACTTGTGGCGGTGAAACTATTACCCACGCTATGCTATACCAGACTTGTGGCCGTGAAACTATTACCCACGGTATGCTATACCAGACTTGTGGCCGTGAAACCCACAGTATGCTATACCAGACTTGTGGCCGTGAAACTATTTCCCCTACGTGTTGCTGCAGTGACGTCTTGCTCAATGGACACGTTTAGCGCAGACATACCCGTAATAAAAGCAGTGGGGGAATCACTGCTGATTAATAAAAGCGGTGGGGAGATCACTGCTGATCAATAAAAGCGGTATGGGAATCATTGCTGATTAATCATGTAAAACTGCTGGCTTCAGGGTCCATATACACCGTACAACTTAGCCACACAGAAATGACAGTGCAAAATACACAACGTAGTGTAGATCACTTCTGTAACATCCTATACAACTCTCTGCAAGTGGCATTCAAACTGGCTCTATTTCCATACTATCGCCACATGAAATATACCAATGAAAATGCACTTCAGCACAGCTGTGTAGGATTTTGATTGCATATATCCATATGGAGGTCAGCCAAAACTGCTGCATGTGGCATCTATATGCAACCAGCTTCTTGTGACAAAGTTGTACGGTATATTTCACCCCTAAATCCATCTCAACCCTGCAGCTACTGAGACAGCACATGAAAGGTGTACTAACAGATGAAATGGGTGTCTTCTTCTTCTTCTTCTGCGTTCCCAAAATGGGTGTCTGGGAGACGGCAGCAAATAAAGAACAGAAAAAAGTAGCCAACACAGCGTCAGTATTATTTCTGTCCTGCAAGATATGCCTGTAGTAAAAAGAATCAAACTAATCTTTCAAAGCTGCCAAATAGCAAATGTTAGATAGAGACTAAAGACACATAAAATATATATGGAAAGGGTCTCCTCCAGTGGCACAATTTTCTTCTGTCTGTAGCAATGTCCTGGGATTCATGACGCCAGTGGAACGCCTCTTTCTTCACATCCGCCACAACAATCACTTAAAGTTCACGTTGGATGTGATGAACCGATGAGACAGATGCTGATGACGACGACGACGATAATGTTGATGACGATGATGATGTTATAAGACAACCAAGATCAAGATGCAGAGTTGCCACCGGCAGCCCCTGAATTGCCGTCATCCAAGGGGTTGGGTGTGTGGGAGTTGTAGCCGTCTGAGTTGTTGGCGTTGCTGCCATTACTAATGTAGGAGGTGCCCAGTCCGTACAGGTGTCCGCAGTACTTGTTCTTGTCTACGTCCTCCTCAAAGAATACCTGCATCACACACACCACATCATCACTTTACCTTCTCACTCTTCCACATACAGTACATGTCATCAGCTATGGACTTAAGAGGTGTGTGTGTGTGAATGTGTGTGTGTGTGTGTGTGAATGTGTGTGTGTGTGTGTGTGTGTGTCCATAAGCATGTGTATGTACAAGACTTAGTGTGTATGTGGGGGGGGGGGGGGGCAGCAGGTGGAGAAAGCATTCTGCCAAATTTACAACAACTGGAGGTAGGAATGACACGAGGGAATGTCGGAGATACATATTATATTGACAAGGACTGGCAAACGCTGTAGGTGAGAAAGATAGCTCCAGGGCTGATGTGCATGAGAAAGTTACCAACCGAGTAAGAACCTGCCGAGGGGTCGGATAGGTTGGCATTTGTTTGTGTTTCTAACCAATCCATTCTAACCCGGTTGGTAACTTCCTCGTGTACCTCAGGCCTGGTGTCAGATGAAACTAGGAGGACAATGAGAAGACACTACAGGCTGTCAGCGATGGACCCATGATGACAACATTGCACAGAATTTTGTCAGACAGATAGTGGACACTATTACTGACCTCTCTCATTTTAAAGAAAGCCTCCCCTGTCAAGAGGCTGTCGCTGCCTGCTTGATGCTGCGGTCCTATCCGTTTGATCTGCAACACAAACACACTGTGAGCTACTGACTAGAGCAACTAAGAAGAGAAACAAACAGCACACAGACAGAGGATGACAATAAAAATAACTTATTCTACTGTTCATAACATCTGTAGCTTTACCTCTATATTCACCGGCACGGTTGGCCTAGTGGTAAGGCGTCCGCCCCGTGATCGGGAGGTCGTGGGTTCGAACCCCGGCCGGGTCATACCTAAGACTTTAAAATTGGCAATCTAGTGGATGCTCCGCCTGGCGTCTGGCATTATGGGGTTAGTGCTAGGACTGGTTGGTCCGGTGTCAGAATAATGTGAATGGGTGAGACATGAAGCCTGTGCTGCGACTTCTGTCTTGTGTGTGGCGCACGTTAAATGTCAAAGCAGCACCGCCCTGATATGGCCCTTCGTGGTCGGCTGGGCGTTAAGCAAACAAACAAACAAACAAAACTCTATATTCAAACTCTCTCCACTCAAAGACCCAATTCTATCTCCATTTCACAGGGGTTCCATTGTATGCTCTTTCCAGGATGCAGATTGAGGATGACCAACACTCACCTCTAATTGATCGGCAACCTCCTGCAGGCCCCCCTTGAGGTTCTTGCAGCTCTTCATGAGGTATTTGACGTCGTAGATGTTCTGGAAGTACAGCCTGAGCAGCGTGAAGAAGTGGCCCTCCTCTACTTCCAGCGCCATGCCCGACAGGATGCGGATCATGTAGCCAAAGTCGTAGCCACTGAAACATATCATGTCAATCATGTAGCCAAAGTCGTAGCCACTGAAACATATCATGTCAATCATGTAGCCAAAGTCATACCCACTGAAACATATCATGTCAATCATGTAGCCAAAGTCATAGCCACTGAAACATATCATGTCAATCATGTAGCCAAAGTCATAACCACTGAAACATATCATGTCAATGTAGCCAAAGTCATAGCCACTGAAACATGTCAATCATGTAGCCAAAGTCATAGCCACTGAAACATATGTCAATCATGTAGCCAAAGTCATAGCCACTGAAACATATATGAATCATCTAGCCAGTCATAGCCGCTGAATTACAACATAACTAAAGTCCTAGTCCCAGAGACACAATGCAAGCCATGCAGAGACATTGTAACATTTTTTGTATGACCTGAGAGCAATGTGTTGCATGTGTGTGGTAGCAATGAGTAACGAGTGTCATGTGTGTGCACTAGAGGTTGTGTTGTATGTGAGACCTATGAGCAGTGTGTTGCATGTGTGTGTGCCCACAAAGAGATATGCTGTGTGTAACGGCAGACACTGCGATAGCAATGTGTTCACCAATGATGAAGGATAGAGGGTAAGGCCCATGTGTACCTGTGGAAGGACAACTAGTTGATGTGCTGTGTGTAACGGTAGACACTGCGATAGCAATGTGTTCACCAATGGTGATGGATGGAGGGTAAGGCCCATGTGTACCTGTGAAAGGACAACTAGTTGATGTGCTGTGTGTAACGGCAGACACTGCGATAGCAATGTGATCACCAATGATGAAGGATAGAGGGTAAGGCCCATGTGTACCTGTGGAAGGACAACTAGTTGATGTGCTGTGTGTAACGGCAGACACTGCGATAGCAATGTGTTCACCAATGATGAAGGATAGAGGGTAAGGCCCATGTGTACCTGTGGAAGGACAACTAGTTGATGTGCTGTGTGTAACGGCAGACACTGCGATAGCAATGTGTTCACCAATGGTGAGGGATAGAGGGTAAGGCCCATGTGTACCTGTGGAAGGACAACTAGTTGATGTGCTGTGTGTAACGACAGACACTGCGATAGCAATGTGTTCACCAATGATGGAGGATAGAGGGTAAGGCCCATGTGTACCTGTGGAAGGACAACTAGTTGATGTGCTGTGTGTAACGGCAGACACTGCGATAGCAATGTGATCACCAATGATGAAGGATAGAGGGTAAGGCCTATGTGTACCTGTGAAAGGACAACCAATTGATGTCGTCCATCAGCACCACGCCGGATGAGATGAGCAGCTCAGCAAAGTCATCAGGCTGTATTCCGTCTGTCTCGTGTCGCTCAAACTGGATTCCAGATTTCCTCAATAAGTCAATCGACTCCTGGGCATACATGTCCTCTCTGCACACAAAATTTAAAAAAAAATACAGACACGCTTCAGGACCTATTGGTTTAAACAAAACTTTATTCAATTTTAATCATGACCTATTGAGAGCTACATTCAAAATACAGTTGCGTGAAAAGTCATACACCAGTATCATGAAGTCTTAGAAAAGTTAATAACAGTGTCATGCCAAGACTGTACGCGAAATCTTAAACAAGAGCTGTCATTGTCGTAGTTTATTTTTCACAAGAAGGACGGTAAAAACACATGAGTTTTTGAAACCTTTCTTTTACTTTTTGTTTGTTTGCTCAAAAGACCAAAATATGTTTGAGATTATGATTTGATCAATCAGTCATGTACATGTGCAAACATTCAACTTACGTCAAGTTGAATTTAAAATTAAACTGCCATGTTGAGACAGGGGTCGCTCTGTTTCCTTTGTCGTCAAAGAAGGAGATTCCAATTTGGATGATCTTGAGGAGGTTAACATTGCAGCGTAACAATTGGTACTGGTAGTCAGATGTGCTGCGGAATTCCCCAATAGGCCGTGCCACCACGCCTGGGAACTCTGTGTCCTGTAACATCATCACACACACAGCCGTCACTCAAGGTAAATGCTTTTTATTTTAGTACATTTTACACCGAACAATTTAGAGTTCATCATCTTCTTTGTTCGTTGACTGCAACACCCACACGCATTCTGGTGTTTATATATTTAGTTTCGACTTAATGTTTTAACATTGACTAGGAATTGAGACGAGGTTGGCGGTGTAGGTGCGTAGAGCGATTCGGAGAAAACTACTGGACCGGTCTTCATGAAACTTTACATGCGAGTTCCTGCGAATGATAATTGATATACCCAGACATTTTTACAAGATTTAACTTAATGTTTTAACATAGACGGGGAAACGAGACAATGGTGGTGGTGTGTGTCTGTGGAGCAATTCCAAGAAAACTACTGGATAAAAATTAAGATTTTAGTAATCGATCAAAAAATTATTTAATCTTATATTTTTCCTGATTCCAATAACAGATGTTGTTTGAATTAAAAACAATGCTCAGAGAAATAAAAGAATAAAGAAATGCTGTGACGCGCTGTACCCTACTGCTTTATACTGGCTTGTCACTTCAAGCAATCACGTTATCCACGTGAATATGTCATTAATTTTAGTCTGGGTTGCAGTTATCGGCAAAGCATTGTCTTTGCGACATGCAGTTCGTTCAGTATCATTCTGTGAGTTTGACAGATTGACCAAAAGTATTAATTTCGCTTCACGCAACTTGTTTTTCTTTCTTCGGGAGTGGGATTTTTGATGTATGCCAACCCCCCCCCCCCCCCCCCCCCCCCCCCCCCGCCTCATTTAGGCAGTCATACTCTATTCCTCTGTTCTTAGGGGGATGCATGCTGAGTATTCTACTGTTCCCACAACCAACCAAACTCCGACATAGATTACAGATCTTAATCGTCCATAATCTTAATCGTGCATATTTGGTCTTGTGCTTGTGTGTACATATGAGGGGGGATAAGACACTAGCAGATCTGCACGTTATATGACTTAAATTACAGAAAATATGTATTGGTTCAAATGCCCTGGCTATACTTAAAACAAGAAGGGCAAAGCCCATACGACTCACATGCTTGACCTTGACATTTACATGACCTTGACCTTCAGGGTCAAGGTCAAATAACTAAACCTAGCAATGACATCATACACTAAGAACTGCTTTACACATTTTTCCTACCAAAATACATGTGACCTTGACCCAAGGTCATCCAACACAAAGCTGTTAATTCAAGACATAGGAAGTACAATGGTGCTTATTGGCTCTTTCTACCATGAGATATGGTCACTTTTAGTGGTTCACTACCTTATTTTGGTCACATTTCATAAGGGTCAAAGTGACCTTGACCATGATCATATGTGACCAAATGTGTCTCATGATGAAAGCATAACATGTGCCCCACATAATTTTTAAGTTTGAAACAGTTATCTTCCATAGTTCAGGGTCAAGGTCACTTCAAAATATGTATACAATCCAACTTTGAAGAGCTCCTGTGACCTTGACCTTGAAGCAAGGTAAACCAAACTGGTATCAAAAGATGGGGCTTACTTTGCCCTATATATCATATATAGGTGAGGTATTGAATCTCAAAAACTTCAGAGAAAATGGGAAAAATAGCTGTTTTTAGGCAACATTTATGGCCCCTGCGACCTTGACCTTGAAGCAAGGTCAAGATGCTATGTATGTTTTTTGGGGCCTTGTCATCATACACCATCTTGCCAAATTTGGTACTGATAGACTGAATAGTGTCCAAGAAATATCCAACGTTAAAGTTTTCCGGACGGACGGACGACTCGGGTGAGTACATAGACTCACTTTTGCTTCGCATGTGAGTCAAAAAACTGCTCAATCAAAAAGACATCTTACTAAGTTACATACCAAAAAATAACCAACAATCGCCTGGCCAGAGGCCAGAACTATATATATGTGTCACTGTCAGTGTCACTAGTGTCAGATCAAAACGTATGTGTCAGTGACCGTAAGTTGCGTAACCATAGAACAGGGCCTCACATCCACGTCGGACATCGGACATATGAGGATATTTTTTCCAAATGTCATATACATTTTTCATGCAGGAGGACAAATGTCCTATTGTTTTTGTCACAAAGTGGTCAATGTCCGATTATTCTATCATTTGATCCGGACATCGTCAGTACTTCTTAATTTACAGTAGTTTGAATGCCATGTTATCGATGTATTGCGAAGCGATGTGTAGCAGACGAAATTAGACACTTTGTGCCTCTAGTACCAAAGAGTTTCCAAGGCTCGCAACTCGGAATGCTCGAAGCCAGTTGAGAGTTGCCTCCCTTCGCGATTTCCCCGAAAATAACAAACGAAAACCGCGATCCCAGAAAAGGGACAGAAGAAATTACACTTCAAGTCCCTTCCCTTATCATCTGTCAGTAAGCACGGAAACTGAGCTTCCTCCAGCCCCAGAGCAGTTAGAGCCCGATCGCCCAGGTGAGAATGTCGATCGCGATAGTCAAACATCGGAGCCGAAGAAAGACACTTACCCCCTCCCTCACCCCCACGCGTAACTTCGTCTCAGTCAAGCTGGGCGACATCATTCCCGTGGATGTCGCATGACCCAGAGAGGAAACTTATGTTTTGCTGTTCCAACCGTTCGCAAATCGGCCCTTACCGATCATCAAGAAACCAAAGACCATGCTGTTAGTGTGCTTGTGCCATCTCTCCAGAGAGACAAGGAGATAGTTGAAACCCGACAGCTGACAAAACAAGAAAAGGGGGCAGCTGTGGCAGTCAAAGCTGCTCACTTTTTGCCGAGAAAAGTATTTTTGTTCTTTTACCCTCGTGCCAAGAAACTAGTCAAGTTTAATCATATTTACGTTTTGTTACGGGAAAAAAATGTCCTATTGATTTGTTTTTGTTCAGGACAAATGTCCTATCACTTTTACATTGACCAGGACATTTGTCCTATGCTACCTCTCATGGATGTGAGGCCCTGATAGAACACCAATGTATTTCATTTTCACCTTTCACAGCCTAACAGCTATAACTAGTACCCTTGGCCATTGAACTCACCATAGCAACATATTTGTAGTCTTTGACAACCTCACGGATGAGGCGGAACTCCTCCTCCATATTGCTGGTCCAGACATCGCGAATCCCACATGCCTCCGGCGACTGTTGCTCATCTGTTGCTACTGGCATATCGTGTCTGTGTCCCTCACTGTCTCATACAGTATCTCTGCAAACAGTCAACACAGCACCCATCACAACACAGAAGCAGTAAATATAGATGTTCCTAGTGATGTGGCAAAGCATCTGGGAGCGATACTGATAACTTGGCCTGAGTATAACAATCTTGAAGTTGAATTTAAAAACAAGTATAAGTTTGTTTAAATTGTGTATGCGTTTTATTAATACTTTATAAAGCTGTATAAAGCAGATTAGAATTTACCCGATGCTCCCCATCATGTCGTAAGAGGCGACTAACGGATTCTGTTTCTCTTTTTACCCTTAAAGGCATATGTACGTGCTCCCGTGTTTACAAAGTGTAGTTTGCCCATAATCGATGTCAACCGCACCATAAGACCATATAATGACGATATGTCACCATGCGCGGACCATAATACATGCATTACAGCTTGTTCTAGCCTCTGAAAAAGTGAGGATGTCAACAAAGCCGCGGTGTTAGCTCCCTTGCATCAACGTTACATGTGTTGCCAAATCTATAAATAGGACGATCCAGATCAAAATGAAAATTAACATATCTCAACATTGAAGGGGTCCTAGACCACAATATTTTGCAGGGAACTTAATTTAGCATGTCTCCAGCTGTTGGTAAAGCAATTAGCGTGTATAGTCATCGAGTACATATGCCTTTAAAGGCACAGTAAGCCTCCTGTAAACCATCACAGAGCTCCCCGAGCGTCTAAATACAGTACAAGCATACTTCCATTTGAACGCTCACCGAACGGGAACATCCTGGCTGCTTTCTGTCGAGCGTGAGACATTTTCAAAGAATTTATTTTCGTAGGCTTGTTCCGTTAACAACAACGGCGCCTCGTTTTTGCGCTAGACCTAACTTTTAAAATCTAAATAATAAATTGACAGCTTGTTACACAAACATTCTTTAATCATAAAAGAATTCGTTTTTCATCAAGACAAGATCAGAACAATTCGAAGTTGTGAAAGTTTAAAAAAAGAAAAGCCCGGAAGCAGGGTCACGCAAGGGTCGTAGCAGACGACGGCCGGTTTATCAGTGCAAATCGCCGTTCCTCTCAACAGTCAAAAGCCATCGCTAGAGTTCTTGTGAACCACAGCCGTTGTTTCGTGCATAAAAAAAACGTGCTATTGTAGATAAGCTCACGTCGAGTCGCATTCAAATGAATAACTATGACGACTGCATTGTGAAAAGGGAAAACTGGATCACACGGGTTCACGATGGCTCAGGGGTAAGATAAACCACGCAAAAATAAATTCTTTGAAAATTGTTCGCTCTTTACGGAGGGCACCTAGGATGTTCTCAATTGGTGAGTGTTTAAATGAAATGGTGTTTGTACTGTGTGTAAAAGCCTGACCGTATCTGTGATGGTTTACGGGAGGCTTACTCTGCCTTTAAGTGTTTCTTGTATAGAATATAGTCAATGTTTGTAAAGATTTTAGTCAAGCAGTATGTAAGAAATGTTAAGTCCTTTGTACTGGAAACTTGCATTCTCCCAGTAAGGTCATATATTGTACCATGTTGAAAGCCCCTGGAGCAATTTTTTGATTAGTGCTTTTGTGAACAAGAAACAATTAACAAGTGGCTCTATCCCATCTCCCCCCTTTCCCCGTCGCGAAATAACCCTTCGTGGTTGAAAACGACGTTAAACACCAAATAAAGATTAGCATGCTCTACGGGCATGCAAATCGTGGGCAGTTATAGTTTTAACTTTTACAGTCTACTCAGCAGATCGTTCATTTTCTACTCCGCAGCTACTGGTGGACTTACAAAACAAAGGTTTTTCAAAATTGTATGTTCAGATACCATTTTTCCACGTCATTTCCCTGAATTCGAGAATTAAAAATACTCTTTAAACAAATTCAGTGGAACAAATGTACAATATACTGCATAAAAATAGTTTTGTATTTCATTTAAATACATTTTAGACTTACAGAGCATCAACTTACAAGCAACAACTCATCAATCAACCCACGCTTAGCAGAGAATCCGTCGATTGAGCATGCGCGACAGGAACAGTAGAGAACACATGTACTCATGACGTCAGCACACTTCCGGGTCATTTCCTCGAACGTGATCAAGGAAAAGTAGAGAGGCCGTAGGGTGGATGACTCAGAAAACACCCGAGCTGTCGTCGTCCTCTCACATCGGTGATGACATAGAACTAACAAGATGCACAAACTTTTTGGTGGCAACAAGGCCAAAGGGCCATCGGCGACAAACTTGCAGATCCAGAAGACAAAACAGATCGAGAGTCTCCGTAAAGTCAGGTTTGTTTTTGTCATCCAGTGACCAGTCTTGAGTCTTGACTATCCTTTCTTTACGGTCCCTCTCTTTAGACCTGTATGACAGATAGTAATTTTATTTGGTTTCAGGGCTGTGCAGTCGTCGCAGCGTCGCATAGTTTTGCCACAGACTGAGAGCAAGTCGACTTTATGACAGAACAGTTAGCAAGAAACTATGAAGCTTCTTTTTAAGACTGATAGTGATACTGATACGTGATTGATAAGTGATAGCTTTCAGTTTCAGCTTCAAGGCTTCGGTAGTGTTGGATTACTTATTTTGAGTTGATCAGTGGTTGACCATTCCAATCGTGATGCACACACACAAAGAAAGTCAAAAGGTGGCATTGCACGGAGTTCAAAAAGAAGTCTGTTACGATTTGGCAATCCAGGTCGTATTTTGATGACATCCGAAACAGAGAGACTGCTAGTGTTAATGTTCCAAAATCAAGAATCAAAACCATCAATTCTAAATTTAAGGTTAATTGGAACATTTAATTCAGGACAAACTGAAACGTTCACAAGAACTTCGACCTATTGGCCTTTATCAGTTTATGATAAAGTGTACAAACATGACTGTTGTCTAGCCATTTTAGCATTTTTTACCTTATTTTGGTGATTGCTAGCAACAAGGTTGCTCTTCGTTTTAAAATATCACCATGTAAAATTGTCAAATGAGCTTTCATGTACTTAAAATGCATTTGTTTTTATTCATAACATTTACTGCTTTAGAGCCTGCGTCAGAGACATGCATAGATAACTGAGTAAGTGTAGACTGCCTGTTGACAAATGTTAAACTAATCTGGTTTTTATTGCATTCATTTTTACTCTTTTTTGGTATCAGAAGAACAAAATAGTTTGACCAGTTCGATCACTGTTATAAATCATGTGCATGTTATTGGAGTGGCATTACATCGAGGTTACAACACGAGTGTTTTTTTATATGGCTTGTATTTCAGTCAAGACCCAGCGGATGAATATCAAGGGACTCACGAGCCTCTGGCGAGTGAGTCCCTTTGATATTCCCGCTGGGTCTTGACTGAAATACAAGCCATATAAAAAATCACGAGTGTTGTAACCTGTATATTCCATGAAGATCTAAAAGACAAAGTGTGACGGAAACATCAAGATGAGGCACCTCTGCACATACCTTATTCTAAAGGCACGTCTGTTGATCTATGTCAAGTCGGTGCATAATGGTGGCTTGGTTGTCCCCGTCAGTTGAAAGCCTCTTACACGGATTTGACTGAATACCTAGTGGTTACAATACCTAGTGGTTACACACGCATCTCCTGAGATCTTGGACACCTTCATCGTCTATAGGGCCTACTGCACGGCAGAAGAGCTAGAAATACTCGCAAAATGCATTAAACAGCTTGTTCAGAGAACAATCGTAGTCGATGATGTACTGATAAGGGCGTGTGTACCGGGCACGCTGTAACTTCACATGAGCATAGCCTGAACATAACAGTGCTGGTCGGACGGACTGGGTTTTTAACGATTGCTAGTTTGACTTCTGTTTTAGTTGAGAGCACGAGCGCACACACTCAAACACATACGGCTTGTCATGTTGATCACAAGAGAGAAATAGAACAGCGAATAGAAGGAAACATAACAGATTACGTCCCCTTAATATGACGCGATGGACGACAGACGTCATGAAATCTATGACGCTACAATAATAGTCTCGACAAGTCGAGACTAAAACTCAGCTATAACATTGAACGACTCTCGCGCAAGTTCTCAAAAGCGTGGTTACCCCTTGCACATCCGGTCTATAGGTACATGTGCATTTTGGAATGTCAAGGACGACAGAAAGTAGAGCCAGCTATGATGTATTCCGTGCATCCTTATTTATCCTCTTTTTTATATTTAGTCAAGTTTTGACTAAATATTTTAACATCGAGGGGGAATCGAAACGAGGGTCGTGGTGTATGTGCGTGCGTGTGTGTGCGTGCGTGTGTGTGTGTGTGTGTGTAGAGCGATTCAGACTAAACTACTGGACCGATCTTTATGAAATTTGACATGAGAGTTCCTGGGTATGAAATCCCCGAACGTTTTTTTCATTTTTTTGATAAATGTCTTTGATGACGTCATATCCGGCTTTTCGTGAAAGTTGAGGCGGCACTGTCACGCCCTCATTTTTCAACCAAATTGGTTCAAATTTTGGTCAAGTAATCTTCGACGAAGCCCGGGGTTCGGTATTGCATTTCAGCGTGGTGGCTTAAAAATTAATTAATGACTTTGGTCATTAAAAATCTGAAAATTGTAAAAAAAGATAAAAATGTATAAAACGATCCAAATTTACGTTTATCTTATTCTCCATCATTTGCTGATTCCAAAAACATATAAATATGTTATATTCGGATTAAAAACAAGCTCTGAAAATTAAATATATAAAAATTATTATCAAAATTTTTTTTTCGAAATCAATTTAAAAACACTTTCATCTTATTCCTTGTCGGTTCCTGATTCCAAAAATATATAGATATGATATGTTTGGATTAAAAACACGCTCAGAAAGTTAAAACGAAGAGAGGTACAGAAAAGCGTGCTACCCTTCTCAGCGCAACGAATACCCCGCTCTTCTTGTCAATTCCACGGGCACTGCCTTTGCCACGGGCGGTGGAGTGACGATGCTACGAGTATACGGTCTTGCTGCGTTCAGTTTCATTCTGTGAGTTCGACAGCTACTTGACTAAATATTGTATTTTCGCCTTACGCGACTTGTTTATTTGTTATAAGAGTGCAATAGTTACATCATAGATGAAACAAGAGAACAATGGAAATAAAAGAAATATACCTAGAGTACATTCTAGACAAAGAAGGGAGGTCATGGGATATATATGTAAACATGGATGGGAGATAACTAAACTGAATCTGAAGTTATGAAGCCCCACACCATCCATCATACTCCATATTTTGAATATATATTGAAGTTGGCGGAATGTATAATGTGATATTGTATGATGTACTGTAAATGGTGATGACTGTTTACTTTCTATCCAGTGCCATCGAGATTCTACGAGATGTTGAGTACAGAGTGGTTACACGGGTTGGATCCACCAACATTACTCTTGTTATGTAAGTGTCTTCTTAGTTTCTTAGTCTTTATTACGATGTTATAGCATTAGGCAACAAAACACAAAAAAGTCTCTTTACGGTAACATAGGCCCAAAAAATAGGGTCGGTGGGTCGGGATTTTTATTTTTTTAATTTTTTTTAAACATATTTTTAAGTTATATTGCCAAAAAACAAAGACTTTTTTATTTAATTTTTTTTTTAAACATATTTTTCTTTTTCTTTTTTTCCCAAATGCCAAAAAAAAGTCTAGGGTCGCGCGAAAAAATAGGGTCGGTCGGGATACCGTATTTTTTGTGTGTGTGGCCTTAGCAGGAACACCATCATCATCCCATCAAGGTTTTGGGTGTAAAAGACACAGCCCTTCCTGTGCAAACAATTCAGCTTACCCTCTCAGATCTGCCCAGGTTTTTAATTAAACAAAGTATAAGATCATCCCTCCACTTGGAAACATACACAAAATCAACAGTCTGAGTGCTCTCCGTGCAGAGTGGGAAATTTGTGACGGGTTTGTTTGTTTGTTTGTTTGTTTGTTTGTTTGCTTAACGCCCAGCCGACCACGAAGGGCCATATCAGGGCGGTGCTGCTTTGACATATAACGTGCGCCACACACAAGACAGAAGTCGCAGCACAGGCTTCATGTCTCACCCAGTCACATTATTCTGACACCGGACCAACCAGTCCTAGCACTAACCCCATAATGCCAGACGCCAGGCGGAGCAGCCACTAGATTGCCAATTTTAAAGTCTTAGGTATGACTCGGCCGGGGTTCGAACCCACGACCTCCCGATCTCGGGGCGGACGCCTTACCACTAGGCCAACCGTGCCGGTTTGTGACGGGTTAATTTCTTCACTGACATTTAGTGACTTTTTATTCAATTGATTCATTCCAAAAAAATCTTACTCTGCACAGGATGTTGATTTTTAGTATGCGTCCAAGTACAGTGATGTTCATATACCATGTAACAGCCTGGGGAGATCAATCAATCAATCAATATGAGGCTTATATCGCGCGTATTCCGTGGGTACAGTTCTAGGCGCTCTGCAATGATGCCGTGTGAGATGGAATTTTATATAAGGCCAGTAGATTGCAGCCATCTCGGCGCATATTTACCTTTCACGGCCTATTATTCCAAGCCACACGGGTATAGGTAGACAATTATTAACTGTGCCTAAGCAATTTTGCCAGGAAAGACCCTTTTGTCAATCATGGGATCTTTAACGTGCACACCCAATGTAGTGTACACGGGGGGGAGTTCGGACACCGATGAGAGTCTGCACACAAAGTTGACTCTGTGAAATAAATTTCTGCCGAACCTGGGATCGAACTCACGCTGACAGCGGCCAACTGAATACAAATCCAGCGCACTACCAACTGAGCTATATCCCCGCCCCAGATCTGAGATGGTGAGACGTTCTTTTCACAGGAAGGACTGTGCCTTTAAGATGAACGTAAGAATATATTGATTTTTTGCACTTTGAGGCAACTAGAACTATTCGCTGACCATAGTGCCTGGTGAAATTATACAAATATTCATACAATTGTTATATTTTAAAACAGGTTCAGGAGAAAAAGTCCCTGTGAGGAGAAACATTTTTGTTCATCAGTTTAACACACTCCACTTCTAAGATAGTACTTAGCTAAAAAAAAAAAAAACTAAAAAAAACATTGGTGTTCAGCTTAGTCAGCTAACTTAGTCAGTGCAGAAATCTGAGGACGATAAGATGAAAACAGTGTGACAGGTTTGTGACCAGACGGGACAATTTAATGGGAGAAACTGACTCTTTGGGCACAGCCAGTATTTCACTGAGGCAACAGATATCACAGTGACAAGCAATGTTAAAGCAGTGTGTGGACATGTCCTGCTGTAGCAGTGCAAAGTGACTGCAGAGCTTACACATTACAATGGCAATGTGAAATGTGACACCGCTATCACAGTGACAAGCAATGTTAAAGCAGTGTGTGGACATGTCCTGCTGTAGCAGTGCAAAGTGACTGCAGAGCTTACACATTACAATGGCAATGTGAAATGTAGCACTAGCGGTGTCTAGGCACTGCAGAGACTATTCATTTTAAGGGCGGTGTGAAAGTGATGTGCTGAAAGGTGGCAGAGCCCAGTGAATGATTGCAGTGGGTGTGTGCTGCTGCAGAAACCTGTATAAATAACAAAACCTACAAGATAGTGTACTGTGTACACAGCAGCACTGTGAAGGCCTGCTGTTTGTACTGTTCCAGCAAACCCCCTGCGGTCCCTGTGCAGTATGTTTGCACAGTAAACACCACTGATAGTGACAGGCCGTGCTCCGTGAGAGAGTCATGATGACAATGCTCACTTTGCATTGCTACAAAACCATGACCTTGATAAGGAATGGATGGCTTCGAGTTACAGTGGAACCCCCCTTTTAAGACCTTCACAAATCTAAGAAAATCAGGTCTTAAAAAGGAGGGAGTCTTAAAAATTGTAATTTTACAGAGGTTATGAAAAGAAAGTCTGAGAAAACAAGGTCTAAAAAAGGAGGGGGTCTTAAAAGGGGGGTTCCACTGTATTTGATTATTAATTTACAGTGATTGAAAGCTGATGGTGGCTAAAACTGATCACAGCTCGATAAGATCTGTACAGTGGAGTCTCTATATAAACCTGCCCTCCAGCCCCTCCCCCATTTAACTTTGAACACTTCCCAGTTCCTTTTCAAGACTCTGCTTTCCTAGATTTTCTGTTCATAATTTCTTTAAAGTTACCTCCATTTTAACTTTAAGCCCATCCTTCTCCTGTTAGTAGTTTTACCGCCTGATTTTCTCACATTTGTGGTGGTCTTCTTCTTCTTCTTCTTCTGCGTTCATGGGCTTGAAACTCCCACGTACACTCGTGTTTTTTGCACCAGTGTAATTCTACGTGTATGACCGTTTTTTACCCCGCCATTTAGGCAGCCATACGCCGTTTTTGAAGGAAGCATGCTGAGTATTTTCGTGTTTCTATAACCCACCGAACTCTGACATGGATTACAGGATCTTTTTCGTGCGCACTTGGTCTTGTGCTTGCGTGTACACACGGGGGTGTTCGGACACCGAGGAGAGTCTGCACACAAAGTTGACTTTGAGAAATAAATCTCTCGCCGAACGTGGGGACGAACTCACGCTGACAGCGGCCAACTGGATACAAATCCAGCGCGCTACCGACTGAGCTACATCCCCGCCCGCGGTGGTCTTAAAATGAGGGTTTTACTGTAGTAAGGAAACCTTGTCATTTCCAGACATGCTGTCATTGTGATTCTTGCCTCTTTTACTGACTCCCCTACTTTACACCACAGTAGAAACCCCCCCCCCCCCTCCCCCCTTTAAGACTTCCCCCTTTTTAAGACCTTGATTCTTTACGATTTTCTGTTCATAGCCTCTGTAAATTTACCCCTATTTTAAGATTCCCTTCTTTTTAAGACCTGATTTTCTCACATTTTTTGAGGTCTTAAATTAAGTTAAAAGGGTGGTTTCACTGTACAGTGGTTTGGCTATGATATGAAGTTAAAAGGGTGGTTTCACTGTACAGTGGTTTGGCTATGATATGAAGTTAAAAGGGTGGTTTTACTGTACAGTGGTTTGGCTATGATATGAAGTAGATGTGAGCAGCGTTTATGTGATGATTGACATGGTGTTGCAGAGCGCTGACAGCTCAGTTTCCACAAGAACGGCCCATCATCACCGTGTCACCGGCCGTCACACACCCATGGGTCGATCCGGCCCCACAGATGCGGGTCACTGGCTGTCCAAGTATTAACAATGTGAGTTGCAATTATGTTCTCCATTGTCAAACTGCTTGCTGATTGCATAGATCAATGTAGGAAATCAGTTTTGAAGATTTGTGCGTGTTAATTACTGTGCATTAGTATATAATGCATGCATATTATGTGCCATTATCGTCAAATATATATAATTCTGTGTCCACGTGTGAGTGTTGTTATCTTAGTATGTATGAGTGCTAGCACTGTATATAAGGTCTGTATTACAGGGTGGGGGGTGGGGTTAGTTTATCAATCAATCAATATGAGGCTTATATCGCGCGTATTCCGTGGGTACAGTTCTACGCGCAGGGATTTATTTTTTTATTTTTATTTTTATGCAATTTATATCGCGCACATATTCAAGGCGCAGGGATTTATTTATGCCGTGTGAGATGGAATTTTTTTACACAATACGTCACGCATTCACATCGGCCAGCAGATCGCAGCCATTTCGGCGCATATCCTACTTTTCACGGCCTATTATTCCAAGTCACACGGGTATTTTGGTGGACATTTTTATCTATGCCTATACAATTTTGCCAGGAAAGACCCTTTTGTCAATCGTGGGATCTTTAACGTGCACACCCCAATGTAGTGTACACGAAGGGACCTCGGTTTTTCGTCTCATCCGAAAGACTATTTTAGTTTAAACTTTAAGCCGGGGTTTCACTCATTCCAGAATTGTGCATAAATATTACACTTTTTCAACTGCTCTGATATTATTTTTTTTTTTTTATCATTTTTTTGTGCTGTATCTGGTTGATTGTGCAATACATATTTGATAACTACCGTAAAGGGTATCACATTCTGTCTGAAGTTCTTTGGCTCTGGTGCAATTTTTTTTATCAAGTTGTATAATATTATTAATGTCAGTATGAATAGGACCACCTGTGTTACTGTGTATGAATAGGACCTAACAGTGTAGTGGTGTTCTGTACAACAGTGTGTATAAAGCAGAGCCGTCACACATACATAGTATTAGCACACACATAGATCCTTGGCATCTCATATGACCCGTTTAAACAAGGTACCACTCAGTAGTGCAGTGAGTGTGTGCATGTCAATTAGTGAGGGACAACCATTTCATACCGATGATGATTGTTGAATGTGACCTTGTTATGAAGCATGCTGCATGTGCCGTTTATGTGTGCAGTTCTCCATGCACAGTGACCTGGGGCAGGCCGTGCAGAGCATTCTGGACGAGTTCAAGAAAAATCCGCCTGTGCCTCTCATGCCGTTGTCAGTAGTTCTCTGTGTCTGCACACATATTCACACACACACACATATTCACACACACACACATATTCACACACACACACTTGTTCACATGCGCACACATGTTCACACACAAACATACCAACGCACACACACGCAAACAAACACACACAAACAAACACGCAGTTTACATGAACATTCTCAAAAACACTTGTTCTATAATGTAACAGTTTGAATCCAACCATGTTCAACAATATTTATTTAAAAAAATGCTAAAGAATAACTTTGTATACATTGTGAAAAGTTTGGCATTGTGACAGTTTGAATCGCAGCATAATTAACAGTACTTGCTGCAAAGTGCTGAAGGAAGAATAACTTTGCATATATTATGAATAGTTTATCATTGTGACAGGGTGAATCTCTATACATAAAACACTTCTCACTTCAGTGCTGCAGCACCGTCCTATCCACTGGGCCCCCCGCCAGGCTACTCGCCTCCAAGCTACGTTAATCCTGGATCTGAACTCTACCCTTTCGGTTTGAGCAACGCTCCGCCTGTCCCACCACGCCAACAGTCAGCGTCTCTGCCCAACGGTAGTGCTGAGGTATGCTGAATGATTGGGCCAAAAAAAAAAAAGGTCTGTTTACGGTAACATAGGCCAAAAAAATAGGGTCGGTAGGTCAGGATTTTTTTTTCTATTTTTTTTTTTCTATTTTTTTTTTCCCCCAAATGCCAAAAAAAAGTCTAGGGTCGCGTGAAAAAAATAGGGTCGGTCGGGTTACCGTAAACAGACTATTTTTTTTTGTGGCCTTGTGTGTATACCCATGGTTGTCTGTCTGTCTGTTCCTCTGTCTGTCCATGTGTTTGACTGACTGCTGTTAGGATTGGAACCCATTCAGCAACGGAGCTTATGGTTTGGGAGTATTATATTCAAAAGAACAAGAATGGTAGGTTATCTGAACGTTTAATTTATGACAAAACAAAACGTTACATTTACTGTTGTTCGACCCAGCGGTCTGTTACGTGGACAGACAGACAAACATTTATAATACAGATCATGAACACACTGAGTTGATTCTTACTATTTTATTCACAGTCACTCCAAGTTGAGAAATGATGCTTTTCTACATCGATCTTGTTTGTACACATCTTAAAAGTTGTAAAGGTGACCCTCCCTCCCATCCCCTCCCACCCCCTCCCTCCCATCCCCTCCCTCCCAAACCCTCTATTTTATTTTTTCTTTATTGACAATTAACTGTGATACTTAGTCACAGAACTCCAAATTATGTCTGCCATTTTTTCTTTTCTTTGTCTGGTGCCAGCAAGTTGGTTCTTTTAGCACAAAGTAATGACTGAGGGACAATTTATATGCCCTGTAAGCTGTTATGAAGTTACAGTGTATGAATATGTTGTACTAGAGAACAAAGCGCCATGATGCATTATGGTTTTGCAGGGGGCATTAGACAATGGCTTTCCTGACTTCACCATGCCAAACGTCATGAAGTCGTTTCCACAACTGAAAGAGAAAAAGTGAGTATGCATGACAGTGTGTTTTTGTGTGTGTGTGTTTTTAATTTTTTGATTTTAGATTATTTTGTAAATCAGTAAGCTCCTTCAACACTGTTTCTCTGTTTCTAAATCTATCTCTCTCTCTTTCTCTCTCTCCCTCTCTCTCTCCCTCTCTCTCTCTCTCTCTCTCTCTCTCTCTCCCTCCCTCCCTCCCTCCCTACCACTCTCTCTGATGATGGTGATGTTGTTGTTGCAGGCTAATGGAGCTACAGGAGCTGATAGAGAACGAGGACCAGCTGTTAGAGATGGTGCAGGGTTTGCCAGAACTCAAGTCCTTCGCTGAGAAACGAGAAGCACTCTCTGAGAAATGTGTCTTTCTTGCCCGTGAGTTACTTGTGCTAGTGTGTGTGTGTGTGTTTGTGTTTTACTTTTAATAAATGGCATGTTAGAATATTTTGTTTTCAATATTTTGTTATTTGATGGAAAATGTTCTCAGATGTGTTTTATAGAATGGATTGGTTGTTGTTTTGCAGGCAGCAACTTAGCACAAAAACCAAAAATCAAAGATATGAAGGAGGAAATAGCAGAAAAGGTGAGTCATACTCATTTTTTGTTTTTTTGTTTTTTTGCACTGTGTATGCTGTAGCTGTCAGTTTTAATCATTTGATAAAACAACAATTCCTTGCCACTTTGTTCATAAGTCAAATGTCTCGGCGTGTGAAATGAATGGCCCAAATGATTGTTCAATTTCTTATCTTGTGACATGAATAAGAATTGCTTATTTTTGTTGTGAAATGATTAAGACCTGCTTTTTGTTGTAAAATGAATTACAGTTGATATCTGTGGAATATTTTCAGGATTGGATAACTAAATTCATTGATACAGGTCAAGTTTGAGGCAGTAAGAAGGAAATCATCAGTTTTTTTAACATTATTTTGTGAAGTTAGAGCTGCAAATATTTTGTTTTTGAATTGATTCATTTTGAATATATTATATAACAAAAGGTGAGTTGTATGAGCATTTGCATTTCTTCTTGGCTGTAAAATAAATGAGTCACTTCCTCGCTGTAAAAAGAATAAGGGTAGCTGCATAGTTGCAATGAGTGTGTTAACATGGACGCTGTTTATGCTGCAGATGGCCCTGTACGATGAGCTGCGGCGAGGGTTTGAGGGGGACTGTGAGAGACACCTGGGGTTGTCCGAGCAGTACCGGCCGTCACACATCCAGACCAACCTCAAGGTGGCCATCCTGCAGGCAGAGGAGGAGTCCGAGCACATCATGGAGGACTTTCTCAACAGTATGTTGCTTCTGTGTGTATGTGTGTGTGTGTGTGGGGGGGGTGCATTTGTGAGAGTGAGTGTGTTTGCTTCTGTGTGTGTGTGGGGGGGGGGGGGTATTTGTGAGAGTGTGTGTGTTGTGGGTGTGTTTGTATGTGTGTGTGTATGTGTATGTTTTCATGCAGAGAAGAATCCCAAGAATATTATGAAGGAATGTTTGTGCCTTTTTCTGTTCGTATTCTCTGTGTGCATGCGTGTGTGTGTGTGTGTTCATGAAAACTTGTGTTAGAGGGTCTGTCTGTCTGTCTGTCTGTCTGTCTGTCTGTCTGTCTGTCTGTCTATGTGCCTACTGATTGTTTGACGTGCACAGGATTTGATATTGTCTGTATTTTTGTTTTGTAACACAGAAAAACTGGACATGGAGGATTTCATTCAACAGTTCCTGGAGAAAAGAAAGGTGAGAACCACACTAGAACTAAACAAAAACGATTTGTGTATGTTGTGCAGACTATATGGGAAAGTTGGTTGTCTCACTCGAAATGTTCTGATTGAAAGCTAGGGTTAACATGCGTGTTACGGTCGTCTGGCATTAAGTCAGTGTGGTGATGTAGCTCTGTGTATTGTGTGTTACGGTCGTCTGGCATTAAGTCAGTGTGGTGATGTAGCTCTGTGTTTTGTGTGTTACAGTTGTGTCACATGCGCAAGGCCAAGGAAGAGAAGCTGTCTCACATCATCATGTCTCAGGGGGACCAGTACTGATCTCCGCCAACCTCAAATCCATTGCCCGAACCGCAGCATCCTGGCCACTGGATCGTGTTTACTGGACTCATCACCTCTTGGGGAAACATCATTTGTACAGGATGCTATATGAAATCAGCAGGATCCATTGAACAAGCTGCTACATTTCTACACAATGCTATATGAGGCTGTGGTGTGTATTGCTGTGTTACCTCCATGGGATTCTACATCAAGTCTGCAGGATGCAGTGTGTTGGAGAGTTATATTTTCTGCAGGATGGTTCATCAATGTAAAGGATTGTGTTCCAGTTGTTACAACAGGTCCTCGGGTTGGTTGCTCTTGTCTGCAGTATGTATCCTGGTAGATGCAGTGACTTGTTTATAGGATACTGCATCAAGTCTACAGGATCTACTGTTCTGTTTTCTACACTGGGTCCACGGGATGCTATCTCCAGTGTTCAAGATGTACTGCTAGTTGCTGCAGCATGACTGCAGGATGCAGTGTAGTACTGTACTCATGAGAGTGTTGTGTGAAGTGTAATCAAGCATAAAAACAAAAGAAACACACACATACGTACATTACAAAGTTAAAACCAAACGCTTCATTCTGGAGATTTGTCTAAAGACTAAACCATAAAGCTGGCCCTATTCGGCCATCGTGGAATGCGTAAGATGTGTGGACTACCAGTTGTTGAGCTCTGTAGCATTGCACTGCATAATCTAGTCATGAAACAGAAATAGCATCAAATGTTTTGCTGTTGAGAAAAGGTATACCGTAAGTAACAACAACAGAGGTCGTTGTTGTGATAGACGTCAGCCTGTGTCATGTAGCATTGCAGGGTTGTATGTCATGTACTGTTGTGTGGAGTGACACTTCTGCTGTGACAAAAGACGTTTTCCGGAAATAACTGTCAGGATTTTCAAGCGACGTGGCAGAGTTAGGCATAATTTTGATAGAAAAAGGTATTATATTGAACACACACTGCATAACATATGTACATCAACGTTAGTTGTTCGCCGCGATGACGAGTCTTAGCTGGTCAGCAGCGTGTTGCCGCTTCGACATGCTTGCCTTGCTGTTTTGGGGCATAACTCTGCCACAACACTTAAAAATCTTGACAGTTATTTCCGAACATCATTGATTTGCTTTGTCAGTGAAGTCTCAAAATGAATATGTATGGGTCCGAATTTTCATAAGGGTAACCTCACAGGACTATATATAATCTAATCATTATCCTTTTTCTTATGTTATGCATGAACCGGACATGAAAGTGGGAAGTACTGTAATTGTGAGTGTATGGTATGCCATGTGAAACGTGACTGTGTGGTGCGGCGTAAAAACTGCCTGTCAAGGGCTGTGCTGTCTGTTGCATTGTTGTGTGGTGTGGTGCAGGAACTGCCTGTGTTGTGTGTGGTATAGTGTGTGAACTGCCTGTGTTGTGTGTGGTATAGTGTGTGAACTGCCTGTGTTGTGTGTGGTATAGTGTGTGAACTGCCTGTGTTGTGTGTGGTATAGTGTGTGAACTGCCTGTGTTGTGTGTGGTATAGTGTGTGAACTGCCTGTGTTGTGTGTGGTATAGTGTGTGAACTGCCTGTGTTGTGTGTGGTATAGTGTGTGAACTGCCTGTGTTGTGTGTGGTATAGTGTATGAACTGCCTGTGTTGTTTGTGGTATAGTGTGTGAACTGCCTGTGTTGTGTGTCGTATTGTGTGTGAACTGCCTGTGTTGTGTCGATTGCCTTGTGGTGTCTTACGTGTCATGTACGGTGCTGTCTATTGCCTTGTGTGGCAAGTGTGTGATGTGGTAGCTCAGTTGGTGGAGTGCTCGATTATTGATCTTTATGTGATTATCACACGGGTTCACAGGTCAGTTTTATGTGCAGACTTAGAGACTGTATCTACGTCCCACCCCCTTGTCAACTCTGTGGCATGAAAAATAGCTTCATTCTGCCCCAAAAATGAGATGTCTGATTACAATACACATACATACACCTGTGTAGCACGACTCTTGTTGCTGCTAGCATACTGTTGGGAAGGAGCAACCCAACATTGTCCAGCAATGGAATACAGTGACCCCCCCTTGTAAGACCCCCCAAGTTAAGACCTTACTTTTCCAGAGGTTCTGTTCGTAGCCTCTGTAAATTTATCTCCATTTTAAGACTCCTCCCATTTTAAGACTCCTCCCATTTTAAGACTCCTCCCATTTTAAGACTCCTCCCATTTTAAGATCTAGTTTTCTCACATTTTTGGGTCTTAAAAGGGGGGTTCCACTGTAATAATGTAATGGAAATGAAATGGTGTATGAACTGCCTGTGAAGCCGTGGTGTGCTGAGCTGTGTGTTGTCTTGTTTGCTGTTTCTTACCACTGCCTTGTCCTGTTGACATGCCTGTGTTTCCTGGGCTTGCCTTTCTTGTTCATGTTTTCTGGAGTTTTCTTTCTTGATGACCAAGCTGTGTGAGTTGTGGTCTAGTTACTGTCATCACAAGTTACAGTTCAGTGCTTACTGCTTGTTACTAATCCAGAGCAGTTTCTGTTCTTCAAAGTGACAACAAAATTAAACGAGAAAAGAAAAGCCATGTTATCAAAATTTGTAAGGAGTAAGATTTATCTCGAGTTCTTCAACAATCAAGAGATGATGATGCAGGCACACGTTGATTATTGTATAATTTGTCCACTGTACTCAACATTCCACAATTTACATCTTTACTGATTCCTACAGGCCAAGAAAGATGTCCTGCTTGTAGTTGTGAGTGCCAGTAATGATGCATTTTTGTTTACATAAAGTATTTCTAGTTGGTGAAGGGTGTTGGGATATGCGCACCTACAGCACATGAAGAGATAACTATAGAGTTCATTTTGGTCGTAAGAGGGACGGGCGTGGTGGTAAGACATCGGCCTCCTAATCGGGAGGTTGTGAGTTCGAATCCCGGTCGCTTCCGCCTGGTGGGTTAAGAGTGGAGATTTTTCCGATCTCCCAGGTCAACTTATGTGCAGACCTGCTAGTGACTTAACCCCCTTCGTGTGTACACGCAAGCACACGACCAAGTGCGCACAGAAAAGATGCTGTAACCCATGTCAGAGTTCGGTAGGTTATAGAAACACGAATATACCCAGCATGCCTCCCCCGAAATCGGCGTATGCTGCCTGAATGGCGGGGTAAAAAACGGTCATACACGTAAAAATCCACTCGTGCTAAAAACATGGGTGAACGTGGGAGTCTAAGCCCATGAACGAAGAAGAAGAAGAAGGTCGTAAGAGGAAGGGGTGGGTTGTACATAAGGCTGTCGTTGTTGGTTTTTAATGAGCTATGTAACATTTAAAACCAGCTCTAAATTTACGTTCAGTGTGAGCGTTAGATTTGTTACACACTGGTCAGTGGTACATGTGTATATATATGTGCCCAATGTTTCCTAGCATCAGTTACCTGACAAGATGGGTTTTGCTTTTCGTTTTGCTTTGTTTGAACGTGGGTTTTTTGTGAAAAGCAAGTCAAGCATGCTTTTTCATGGATTGTTATTTCTCTTTTTAATTTGTAGTCTAGTCAAAGAGTGTGAAACTGTGCCACGATGGTCTGCCCTCCATTTTATTTTTTCTGTTCTGCGGTTACTTCAGTGATTTACCCTGTTATTTATGATCTGTGTGTTGTCTTTGTACACCACAAAGTAAGAGTTGTGAATCTTTGAGATGGTCTTTCATGTTTGAGTGTACAATGCAGGTTGTTAATGAGGATCTGGGCATTTAGTCAAATAATTTATTCAATAGCAGTGAGAATCTGAACAGTATTCGTTCAAAACAGCGCAAGATACCACAGACTCGATGACAAGAGCAACACAAAAATAAAAACAAAATCAACCTTCATTTGTTTATATTGTGAGTGGTGCATATATGTGTAGATGTTAAGTTTACGTGTGAAATACATATATATATATATATGTGGTGCAGAACCAGATGTGGCTTTTTTATTTTTTTATCTTGATACGCTGTTTTTTGCTGCTTGTTAAATGTTAAAGTTATCTCCAAGCGAGCTTTTTCTTTATTGATTTCTTCTTAATGTTCACGTGGAGTTCGTTTTAAGAAAGTCTTGTCTTGAAGAGCAGTATGAAGATTGCATGTTATGTGTAGTGGCTGTTGCAAGTTTGACAATTTTCCGTCTGCCTTTAACTTCAGCTTATTGGTTAGATAGTAGGCTTTTATGGCGACAATCACGCAAGATCTGCACAGATCTTGTGTCACTTTTTCTGAAAGCTAGTGAAAGTGCACTGTTGACTTGGTGAAATCATGGTAGAAGGCACTCAGTTTATGCCAGATTGGTTGTTGTATGCATATGGAATGTAATGGGGTTTACATTTTTGTGTGACATGCAGACGGCTATCTCATTGGCTATTACACTTTTAGTCAGGAACAGTTCAGTATTCTTTTATCTGTATCGTTTTCTTCTGTATCAGTATGTCTTACGTTCTGTACACACAGAGTGGACGTGAAAATTACTGTGAGTTTTATGAATGGTGTTGTGATGACCTGATCTGTGTGGCAGACTTATACTTACCTGTCTGTAGTACAGTTACCGACATGCACAGGTGCCAATTAAAGATCTTGAAATGAAGCATAACAGATGACTTTTGTTTTGCATGTGTGTTTTTTTTTTACAGAAGAGAGACCACTGTCCTGGTCTTTCTGATACTGTAGCTAGTGTTACTAGTACAGTGGAACCCCTTTCAAGGCCCCCCAATTCACCTGTGTAAATTTATCCCCATTTTAAGACCTGAATTTGTGATTTCTGGTGGTACCCCAGCTATGTTGAGCAAGTGTTTTTTTTTAGCTGAGACCAGCTGTGCTGCAGCAAGTCACTCAGAATTGTTGTAACTGTGTAGTAACTGTGTATCAACACGCTGAAATGCAGGCGTTAGATGGACGTTACAGGAAGCGACTGAAGCTAACAGTCTGAGCGGATATATTCGTACCTGGTCAGATAGAGCCATATGAGAGTGGGTACGGATATATTCGTACCTGGGAGACAATGAGTTGAAGGAGAGGTTCCACTGACACTGTACTGGCACAATAGTTTCATCGTTCAACCGATACTGAAGCACAAACTAGACAGAACACCAGACCAAAGTGTTGTTTTCATGTTGGTATATTTTGCTATTCAGCACACCAAACAGTAACAGCCACAAATCATGATGCATAGTGAGCAAACCAGTCCAACACTCAAAGAATAAATTATGTGACCAACACCAGGTGTCAGCACTGTCTGTAATATTAATAAGTAATGCATTTGTAAATAAAACATACATACTGCATTGTAAATAAGCCAACCACATATACTGCTTTATCAAAAGAATAAATCACACAAACTTTTTTCAGCAGGTTCCACCACAACACAGTACATAAGGAAAACAAATCCCGTCCACCAAAAAGCATCTCACAGCAAATTCTGCTTGTAGATTTCTATTTCTAAAAAAAAGAAAGAAAAAAAAGTCTGAATACAAGAAAATGATACAACTGGGACTCGTTAGTCTCCATCACAGTATCCTGTGTTGCTACCAACACATTACACTGTGAGTGGATACCAACACGTTGAACAAGTGCTGTAGATTCACAATTTACATTACAATATGCTTACACCCTTTGACCAAAGACAAACAACATGTAAAATCAACTGATTTGGTAGCAGCCTGTAGCCTGAAATTCACCGTGAGACTAGCTATGGCATAGTAAATGAGCATAATGAGCTACCACTTACACATTTCTTGCAGCAGTAGAACACCACAAAATACACTGAAAAAAATACACACTAAATGTTAAATGCTTGTTTTCATTACCCTTCACTGCTAAGACACAGCTATTGACCTATTGTGAGCAAAGTCGTGTTTGCTGCCTCATATCCCTCTCTATCTGGGTTATTCTCCAGATCTGTGTACCAGGGGAAACCATGTTACGAAGTTGACATTTCTTTACTTACCAGACATGTTAACCATACAAGTTGACTTCAATAATAAATACTGGTTCCATATTTATCCTTGGCCTGCAGAAAAATAATTAGAAATACTTGCACATTTTGTTTGTCTACGTTCAGTTAATTAAAATGGTTTCAAAGTATGTCAACTTTGTAACATAGAAACCAAAAGTTGTGACATGGATTTGAACACTAACAATTGAAACAAAAGAAGATATACTATGTTTTTGTTGTTGCATGTCTGTATCATCTAACTTAAAAAAGAAAAGAGAATACATTCTAGTTGCCATTTAATATACGTTATAATCATTAAGGACTGAAAATGCATGTCACAAAATGGTGCCCAGCTCTGGTGAACAACCCATCCACCAATTGTTCCTCTTTCCTTCTTGTTGGCACACAGGCATGTCTTTCTTTCTTTATTTGGTGTTTAACGTCGTTTTCAACCACGAAGGTTATATCGCGACGGGGGAAGGGGGGAGATGGGATAGAGCCACTTGTCAATTGTTTCTTGTTCACAAAAGCACTAATCAAAAATTTGCTCCAGGGGCTTGCAACGTAGTACAATATATTACCTTACTGGGAGAATGCAAGTTTCCAGTACAAAGGACTTAACATTTCTTACATACTGCTTGACTAAAATCTGTACAAACATTGACTATATTCTATACAAGAAACACTTAACAAGGGTAAAAGGAGAAACAGAATCCGTTAGTCGCCTCTTACGACATGCTGGGGAGCATCGGGTAAATTCTTCCCCCTAACCCGCGGGGGGTACACAGGCATTTCTCTGATATGAAAGCTGAAGGACACACACACACACACACACACACACACCAAACACACACTTTCTGGTCAAAATTGGAATCTTCTAACTTCCTGCACAGTAATGTTATCACAGATTTCTTATTTTAAAAAGGACGCATCAAACAATGCTGTACCGGTCTGGACAGTCTCAATATCACATATAAATACTCTGTGTACAAAAAACCTCAATGCTCACAATTACACCACAAATACTTCAATCAGAAATGCATATGGACAACAGTAAAATACTGTATGTAAGAAATACACAATGCTGTACAACATACACGTATATATATATATATCACACCAAACATGGCAACACTAATAATGAAAGTAAACAAACAACAAAATGCATTCCCGCACACTTACAGCATGCACTCATCTCATCCACTCATCTGTCACACCACACACTGTACCAAGTCACAAAACGGTACTACATGTAACACACAACACATGTAGACTGACTTGCTTTCAGCCTACTCAATGAGACGTTTTATGTTTCTCTGACACTTTCCTGATTTACTCATTCATGTACACATGCAAGGAAATGCAAACAAAAAAATCAACAAGCAAAAAAAACATACTTCAATTTTTGTGTTTCACAGCATTTTGCATTGCATAAAATACTAATCAGGCGTTACACAGCACTTTGCAAAAACACATGTTTTTCATCACACAACGCACAGCAGTATAGCCAGTCAGTGTAGTGTAAAAGTGTCAGGAAAATATGTTCAGCAGCAGCACAAATGGCAATAACGCATCACAACAATATCATTCACATTATTCTTCATCTTTTGATTTATGCGCATCAGGATTAATTCCATCCTTTGGTTCACGGTGCTCCTTTCATTAACACAAATTTGGATTCAAAAGGAAACAGAATGCTGGCGTGAGAAAAGAACGACATATATACACAAAGTACAATGCACAAGAAGCATGTAAATATGAAATGCTGATAATCATGTGTCTTATATATATATATATATTTTTTTTTTTTTTTTTTTTTTTTTGTCATCTCTTTTTTCAAAAAATGTGTCGCATTGATCATAATCCGCCATGAAATTTCAGGAATGTTTATGTGAGCACTTACCATAAGTTTTAAACTTGTTGTGCTCCTTCTTAATGATGTTGTTATATTATCATGTGCCTGTTTACGAATAAAATACTGTTTAAAGGATGTGTCTTATATATATGCTGTCAAAATATTTCAGTTTTGTACAATCAGTAAAATTTGACTGTTGGCGCTAACAAAGTTGTAGCAAGCCAATGCTTCCACAGGCTATAATCTGTCAAATATAAAGTAAAATGATTATCAGTTCAGCAGTATTGGAAGCTAAACAGTCTAATGATGACAGTGAAAGGGATAGGGGTACGAGGGGGGGGGGGGGTAAGGGGGGGCTAGGGTTTAGGGGATGAGAAGAGAGGGGGGAGGGGGTGAAGCTAGCAGATGACTGATGAGAACAAAGAGGACCAGGACAGAAGAAAAGACATCCAGCATCCAGACGTAGACTAGCCACTGGTTAAGTACTGGGGTCATTCTGTCTTGAACCTGAGCTGGGAGGGGTGGGGAGATAAGCTACAGTGCCTTGACCAGTGAGTCAGGCGATCACTGTAATGAAGACAACAAACATATTGTCCTCATTGACCTTGAGCTAGGGTGTGCAATGGAGTCAGCCAGTAAGTCTGATGTCAACTGTAAGGCTTCTTTTTAAGCCTACTGTCTATATGATACTTACCGAGACAGTACTATTCTTGCACATTATCTATTATAGGCCGAAAAAATTGGACAAAACGCTGCGTGGGTACAATTATCTCCCATAACCATGCGCCACCGTGGATCCCAAGCACTGTCTGAGTGCTTCCCCCTTACAGGATGTAGGTGGCGCGTCCTCTTTCTTTATGAGCTGCAGACCCTCAAAAAGCCCATAACATATCAAGAGGGGAGGCGGGAGGGAAACTCTAATAGTACTGTCTCGGTAAGTATCATATAGACAGTAGGCTTAAAAAGAAGCCTTACAGTCAATATAACACTTACCTCGACAGTACTATTCTTGCACAGAATACCAGAGTGGTGTGAGGGTGATATGTAGAGTATTAAACTCCTTAATCAAAATCACTTAAATCCAAGGATTAAGATACCCAGGCAATTTTCGAACAGTACTACCGTAAAAGAAAATATACCCAAGAAAAATACCTTAGACTGACGTGACCATGCTGGCAACCACTGCTTTGGCAATGCCATACGACTGGTCAAGCCTGAGACTGGAAAAGTCTCGCATATAGTGGTTAATAAACGTGGCTGGAGTCTTCCAGAACGCGACCGCCATTATGCTTTGGAGCGAGGCACCCCGCACGTGCGCCAACGAGGAGCCGATAGCCCGAATCTCGTGTGCCCTGATGTCAGGGACCACATCCACTTGAGCATGAACATAAGCCTGTTTGATAAGCAAGGTCAGCCAACGAGCTAAAGTTTGTCTAGAAATATCCGATTGGTACTTCGGATTAAGCGAGACAAACAGTGACCGCTTAGAAGACCGAAAGCTACGTGTTCTATCCAGGTACACTCTAAGGGCACGTACTGGGCAGAGGAAGCGATCAGGGTCATCATGTTCAAGAGTGGGAGCCAAGGCTTGAATGACTACTGGTTTGGACAACTCCGAGGCATTCTGATTCTTGGCTCGAAAGTCTGGTAGGAAAGCCAACGTCACCTGATGTGTGGTGAACTCAATGTCAAATTCCAGGCCACTCAAAGCTTGAATACCACTGAGTCTACGGCAAGTGGCTAAAGCGATGAGGAACACAGTCTTAAAAGTCAGGAACTTGATACTAATGCCTGCCAGGGGTTCAAACTCCTTGCTACGCAGGAGTTTGAGAACCAGGAAGACATCCCACTTGGGAAATGAAACCCGAGGTTTAGACACCGCTGCATTGCTAATACCCGAAAGGACATTAGCAATGAGGGAGGAACTGATCAAGTGTTCAGGTCTGCGACCAGTAGCAGCCGCAATCGTGGAAGTGATGGCAGATTTGTATCCAAGAAGAGTCTTAGAAGAAAGACTCTTCTTTTGATACACTTCCACCAGGAAGTTGGCCAAGTCCTGTGTTGAGGGATAAAGCGGCTTTATCCCCTTGGACAAGGCGAAGGAGGCCCAAGCTCTCCAGCGTAAGTCATAGAGCTGATTAGTTGATCGCCTCTTAGCGTTCAAGGAAAACTCTACTGAACTCTTGTGCAATCCTAGTGCAAGCAGTTTGGAGCGCACAAGAGCCATGCGGTCAAGCACAGACTCTCTGGACGTGGATGAGGGAGGCCTGATCGAGGCTGGAGCAGACTTCCCCCGTCCAGATTCAGAGGTAGAGGGTCTACGTGGGTGAGACCGCGAAGATCTGGAAACCACGGAGCTGTTGGCCAGTAAGGCGCGACCAAAATCAGTCTTGGCCGTTCCTGCAGATACTTTGCCAGTACCCTCGGAATCAGAGATGTCGGGGGATAGGCGTAAGCATCGAGGAGCCTCCACGAGAGAGTGAATGCGTCCACGTGGAACGCATTCGTGTCTCGAAAGGGGCTGACGTACCTGGGAAGCCGAGCGCTGAATCGAGTTGCGAACAGATCGATCAGAGGACGGTCCCACCTTGCCCACAGACGCCGTAGAACGTTGTGAGCGATGGTCCATTCTGTGGGGAGAACCTGATCGCCCCGACTGAGAATGTCGGCCAGGGCGTTCAGTTTCCCCGGAACGAATTGGACTGACATCCGGACCTGATTGGTCTGGCACCAGAGCAGAATCTCCTCCGCTAACAGGGAGAGGGACCGAGAATTGGTGCCCCCCTGGTGGCGAAGGTAAGCTAGGCATGTGGTGTTGTCCCCGTGGACCAACACATCCTGATCCCGAATCAGGAGGCGAAACTCCAGCAGAGCCCGACGAACCGCCTCCAACTCTAGAAAGTTGATGTGTAGGAGGGACTCCTCCTGGGTCCAGACCCCCTGGGCCTCGTGCAGGTCCAGGTGGGCCCCCCAACCCCGCGTAGAAGCGTCGGTGTACAGGAAGAGAGACGGCCGTCTCGGTTGGATAGGCACCGCAGAGTTGAGCCAGATCGGGTCCAGCCATTGGACTACAGCCTCGTGAAACCAAGGCCCGATCTGGACCAACTCGGTGTAATCGAGAGGCCTGGAAGTCCGATCTGCTACTGCCCGTTGCAGGGGACGTTTGTGTAGCCTTGCAAGGGGCAGCAGCAGAGCGACAGACTCCATGGAACCCAACAGTTCCGCCAGCCGTCTGTGAGGAACAGCGCGGCAAGCCTGAATGGAGAGGATCTTTCGCCTCAGGGAGAGGATTCTGTCCGGGGAGGGAGACACAGTGTAAAGCACTGTGTCGAACGCCATCCCCAAGTAGCAAAACTGCTGGGCTGGCACGAGGTCCGACTTGTGCCACTGTATCTGGAACCCCAAAGCATGGGTCCGTTCCAGGACCTGCCGGGTGTGTTGGAGGCATTGATCGCGAGACTGGGCCAGGGTGAGCCAATCGTCCAAATATTGACGCAGACGCACACCCTGAGCTCTGACCAACACCGCCAGCTCCTTGACCACCTTTGTAAAAATCAGCGGGGCCAAGGACAGGCCGAATGGGAGGGCCCGAAACTCGAACACTGTGCCCTCCCAAACAAACCGGAGCAGATGTCGGTACCCCGGGGCCACCAGGATGTGGAAGTAAGCATCCTGGAGGTCCACAGACGTGGCCCAATCGTTTGGCCGGATGGCCAACCGGACCGACGAAGGGGTTTCCATCTTGAACTTGCACCTGCGAAGGTACAAGTTCAAGGTGGAGAGGTCCAACACCGGCCTGAACCTGCCGTCCTTTTTGGGGACGGTGAACAGGCGGGAGTAGAACCCCGGAGAAGGCTGAGAAAGGGGGTAGACAGCCTTCTTCTCGACCAACGAGTTCACCTCGTCTTGAAGAGCCTGCCATCTGGCAGGGTCTCGAGGAGGGGGGAACGTCAAAGGTAGAGCGGACAATGGAGGTTGTGACGACAGCGGTAGAGAAAACCCCGACCCCACCACCCTCAAGATAAACTGGTTGGAGACCAGTCTGCCCCACATGTCGCGGGCCCGAAAAAGGGAACCGACGGACGAAAGAGGGGCAACTTGAGGGGGCGTCAACGTAGGGCCGGGACTCACTGAAAATTCTGCTGGCGGGCAGGCGCAGGCTTGCGACCACCCCCCTGGTGGTGCTGCTTACCCTTACCTGTCTGAGCACCCTTCTTCTTGCGCTTGGGAGCACGAGAAGCCGGGGCCGCAGGGGGGAACGCGACAGGAGCCTGAGAGGAGGAAGAAGGAGGCAGTGAAACTGGCTTCTTCTTCTTCTTCTTCTGAGGCTGGGAGCTGGAGGTGACTGTAGCACTTCTCTTACTCCCCGCCGACGTCGCCGAAGCAGCGAGGCCAACCATCAGAGAATCAGTGTTCCTCTGGCGTGTGGACTCCACCACAGAACGGACAGTGCCCGGATGAAAAAGGGAAGAAGGCTGAGGAAACGTGTTCCTCAGACTCTTCCTCATATCCGGAGGCACTAAAGAAGTAGCCAGAAAATGATCACGGAACAGGGCCAACAAGTGGACCCGTGTTCCAATGGCCAATTCTGCCGCCGTCGTCACGCACGATCGCACGGCATGCAAAGCCCGATCCACTCGAACCGTGTCAAGGACCCGAGTGGAATCGGACTCTGCCCGATCGGGAGGGTCCAACAGTGTGGACAGCGTGCTCATCCATGTCAAGGCCTGTGATTGGGCCTCGACAATGGAAGAAACGGTGGCCTCAAGATTGTGGAACGAAGCAGAGCTCAGTTCCACCTTCTTGACCGAAGGCACCTCCCCAACGAACACATCACCGTCAGCCCCACCCTGAACACTCGAAGTCTGGAAAGGGAGAGTTCGAGAGTCAAAGGGAAAAGGGAGGGACGAAACAGATTGGACACGAGGAAACAGTGGAGGTGCGCCTCCCGAAGGAAAGCACGGCACTGAATCCGCGTCCTCCCGAGGAACATAGGTCGCGTTCGCACGTGAATCTGTACTCCTCAGGCGATGTGCTGCCGCTTCCACCGTGGCACTAAGACTAGGGTGGAACGCGAATTGCTGGCGGCCGGATCGTTCATAAAACGAGCCGCCGGCAGACGCGGCGTGTGCCTCCCGCGCCCGGGCCGAAGCGGACTCCAAGGACGAGAGGGCGTCGGAGGGAAGGACGTCCTGAAACTGTTCAAACGTCCTTCTAGCTGTGCGAGGGAGAGCCTCCTGCCTCTCGTCCTCAGACTCCACGTCCTGTGTGTCAACCGAAGGGTTGGGAACACTAGACGACAGACGCTTAAGAGAGGCATCCGTGGCGTCAAGACGCCGCGTGATGTCTGTCATGTACTGTTGGAAAGTACGAAGCATAGCTTCGGAAGTTCCATCAGAAACCGGCAAGGGTAGGGGATCAGTGTTAACCTCAGGGCGACCCTGATCCTCCTCCCCATCGTCCTCTGACTCACTCTCCTCTTCACTTCCCGACAACTCCTCAACAGCAGGAGTGTAGGAAGCTTGAGGGGGAGGAGCCGAAAGTGATGAAGTAGGCTGTGACGAAACGCCCACTGAAGCAAGAGGCCGCGAAGACCCCTGCCCCAAAGACGAAACGTCTCCAGCAGCCGAAGGGAGAGAACAACAAAAACCCTGCGACTGTTGGGTCAGTCCAGCCAACGAACCCCCGCCATTTATAGACTGAACAGGGACCCATCGGGTCTGATCAGAAAAGAAATGGTCCGGTCCGGTCGGGGGTGCCGATCCGGTCCGGTCGGGTGGTCCGGTGTTCCGGTCCGGTCCGGTGGTCCGGTCCGGTCCGGTGGTCCGGTCCGGTCCCGTACCATCCGGAGGTCCCGTTCGGCACAGAACCATCCGTACCCACAAAAGTGTTCGGGTGGTTCGGTCCGGACGTGGAAACACCGTACCATCCGGACCCGTAGGTCCGGTGGTCCGGTGTGTTCCGGTTCGGTGCCAGACCACCCGGACCAACAGAGGTGGTCGGGTGGTCCGGTCCCGACCGGACCACTGGTCCCGTACCGTACCATCCGGACCCGTAGGTCCGGTGGTCCGGTGTGTTCCGGTTCGGTGCCAGACCACCCGGACCAACAGAGGTGGTCGGGTGGTCCGGTCCCGACCGGACCACTGGTCCCGTACCGTACCATCCGGACCCGTAGGTCCGGGGGTCCGGCAAGGGCCAGAGGTACTGTCCCGCACCGGACCCTAAGGTCCGGTACGGTCCCGTACCATGGGTCCCGTCCGGACCAAACCCGGAGGTCAAGTCCAGTCGGGACCCGTGGGTCCGGTTCGATCCCGACCCGTAAGCCTGGACCGTTCCGGACCCTTGGTCCGGACCATCCGTCACCCGAACACCAGACGCTAAGGAATGGCGTGGGGTCAAGACGGTCCGGTCGGAGGTGTCGGTCTGAGCAACAGAAACAATGTTCCCGTCGCCCTGACCATTCGACAGAAGTACCACGTTCTGTCGAACACCTCCACGTCCAGTAACTAGTCGGCCGGAGCGTTTCATAGAGGGACAGCCACCAGTCACACGGACGTCAGAGGGAACCGTAGTAGCAGTGGTCGTAGGCACGATGCCTGAAACCCCTGCCCCCACAGGACCGCCCTGAACGGGGTCAATTCGCATCCCAACCCCAGCGGGGAGGGAATTCATAGACCCCGTCATCTCCTCCGATCTCCCCCCCCATGAGTCCGAGACTACTGTCGAAACAGCAGTAGACGACCCAGCGAGGGAGTTCAGAGGAGGACCCGTGTCCCTCCTGGCTTCCACAGCGGTGGAAACCGAGGAGGGCACAGGAGAGGCACCGGAAAAGAAAGAAGTCGAAACCTGAGTCTTTCCCGTAGCCCCTAGATCAGATTCACCAACCCCCAAAGAGGGTTGGGAATCGACCCGCCCCCGGATTCGAGCCAGGGAGGAGAAGGAAACCTTCCCCCCAGGCTTGAAACCGGGAGGAGCTGAAGCCTGAGACTGAGGGCCGGACAACGGCGTCGAAGGGGGGGAAGCGTGTTCCACGGAAGGAGAAGGAGAAAGACGCTGTTTCTTTCCCCTCGACCTTCCCCGAACCTTCGACGGCGCAGCCCCGCCCGAAGTCCCAGGTTCAAGCCCAGCCTGTTTGAGCAAGCTCGCATTGAGCTTGCTCAAACAGGCTTTCTCCGCCCTCCCTCGCCGCAAACGCAAAGCGTTTGGGGAGGGAGAGTCGGAGCGCCGAAAGGTCCCCCTGTCCGTGCGCAAAACATGACGCTGTGCGCCCGGAGAAGGGTTGCCCCCGGCAGACTCTGGTTCCGTAGAACCAGAGCCCAAAACAAGACGAGACATCCTACCTCGCCCTGTACGTACCCTTAAAAAATCGAGAATTAACAAAATTCAAAGAAAATTAGGTCAATACTCAAGTGAATGAGGCGAAACGAGAAGCAGACGACCGGTCACCACGAAGTAGGACGGTAGGCACGCCGAGTCCGCCACACAACAACGGAGGCACAAGTTGGAAGAAAAACAACGTAGCCTCAAGCCAGAAGTGGAATAACACACAAAAATCCAACAGGTGGTAATCCACACAGAAAAGAAGACTCTAGAATCCAAAATAATCCGGGAGCGCAGCAGAAACACAGCCTACTGTCACGCGCGAAAAAAGAAAGAGGACGCGCCACCTACATCCTGTAAGGGGGAAGCACTCAGACAGTGCTTGGGATCCACGGTGGCGCATGGTTATGGGAGATAATTGTACCCACGCAGCGTTTTGTCCAATTTTTTCGGCCTATAATAGATAATGTGCAAGAATAGTACTGTCGAGGTAAGTGTTATATTGACTGCCCTATGCCAATCAAGCAATGCAGTTGCCACACATCAATCATCAATGCAGATTTCAAAGGGGTCCACCTTGTTGACCTTGACCTGTGGAAGTGTGGGCTGGGAGGGGGTGTGTGTTGGCCAGTGATGGAGACGTCAACTCCAATGCGTCAATCAATATATCAATCAATGTAAAAGGCGAAGGGGTCATCTTTGTTGACCTTGAGCTGTGGAAGTGTGGGCTGGAGGGGGGTGGGGGGTGGCCCGTGAGAGAGACATTAACTCCCATATCTCAATCAATCCATCAATCAATGTAGAAGTCGAAGGGGTCGTCTTTGTTGACCTTGAGCTGTGGGGGTGTGGGCTGCGGGGTGTCGGCAAGGTCATAGCAGTGCAGCATCTGGTATTCACTGGGGCCGCTCCATTCAACCTTCACCTTCTTGTTCTTCTCGTGACGCAGCCTGCAAACACACAACACACAAACTGCAACTCTCTTTCACTCTATTCCTGTTCCTCTGAAAAGTAGTGAATACAGACATGACACTGAAGCAAATTCTCTTTGTCTTTTCTTGTTTTTCACATGGTACAGCCTGTACAGAAAAAACGCAAACATGACAACAATGCACACTGTCTTTCAGTCTTTTTCTTCTCATGGGGCAACCTCAAAACAGACTTTAACACAATACATTCCAATCAATTGTTGTTTTGAGTCACTTCTTTATACAGTCGAACCTGTCTAAAGAGACCATCCAAAAGACTGAGCAAAAGTGGTCTCTTTAGACAGGTGGTCTGTGTGGACAGGTGATTTATATAGTTTTAAAAACAGTCAGGGATCCTTTCGGGTGGTCTTAATGGGCAGGACTGTATATACATTTTTTTAAATTCTGGCATGCGCCCGTGTTCATTCAATAACATCTGAAAATCTGTTAAATCAGTTGAAATTGTTTATTTTTCTGCAGTGAGTCTAACCTATTTGAAGTAACTTGATTTGGATACAATATTTCTTTCCCGGTATGTTCCAGTAGGAAGGATTTCTATTCATTGTTTGATGGATTGAGAGAACTTTGATGGAGATAGAAGGAATGTGTTTTGAGCTGCAACCATGTAAGTAACATTATATTGTGAGTGGCTCTAGCTATGCATGCATGTATGTGGACTCTTTGATGAGTATTTTCGTTTTATTTGAGACATTACTAATGCAAATTGTATTAATTGTAAATATTTTGTTGTTGTTTGATCAAACTTGTAACGCGCTTCCAGCTGTGGGAAAGCGCTATATAAATGTTCCCTTAACATTATTTGAACCTGGTACAATACTAATACAGACCTCTTCCCAGTGCCCTTGTCAAAGGGTCTCTCTTTGAGCATGGCGGCGATCTGGTCGTCGTCAATGAAGAACTGTGTTTTGTTGCCGTACTGGGCGACCGGGGAGGGGCTGCGCTGCTCCAACTGTAACACACACATCACACACTGTAACACTCATGTCTAGGCTCGCTGAGACTACAATAGAGTGCATGTTTGTGTGTGTTCAATCGTAAAAGTAAAGGAATACTAACTGAAATGGATCGATACATAAATGTAGTGCTATTATATATGCTATTTGTATTTTTGACAAAAATATGACATTACAGATCGAAGACACTTATTGTTCTGTAAGACCGCACAAGCCATGGAGGTGAACAATGACTGTCAAGATCTGTGTAAAATGTTATATAATGTATAACATAGCATAACATTATAATAATATTAATAATAATAATAATAATGCATAATATTTATAAAGCACGGTTATCCAGGGTTTAAACCCTGCTCAAAGCGCTGTTATAACACGTCATAACATAGCATAATACAGCATAACACAGCATAACACAGCATAACACTTTGAATTGTGTTTCCTTCATTCTTTCTTTCTTTCTTTATTTGGTGTTTAACGTCGTTTTCAACCACGAAGGTTATATCGCGACGAGGGAAAGGGGGGAGATGGGATAGGGGAAAGGGGGGAGATGGGATAGAGCCACTTGTTAAGTGTTTCTTGTTCACAAAAGCACTAATCAAAACATTGCTCCAGGGGCTTGCAACGTAGTACAATATATGACCTTACTGGGAGAATGCAAGTTTCCAGTATAAAGGACTAAACATTTCTTACATACTGCTTGACTAAAATCTTTACAAACATTGACTATATTCTATACAAGAACCACTTAACAAGGGTAATAAGTGAAGAATTTTATGGGTGAGAAAAGGAAAGTAAAAGGACTTTGGGGAGGCAGAAATAGAGAAGAAACAAGAAAAAGATCCTAATTAGGTTCACGGCATCGAGAGTGATGCGACCTTCTCTCAGAAGTTAGTAGAGAAGGCTCCCCCATCCACCACCCGGGGGACGCGCCTCTACGCCAATTAGGGGGCGCGAGGCTTCCTTCATTGTTTGTGCGATTCCCTCGGCTCTGTACCTTGTCGTTGGGGTCTGTGCGTGCCTCCTGGTGCAGGACGTCAATGGTGGACTGCTTCTGGGCAATGACGGGGTGGCTGGGCATGCTCATGGGGTCCACCAGGACATCGTAGGGCACCATGGGGTGCTGGTACGTCGCCGGGTTGTAGATGTCCCACAGCTCCGGCTGGCCCAGTGTTCCTACCATGACAGACAACTGGCATGAAGGGATGCTGGCAGATACTGATTGACGTATTGTGTGATGGTGTGAGGCTATAGCATGAGTCCTACTTGGCTCACAGGCTAACATAAAACTTATTTGAAACAATTCCACTTTTTTTTATCATAAACACAAACATTTTTCAGTCAGAATGAAATGCGAGACGGCGGCAGTTATTACAGTGGAACCCCTCTTTTAGGACACCCCCCCCCCTCCCCCCCAATTTAAGACTCCCTCCTTTTTAAGACCGGATTTTCTCAGATTTTTGTAGGTCTTAAAAGGGGGGTTCCACTGTATCATAAAAGAAGAAGCAGTGAGTCATGGTGTGACGTACCTATGTAGTGTCCCTCAATGGTCCACATCCTGACGGTACAGTCAGAGGAGCTGGTCAGCAGCACTTTGTTCTGCTCCACCAGGTCAATGCTGCTCACGCTCTCAATGTGTCCACGCCACGACAGGATCACTAGGTCAACAATTCAACACATACATGGGTTATTCTCCAGCAATTTGTTCTGCTCCACCAGGTCAATGCTGCTCACCCTCTCAATGTGCCTGCGCCACGACAGGATCACTAGTCAACAAATCAACACGCACAGATTTGAACAACATGATCATGCACAGAAATGTTGTTATCAGAACCAGACATAAAGCAAGGATGTCATAATGGCATAGTCCAGATATAGCCCGATGGAAGTGACATCCCGTTCCGAAGGAAGAGTGAACATTTTGAGATTCATTCAGTGTGAAGAAGAAGCTCACACAGAGCTAAACCTGGACGTTGCCGTCATAATTACATAGAAGATAAAGATATTTTATGGAAATACTAAATCAAAGTCAGACATATGACATATAACAACTTAGTCTTCAGTCTCAAAGAACTGGCAAAAAATATCCAGTCCGGGGTTACAAATTTGATTAAAAACAAAACAAACAAAAAACAACGCAGGACCCACAACGCAGAACCAGTGTGTACCTTCAGGTGGCTCAGTCTCTGCATTCTGCAGGCAGTAGTTGGCGACGTCCCAAACGTAGATGAAACCCAGGCTGTCGGCGGTGTACAGCACCGAATTCAGCTTGTTGGTTGCCATGGCACTCACCACTCCCCCGGGCGCCTTGGACTGTAGCACAATACAGATTGGTTCAGGTAGAGATAAACTGTGTGCAGCAGTAGCTGGTCATCACAGGTAGGTAAAGGTAAAGCACACACTGTTTGCAGCCTGCGGTGGTGCGTTATAACTGTCAGCAAACATGCTACTCAGCCCCCTACCACTATTCTAGCCTCAACATTAATAACAAACAATCTTGAAGTGTATGCAAAGGAAGCGAATAAATCTTAACCTTGTGGATGCTATTTTTTCCTCCGAGATAAATCTTCCAGTTAAAATCATTCAATCATGACCTTCTCCCAAAACCCTGCACACATCACTCTAAAGCTTAGCAGCTCCTGACTTAAAACTTGACGCAAATAGAAACTTTATAAAGCCACTAGCCCTTTTCTGGAGTAGAAAGGTAATTCTCGTATTGATACCGTAATTTAATGATGATGGCCACTCAAGTGTTTTGATTTGTATTGTAAAAGGCTGCAGCAATATCTTTAATAAACAACCTACCCCTGGGAATTGGGCCATGAGTTGGCCTCCCTGAAAGACGTTCCAAATGTGGATGTGAGCGCGAGGACCGCTTGCGACGAGAGAGCCAGCGTCCTTCTTGTGGGCCCGTGTCTTGAAGAACAGCAGTTTGCCGATACCCAGGTCTCCGTCCACTGCACAGAACACAGCAAAGGGTAAATGTTGCCGTTCCATACCACACAGTCACACACTACAAGCATGCCTTCAGCCTTATGGACACAGCAAAGGGTAAATGTTGCCGTTCCAGACCACACCGTCACACCCAACAGTAGAACCCCCTGTTTACGACTTTGAAAAAACCTTGAAAATTAGGTCGTAAAAAGGGGGGGTCTTAAAAGGGGGGTTTGAGTTTTTGGCCGGTTGGTCATGAATTTGGTTGCAGTGTATGTACTGTCATGTTTACACACAAACACACAGTTGCAGTTTACTGTCATATCAAAACACACACACACACACACACACATTACAGCAGAACAACTTGAACTCAAATTTAAAAGAAAATTTACTCATGGCGCAATGTTCGCTCCCCGCTGAGCGAAGCACATTTGACATTGTGGCGCAACCAGTAAAATCCGAATGTCCTAACTCGATAGAAAGCATAACGACTTTTCTCCCGAATCATCTTTCCGCTCATATGAATGATTCGTACAGGCTCCTCTCTTTGCGTACTTTCGCTTCGCTATCCTTCCCACCATCTAAATAACACCGAGTCATTATCCTTGACGACACACAGGATTTTCGTATTCCCGACTCCCAAGGAAGTCGCCGCGGATTGCCACTTCAGTCGCTCGATTAGCGATTACTTTATTAGCTCTCTACTCAAGAGTCGGCGCTTTTCTTTTTCTTTCGCGAATCTTCGTTTCAGTGTCAACAAGACAGTCGTCGTGACAAGATAGCGTGCAGAAAAAAACGGATGTATCAGGATCTCGCGCGTGCGAGATTTCATTTTTAATTTTTCTCGCGATAGTTGGAGGAGCGAGAGCCGCCATGTTGTGTTTTCGTCTGCTCAAAATATGCGCAAAAGTCGTAAATCATCCCAAAAAGCTCGGTCGTAAGTCGCGTTTTGGGTCATTATCCTTGACGATACACAGGATTTGCATCTTCCCGACTCCTAAGGAAGTCGCTGCGGATTCTATCGTGCGCGAGATTGAGTTTTTTTTTCGTCTTGCGATAGTTCGAGGAGCAAGAGCCGCCATGTATTGTTTTCGTCTGCTCGACTACAAATGCGCCAAAGTCGTAATTCATCCCCAAAAGCTCGGTCGTAAGTCGCGTTTTGGGGTGAGTCGTTCACTGGGGGTTCATTATATAGTAGAATGCATCCGTGATAGCAAAATCGGTCGTAAAAAGGGGGTGGTCGTAAACAGGGGGGTCGCTAAGGGGGAGTTCTACTGTACCAGCATGCCCTCAGCTTCTGATACATGGTTCGAAAGTAAATTCCCGTACATTTGCAACTGTTTGTTGAACAGTGCTAGTAGTAGATTAGTTAGAACTTTAGCATTCCTACTCCCTGTAAAAATAAAAGTCCAACCTGTATTTAAAAACAACATCAGGTCTGCTATATTTTTGCTTATGAACACTCACTCCCCACCCAAACATATGCAACACACACACACACACACACACACACACACACACACACACACACACACATACACACTAAGACACATTACCCCCTTCCCCATTCTCCCCCACTCTCAGACAGCCCAACTCACAGGACTGGTCAGAGTAGCCTTTAGGGGGTGGTGGGCGCAGATGGCAGAAGATGTGTCCGGACACCAGGTTCCACACAATGACCTCCCCATCGTAACTGGCCGTGGCCAGCAGGTTGGGCAGACAGTGGGCCACCGCTAGGACATCCTCTCTGTGACCGTCACGCTGTAACACAAAACACTCTATCATCACCATTGTCCCTATTACAGACAGCGAGCCAACTCTAGAAATAATTATTTCCACCTCCACACACACCGAGTATGGATTACCAGCAGTCAATCTTATCAGTGGGGAAAGATATATTGATTTTGTATATCTGCATATCAAACGTCTGATTAACGTGTTATATGTGTATGTGTTTGAGTACTACACACCTCAACATAAGCCTAGTAAGGCAGAGGGTTCTAAACAAGTTAAATAATGCTATCACTTAGAGATATTGTTCTGTGTGTGTGTGTGTGTGTGTGTGTGTGTGTGTGTGTGTGTGTGTGTGTGTGTGTGTGTGTGTGTTTGTGTGTGTGTGTGTATGTGTGTGTGTGTGTGTATGTGTGTGTATGTGTGTGTGTCTGTCTTTGTGTGTGTGTTTGTGTGCGTGGTGTGTATGTGTGTGTGTGTGTGTGCGTGTGTGTGTGTGTGTGTGTGTGTGTGTGTGTGTGTGTGTGTGTGTGTGTGAGTAAAAACACTCAATCATTTGGCTTTCAAGACATCTGTGGTCTGTCAGGATCAACCTGAGGTTTAGGAAATTCTTTCAGTTTTAACCGGTTTATTTTGCGTCTGTGCAAGTGTTTGTCGGCATGTGTGTGTGTTTGTGCATGTGCGTGTGCATGTTTGTGCGTGTGCGTGTGCATGTGTGTGCGTGCACATGTGTGCGTGTGTTTGTTTGTGTGTGCATGCGTGCGTGCGTACGTGCATGCGGTGTGCCACATACCACATCATCAGCCCAGTAGGGCACAGGGTGCTGCACATGGTGGATGTTACTGTCACTCAGGGAGTCGTAGTAGATGTTGATCCTGCGATCCCATCCAACCGAGATCACATACCTGAGCACAGATGAAATGTTTACATTCTGATTATCACTTGCTGTCACATCTCACACAAAAATAATGGCATCTTTACTGACGAACAAAAAAACGGCATCAAACACAGATGATCATGACAGAGGTAATGTGTTCAGTAAAGGTGTCCGATGCAGTTCTACCATGCACATTTCAGGTGTTCAGTTGCTGGCGTTTACCACACACACCAAGAAGCAGCCCATGTCTAGTCTGATGGAGGCAAACTTCGGAAAGAGACGTACCCACCTAAATTCGAACCTGTGACCCTAAGATCACAAGTCCAGTGCACTACCAACTGAGCTACTGGGCCCAAGGCTATTCATATATCACGTGAGCCTCTTCTTCCTCTTCTTCTGCGTTCAGGGGTTGCAACTGCCACGTACACACATATTTTTTTTGCACAGGCGGCTTTTTACATGTATAACATCGTTTTCCACGCTATTTAGGCAACCATATTCCCTTTTCGGGGGAACACACAAACAAAGCCTCTCCTTCCTCAGCACCAAGGCTCAGTGAATGTGACCCCAGGTAAGCCTGGACAGGTGTGTTACATGATGTTGGTTCTCACCTGTTCTTGTTCATCTCCACGTAGGTGAGATCACACACCTCCCTCTTTACATCATCCTCGGGGAACTCGTTCTTGCTTTCTGCTGACAATGACAATAACAATGAGAGTAACAGTAACAATAATAAAGACACTAACAATAACAATGACAACAACAATCACAGCAACATTAACAATTCAGACACTAACATTGACAATGACAACAACAATCACAGCAACATTAACAATTCAGACACTAACAATGACAATGACAACAACAATCACAGCAACATTAACAATTCAGACACTAACATTGACAATGACAACAACAATCACAGCAACATTAACAATTCAGACACTAACATTGACAATGACAACAACAATCACAGCAACATTAACAATTCAGACACTAACAATAACAATGACAACAACAATCACAGCAACATTAACAATTCAGACACTAACATTGACAATGACAACAACAATCACAGCAACATTAACAATTCAGACACTAACATTGACAATGACAACAACAATCACAGCAACATTAACAATTCAGACACTAACATTGACAATGACAACAACAATCACAGCAACATTAACAATTCAGACACTAACATTGACAATGACAACAACAATCACAGCAACATTAACAATTCAGACACTAACATTGACAATGACAACAACAATCACAGCAACATTAACAATTCAGACACTAACATTGACAATGACAACAACAATCACAGCAACATTAACAATTCAGACACTAACAATAACAATGACAACAACAATCACAGCAACATTAACAATTCAGACACTAACAATAACAATGACAACAACAATCACAGCAACATTAACAATTCAGACACTAACATTGACAATGACAACAACAATCACAGCAACATTAACAATTCAGACACTAACAATAACAATGACAACAACAATCACAGCAACATTAACAATTCAGACACTAACATTGACAATGACAACAACAATCACAGCAACATTAACAATTCAGACACTAACATTGACAATGACAACAACAATCACAGCAACATTAACAATTCAGACACTAACATTGACAATGACAACAACAATCACAGCAACATTAACAATTCAGACACTAACATTGACAATGACAACAACAATCACAGCAACATTAACAATTCAGACACTAACATTGACAATGACAACAACAATCACAGCAACATTAACAATTCAGACACTAACATTGACAATGACAACAACAATCACAGCAACATTAACAATTCAGACACTAACATTGACAATGACAACAACAATCACAGCAACATTAACAATTCAGACACTAACATTGACAATGACAACAACAATCACAGCAACATTAACAATTCAGACACTAACGTTGACAATGACAACAACAATCACAGCAACATTAACAATTCAGACACTAACAATGACAATGACAACAACAATCACAGCAACATTAACAATTCAGACACTAACATTGACAATGACAACAACAATCGCAGCAACATTAACAATTCAGACACTAACATTGACAATGACAACAACAATCACAGCAACATTAACAATTCAGACACTAACATTGACAATGACAACAACAATCACAGCAACATTAACAATTCAGACACTAACATTGATAATGACAACAATAATCACAGTAACATTAACAATTCAGACACTAACATTGACAATGACAACAATAATCACAGCAACATTAACAATTCAGACACTAACATTGACAATGACAACAACAATCACAGCAACATTAACAATTCAGACACTAACATTGACAATGACAACAACAATCACAGCAACATTAACAATTCAGACACTAACAATGACAACAACAATCACAGCAACATTAACAATTCAGACACTAACAATGACAATGACAACAACAATTACAGCAACATTAACAATTCAGACACTAACAATGACAACAACAATCACAGCAACATTAACAATTCAGACACTAACAATGACAACAACAATCACAGCAACATTAACAATTCAGACACTAACAATGACAACAACAACCACAGCAACATTAACAATTCAGACACTAACAATGACAATGACAACAACAATTACAGCAACATTAACAATTCAGACACTAACAATGACAACAACAATCACAGCAACATTAACAATTCAGACACTAACAATGACAACAACAATCACAGCAACATTAACAATTCAGACACTAACAATGACAATGACAACAACAATTACAGCAACATTAACAATTCAGACACTAACAATGACAACAACAATCACAGCAACATTAACAATTCAGACACTAACAATGACAACAACAATTACAGCAACATTAACAATTCAGACACTAACAATGACAACAACAATCACAGCAACATTAACAATTCAGACACTAACAATAACAATGACAACAACAATCACAGCAACATTAACAATTCAGACACTAACAATAACAATGACAACAACAATCACAGCAACATTAACAATTCAGACACTAACAATGACAATGACAACAACAATCACAGCAACATTAACAATTCAGACACTAACATTGACAATGACAACAACAATCACAGCAACATTAACAATTCAGACACTAACAATAACAATGACAACAACAATCACAGCAACATTAACAATTCAGACACTAACATTGACAATGACAACAACAATCACAGCAACATTAACAATTCAGACACTAACATTGACAATGACAACAACAATCACAGCAACATTAACAATTCAGACACTAACATTGACAATGACAACAACAATCACAGCAACATTAACAATTCAGACACTAACATTGACAATGACAACAACAATCACAGCAACATTAACAATTCAGACACTAACATTGACAATGACAACAACAATCACAGCAACATTAACAATTCAGACACTAACATTGACAATGACAACAACAATCACAGCAACATTAACAATTCAGACACTAACATTGACAATGACAACAACAATCACAGCAACATTAACAATTCAGACACTAACATTGACAATGACAACAACAATCACAGCAACATTAACAATTCAGACACTAACATTGACAATAACAACAACAATCACAGCAACATTAACAATTCAGACACTAACAATGACAATGACAACAACAATCACAGCAACATTAACAATTCAGACACTAACATTGACAATGACAACAACAATCACAGCAACATTAACAATTCAGACACTAACATTGACAATGACAACAACAATCACAGCAACATTAACAATTCAGACACTAACAATGACAATGACAACAACAATCACAGCAACATTAACAATTCAGACACTAACATTGACAATGACAACAACAATTACAGCAACATTAACAATTCAGACACTAACATTGACAATGACAACAACAATCACAGCAACATTAACAATTCAGACACTAACAATGACAACAACAATAACAGCAACATTACCAATTCAGACACTAACAATGACAATGACAACAACAATTACAGCAACATTAACAATTCAGACACTAACAATGACAACAACAATCACAGCAACATTAACAATTCAGACACTAACAATGACAACAACAATCACAGCAACATTAACAATTCAGACACTAACAATGACAACAACAATCACAGCAACATTAACAATTCAGACACTAACAATGACAATGACAACAACAATTACAGCAACATTAACAATTCAGACACTAACAATGACAACAACAATCACAGCAACATTAACAATTCAGACACTAACAATGACAATGACAACAACAATTACAGCAACATTAACAATTCAGACACTAACAATGACAACAACAATCACAGCAACATTAACAATTCAGACACTAACAATGACAACAACAATTACAGCAACATTAACAATTCAGACACTAACAATGACAACAACAATCACAGCAACATTAACAATTCAGACACTAACAATGACAATGACAACAACAATCACAGCAACATTAACAATTCAGACACTAACATTGACAATGACAACAACAATCACAGCAACATTAACAATTCAGACACTAACAATGACAAGGACAAAAACAATCACAGCAACTGTTCAGATTCTCACTGCTATTGAATAAATTATTTGACTTAATGCCCAGATCCTCATTCTTTCTTTCTTTATTTGGTGTTTAACGTAGTTTTCAACCACGAAGGTTATATCGCGACGGGGAAAGGGGGGGGGGGGGGTGGGGGGGAGATGGGATAGAGCCACTTGTTAATTGTTTCTTGCTCACAAAAGCACTAATCAAAAAATTGCTCCAGGGGCTTGCAACGTAGTACAATATATTACCTTACTGGGAGAATGCAAGTTTCCAGTACAAAGGACTTAACATTTCTTACATACTGCTTGACTAAAATATATACGTACAACCATTGACTATATTCTATACAAGAAACACTTAACAAGGGTAAAAGGAGAAACAGAATCCGTTAGTCGCCTCTTACGACATGCTGGGGAGCATCGGGTAAATTCTTCCCCCTAACCCGCGGGGGGTCATTAACAATTCAGACAATAACAACGACAATGACAACAACAATTACAGTAACAGTAACAAAGACAATAACAATGACAACAATAACAATAACTACTCTTTCTTTATCCCTTTCATGGAATCACAATGAATCTCAAAAACATTCATTTTGGCAACAGAAAGGAAACAAGTCGCGTAAGGCGAAAATACAATATTTAGTCAAGTAGCTGTCGAACTCACAGAATGAAACTGAACGCACTGCATTTTTTCACAATGACCGTAGTCCGCCGCTTGTGCATAACGGAATGAAACTGACGAGCCTGTTCAACGCGGTAGTGGTTTCACTGTGCTGCATAGCACGCTTTTCTGTACCTCTCTTCGTTTTAACTTTCTGAGCGTGTTTTTAATCCAAACATATCATATCTATATGTTTTTGGAATCAGGAACCGACAAGGAATAAGATGAAATTGTTTTTAAATCGATTTCGGAAATTTAATTTTGATCATAATTTTTATATTTTTAATTTTCAGAGCTTGTTTTTAATCCAAATATAACATATTTATATGTTGTGGAATCAGGAAATGATGTAGAATAAGATGAACGTAAATTTGGATCGTTTTATGTTAAAAAAAAAAATTATCACAATTTTCAGATTTTTAATGACCAAAGTCATTGATTAATTTTTAAGCCACCAAGCTGAAATGCAATACCGAAGTCCGGCCTTCGTCAAAGATTGGCTTACAAACATTTCAATCAATTTGATTGAAAAATGAGGGTGTGACAGTGCCGCCTCAACTTTTACAAAAAGCCGGATATGACGTCATCAAAAGTATTTATCGAAAAAAAGAAAAAAACGTCCGGGGATATCATTCCCAGGAACTCTCATGTCAAATTTCATAAAGATCGGTGCAGTAGTTTGGTCTAAATCGCTCTACACACACACACGCACAGACAGACACACAGACACACAGACACACACACACACACATACACCACGACCCTCGTCTCGATTCCCCCTCTATGTTAAAACATTTAGTCAAAACTTGACTAAATGTAAAAAAGAAAAAAAAGCACATCCACATGCACCTAGGAAAGGCAATACACTACTGCTTTAAACTTAGCAACATGGCTCACTTCTGACAAGCATCCTGAACAGAGGAATGCCATGTACAGTTGGGTATCAGCATGTTGATGCATCCTGCCTTACAACAGACTGTCTCACCACATCACATTATCTCGGGATATAGGAATAGATAAAACTAGGGCAGATAGCTCTGTCAGTCCACCTTCAACTTCCAAAATAGAAAACAAAGGTAAATCTTGACTAAATAGCTTTGCTCTTATTAAGCTCTATTTCATTTGCCACTGGAAGCAGTAAATGAAAACACACCAGCAGACAGAAAAGCATTCAGACAGGGCATCCAAAACCACTGACCTTTCTTCAGCACCCGAAGACAGTGACCGTTATTGTAGTTCCAGATCTTGAGGATGCCATCACGGCCGCCAGTGATGAGACGTCGCCCGGTGCTGTCAAAGGTCATACAGGTGATGGCCGACTCGTCATGAGCCTCCCCGTACTCAAAGATGGCCGCCCCGGTCTCAAAGTCCCACAGCTTCACTACCTGCACAGGTGTAATGAAAGACATGTAGACATCAAAAGTTGCACCACTTACACACAGTCTAACGATAATCACTGGTAGATATCAGGCAGACAGTTTGACCACTTGCATATATGTAGCTGTAATAATCATGAGTGGTGTAGATATCTCACAACTAGCATACAGTAACACAGCTTTCTCAGATATTGTACAAAAAGCAGGGTGAGTTTGATCATACTGAGTCTTTTTTTGTGTGCAGTCTGTGAGAAAAAAACAGCATGAAGAAAATTGCAAAAAGAAGCCTTACATGACTGAAAGAACACCAACACCACTACCCTTTTCTCTGCTAGTAAACGACCTGCTCCCTCTTACCACCACCCCCTCCATCCCCTTCTCATTCTTGCCCTCCTCCATGTTTGCTGAGACTTACAGATCCACTGCAGCAGGTGACAACCTGTTTGAAGCTTGCGTTGTACTTGCAGCACGTCACGGGGTCCTTGTGCGAAATGACCATGTCTGCGTGTAATGCCGCTCTGCCAAAACAGACATCATGATGTAATAATTAAATATATACCCACATGTCATGCTAGTCAGGTGAAACAGACATCACAAAATCAGATTGAAAACAATGAAAAAAATACAACCAACGCATGAATGTACATTGCAACACCCCTTTTAAGACCCCCCAATTTAAGACTTCCTCCTTTTTAAGACCTTGTGTAACCGAGTGCCGAAACACCACAATCACCTTTGGAGGCGAAGTCCAATCAAACAGGATTGAGAATTTTAGAGCTTATTTCACAAAGGAATCCATGAACATACAGAGAGACAAAAGCCGCCAGACCCCATCACAAACAGAACTCTACAATCCACAGGTGTTGCCTACTTCAAAGGCAAACAACTCTGCAGAGTCTGCTGTGAAGGGCGACGGTAGTCTCCCTGTCACACTTGCTTTTTAAGATGTTCTGTTCATAGCATCTGTCCATTTTCCTCTGATTTTCTCAGATGTTTGAAGGTCTTAAAGGGTCTTAAAGGGTCTTAAAGGGTCTTAAAGGGTCATAACTGTATTTTGTTGCAAGCTTACTTGTGCCTCAAGCAGAGGACTGCCATCTGGTCTGTAGCACAGGCGATGGCCTTGGAGACAGGGGAGTAGTGAACAGCCTGAAGGTCGCCGCGGATCTTGTGACTCTTGGGACGAACGGTCATCAGGCAGGTGTGATCCTGGATGTCCCACACCTGTACACACCAGCAACACAAAATGCTGTAATAGATGTCTTCACTGACTGCTTTACACATAATGTCCCACACCTGTACACACCATGAACACGAAATGCTGTGATGGATATCTTCACTGACAGCTTTACACATAATGTCCCACACCTGTACACACCATGAACACGAAATGCTGTGATGGATATCTTCACTGACAGCTTTACACATAATGTCCCACACATGTACACACCAGCAACACAAAATGCTGTGACGGATATCTTCACTTACTACTTAACACATGAACACCAATAGCCTCCAGATTTGATTACTTCTTCTTCTTCTTCAGCATTCCAGAATTTTCTGGTTACGTGTGAGCTCGTTTGCCCATTTGGGTTCCCCAAACTATACTCTGAGTATAGTCAGCTTCACTCCGCTTTCGTTGAGTAGGCATGCTTGGTATATTTTCCTGTTTCCATAACCCACCGAACTCCGACATGGATTACAGGATCTTTTCCGTGCGCATTTGGTCTTATGCTTGCGTGTACACATGAAGGGGGTTAAGTCACAAGCAGGTCTGCACATAAGTTGACCTGGGAGATCGGAAAAGTCTCCACTCTTGACCCACCAGGCGGCAGCGACCAGGATTCGAACTCCCGATTAGGAGGACGACGTCTTACCACCTCGCCACTGCGCCCGTCGATTTCATTACTACAGTGGAACCCCCCTTTTAAGACTTCCTCCCTTTAAAGTCCCTGTTTTCTAAGACCTTCTGTTCATATCCTCTGTAAAATTACCCCCATTTTAAGACTCCCTCCTTTTTCAGACCTGATTTTCTCAGACTTTCTGTTCATATCCTCTGTAAAATGACCCCCATTTTAAGACTCCCTCCTTTTTCAGACCTGATTTTCTCAGATTTTTGGAGGTCTTAAAAAGGATGTTCCCCAATCACACTCACACCATCCACTACAGCGCTTAAGTCACACGTCTGTTCCTACATCAACAACAATTACTCGTTCTCCCTTTCGGTCTGTCGGGCCTGCTTCTGCTATCTGCCGTCCAAGATACAAAAGTTGCAAGCACATTTGCGAGTTCATCCAATTAGTTTTCAACTGTCAAAATACAGTCTTCAACATCTCTAATGACTATCCTAAAAGACAAGAATATTCTTTCAACAACTGAGTATGAAATTATATTAGGTGCAAAGCACACGTTTCTATAGAGAGTCAAAATGAACATGTATCACAGTCCAGTCAGCACTGCATTTACACAAATACTGCAAAGGCAAATTGATCCAGCTTGAAACATCTTCCTCAAGAAATTGAAGGAATACGTTCATTCACTAAAACTCAATGTCTGAAGTGGAGTGACTCAGAAGAAATAATACCAGAACAAAGGTAACCAAATCTCATTCACCCTAAAAAAAAAAAAGCCACATGTAATACCAACTAGCGACTGATAACAGTGCCCTTAGTCTTGAAACCTGAGTTCATCCAGTCTGTCTCCATGCTACTTAATCATGCTAAAATCAACTGGACCTTTTTTTATTTTCATCTTATTTTATATTCTCTGTCATCCCAATGCTGGGAAATTCAGGTCTCTTCCTCCATGTGGAGAACTAGCAGCAACAATTAAGTGACCTAAGGATCACAAGTGCTTGGAAATTCAGGTCTCTTCCTCCACGTGGAAAACTAGCAGCAGGCGGGGACGTAGCTCAGTTGGTAGCGCGCTGGCTTTGTAGCCAGTTGGTCGCTATCAGCGTGGGTTCGATCCCCACGTTCGGCGAGAGATTTATTTCTCGGAGTCAAATTTGTGCAGACTCTCTTCGGTGTCCGAACACCCCCGTGTGCACACATGCGCACGAAAAAGATCCCACGTTCACAGCGAAAGTCTCAGGGCTTGGAAAACACGAAGACACGCATGCATCGTCTCTCGTCTCTGATTATCATGATCGTATTTCGATACTTTGACGAGACAAACCCAATGCTGGTGTGTCGAAGACAGCCATAGCGGGCTTGTTCGAATCAAAGTATCACACCATATCTTCAGCGTATTACCAATACCTGTCCCAATATAGACCAGTTGGTCTAAGAGGACGTTAAACCCTAATAGTCAGTCAGTCAACTAGCAGCAACAATAGTGACCAAAGGATCACAAGTCCAGTGCTCTAACAACTGAGCTCCCCGTTATTTACAAGTTATTTGACTTTGGCCAGCTAATGAAGATCAGCAGCCCATGTGAAACAAAACAGGTGACACAGTCCCGAACCTTGAGACACCTGTCGGTGGACAGACTGTAGATCCTATCGTCCTCATCCGCAATGCGCAGGAAAAAGATGGGGGCGTTGTGGCCTCGCAGCATGGCTGTTGGCTTCCTGTTGGAAAGAAACAAATATTGAGATCAAAACTTTCGCACTGTCTGCAAAACTGACTTGAAATGACAACAACCTTCTCACACAAAAAATTAAAAACAATAAAAATAGTAATAGTTTTGTGCTGTAAATGCCAGAAACAAATGTGAAGGTAAAAAGTAAAATTTTTATTTGCAACAAGTTTTATCCTGTTTTTCACAATGGCAATTGTAAACTGCAGCAGTCACATTTTCTTCTCAACAGTGCATTTTGTAGGGTAAACATAAGCACACACTGAATGATTCAAGGTAAAAATAAACACACAGGGCCAGCACTTACAGTGAGACATAAGGGTTCCACAGACGGATGATTCTATCCATTCCTGCAATCAGATGATAGTCAAATAACTATTTTGATGACACCTACACAATTAATGCAAATGGGTCAATTTGATAATTTTACTATTCAATTATTTTTCCTTAACAAATAAAAAACTTGACTAAATGTAAAAAGCGAAGGAACCAAGGCCTCTAGACATTCTCTACTGGTACAATCAAACCTGTTCTGGCGACCACCTCTTAATAACAACCACCTGCCCATTAGCACCACCCCAAAGAAACCCCAGCGAGGTTCTTACCTATATAATTCACCTTTCCATAGCAACCACCTGTCTATAAGTATTGTGCTTGTGTGTGCGTGTGCGTGTGTGTGTGTGTGCGTGTGTGTGTGTGTGTGTGTGTGTGTGTGTGCATGCATGCATGCATGTGTGTGTGTTTACGTGTGTGTGTGTGTTTGTGTGTGTGTGTGTGCGTGAGTGTATGTGTGTGTGTGTGTGTGCCTGCGTGCATGCGTGGGTGCGTGCATGCGTGGGTGCATGCATGCGTGCGTGTGTTTGTTTGTGAGTGCGCTTGTGAGTGTGTAAGAGTGTTTGTGAAAACAGTAACACATACCTCCAGTGACGATGATGTTCTTTTCTTTAGAGAAGTCAAAGCACTTGACGCCCTTGTACACCTTGAACACTGCCTGGTCTGCTTCTAGTCGTGTCTTGGTGTTGTTGTAAGCGTAGAACTGCTTGGGTCGTGACCTCTCACCTCCACCAAGGTCACGCAGTTCCTTCAGCTGCTGCTCGACGTGAGTGCTGCCAATGGTGCATCCTGCAGGGTGAAACAATCCACAGTGAAAATCCTAATCAAATTAGCTCAGTGATAGTTTAAGATCCGAGAAACAAGGGTCGTAAGCATTCTTATTGCACATATGGTATGCATTTAGAGCGCTTAGGTCCCTTTCTTTATTAATCCACAGGCACAGTAAGTCTAACAAGTACATGAACAGCAACCAGGTTCCTGATTTGTGTTTTTTTCTCTCGTAAAACTGTCCGTCAGAAAACTTAGTTGCTAAGGTAGTAAAGTTTCCTCTCAGATTAAATCAAATACTAAAGAGATGAATTGCTGCCTCCTTTTCATTCCATCATGTTTTATCATCACCAGATCCCAAGCTACCTTCAAGCACTATTTTTTGTTTGTTTGTTGGTAGTAGAACCACAATACACAGAGAAACTCCTGTGCCCAGCGAAAGCTGACTATGAGCATTGTTTTTAAATCAAGCGTGCCATTTGTCATAAACGGACACACCATGTAAGGCACTAAAGGATACAGTGTAAGCATTCTCACCGATGACAAGAGCTGTGTTGGGGTTGTTGGAGCAAGAGATGACCTGGCCGATGTCGTGGTAGTACTTGATCTGCACCAAAAACACCACAGGCTTCAATAACACCACAGGCTTCAATAACACCACAGGCTTCTTCTTCTTCTTCTTCTTCGTTCGTGGGCTGAAACTCCCACGTACACTCGTGTTTTTGCACGAGTGGAATTTTACGTGTATGACCGTTTTTACCCCGCCATTTAGGCAGCCATACGCCGCTTTCGGAGGAAGCATGCTGGGTATTTTCGTGTTTCTATAACCCACCGAACTCTGACATGGATTACAGGATCTTTTACGTGCGCACTTGGTCTTGTGCTTGCGTGTACACACGAAGGGGGATAAGCCACTAGCAGGTCTGCACATAAGTTGACCTGGGAGATCGGAAAAATCTCCACACTTAACCCACCAGGCGGCCGCGGCCGGGATTCGAACCCTCGACCTTCCGATTAGGAGGCCGACGTCTTACCACCACGCCACAGCGCCCGTCCCACAGGCTTCAATAACACCACAGGCTTCAATAACACCACATTGTTTTGATGTACAATTTTCATTCAATTTTCCTTTCATGTTTGCTTGTATAGCCGCCATTTATATGTAATTTTCTAACTGTAAACACCACTATAAGCATTATGCTTGTTGTTGTTTACTCAATATGCGTTTTTTGTAAATAATGCACAAATGAATAAAACAGTTTAAACCAATAACACCACAGGCTTCAATAACACCACAGGCTTCAATAACACCACAGGCTTCAATAACACCACAGGCTTCAAAAACTCCACAGGCTTCAATAACACAACAGTCCAAAAAGCGAAAGTGTTCAGTAGATTGACAGAAATGTCTACCTCCAGGGAACATTTTTTTATATGATGGTCTGAAATTGGCAAAACTCACATTTGTTATTCCACGTTAATTAATAAGGTCTAGACAATATAAGATGTTTGATGGGTTGTTGACAGACCAGCTTTTTTGTCGGTCCGAGGGGGAGCATATCGTCTTTTGTTTCATATTTATTGACCAAGGCTGAAGGCCGCGGTCAATAAATATGAAACAAAAGTCGATATGCCCCCCGAGGACCGACAAAAAAGCTGGTCTGGCAACACACCATCAAACATCGTTTTTGTCATCATTTTGGTGGTTCAACATCAAGTGAAAAATTAACACAGGGAGCCATGGTTTGAAACGCGAGTTCTGTTATTATAATGCATGTTCGGGGCCCCAGCACGTTGTTCAAAGCTGGCGTGCGAAAGCAACTTACTGTGTGTGATTTGAGTTTATAATGTTGAGACAAGTATGTCAGGTTTGAGGATGCGAAGTTCTGTAGGTTCCGACTACAGAGTGGTGTGTGAAACCAACAGTAAGCGCCTTTGAGACAATAGTGCCCACATGTTGCATTCGAGCGATGGGATTGTCGTATTTCAAACGAGGTGATTTGCTTGCACAGTCAGCGTTGACCATCTCACAACAGATCTGTTATGTGGATTATCGTGCGACGTTCGAGTCGGGGGCAAGGAATCGCAGGAAGCAAAGATGAGTCTTTTTCCATTGTCACCTTTCTTTCCGGTTGTTGGTGCATATAATATTGTGCGGACAAAATGATGCGACGGCGAGTGTTTTTTGCCTCCAAGATTTTGTGGTGTGGGTATTGTTTTGCTCGTTTCATACCCACACCAAAACCTGAAACACACCCCACCCTCCCCCTCCCTCACAATCAGTCCATGAACACAAACACTGACACACACAAATTAATGATCAAGTTACCCCCCCCCCCCCAACCCTTCACTTGCACACCTGCAACGCAGACGATCATATTATTGATTAAATATTCATATAGGTCAGTGTTGGGTTTTTTGTTCTTGTTTGTGTTATTGCAGAATCGTTTTTCTCTTATTGCTACACGTGTCTCTTCATTACATTTCACCATCGCCCTACCACCCTGCCCCTCTCGGTATTTCACCCCTCGGTATTCAGTGGTAAATATTAGTAATCGAATATTGAAGCTACGTTGAGTCAAAGGTCACAGAAGATTTGCATCGTGCAGCACTGCACGAATTGGGTCAAAGGACACAAACGATTTGCGTCGTGCCGCGAAGGAAAGATAATCGCGATCTTGTTTCTCATTGCCTCTCTGTCTTTCATTAGACTTGTCATTCTGCTTGCTCGGCTTTGTCAGATGTCTTCATTTCTTGTTGCTATGTTCTTTGCTTTTTTATTATTATTTTTTTATTTGCGCTTAGTTTATCGATACAACGTCTTGTGCACGGGTCAAAATGTGTGTGTCAGGGGTCAATTGACGTTCGTGTTTCTCCAAACAGAGATACACGCACTCCATGACTTTGTGAGAAGATAAAACATATCGATAGGTTTCATTTGTTTGCGATAAAGCTTAAATGTATGACCTTTGATGAGGTAGTTTTGTTTTTTGTTTACATTTGCCAGTTTGCCAGTTCGTATTTGGAACTTGGCGAAGCAGTGTCGTCTGTTTAGGTCTGGGGAAACGCCAATGAAAAGAGCCGAAGAATCCTCGAGCGTTTCTATTGGGTTTGCTTTTGATTATCCATGTAATAGGGCTTCCTGCAACTATGGTAACCGGGGATTTATTCCCCGGGGAACATGAGATTTATTTCCCAGGTGCTTGTGAATGAAAACTCGTGAAAATGATGACAATATAACATACCCTCCTGCTTTGAATAAATGTGCATTGACACATTTCTCTGCACTGTTGGCAAAACTGCAAAAATGTAATTTATCGTTCAATGCTGACATAGCTTCTAGTGTTGATTTTTTTCTCTCTGCAACTAAAAAAAGCCTCTGCTAGTTTAAATTAATAGATACTGGAAACAAATCTTACTGAGTTGCTCAATGTCCATCGCTGAAAAAGCAAACACTGATTTTCCCATTTGGACAAAGTACATTTCACTGATGTTATTCATGCAGTGCACAGCGGTGCCAAAGCTTTCACTGATGTAACCAACTGTCAACAGATATACGTAACTCATAACCCAACACCGACAAAGTCTGCACTACCATTTGGCAAAAAAAAAAAAAAGTCTGTTTATGCTAACATAGGCAAAAAAAATAGGGTCGGTAGGTCGGGATTTTTTTTCCTTTTTTTTTCTCTCCCAAAAAACATATTTTTAAGTTATTTTGCCAAAAAACAAAGACTTTTTATTTTTTTATTTAAAATATTTTTTTTCCCCAAATGCAAAAAAAAGGTCTAGGGGTCGCGCGAAAAAATAGGGTCGGTCGGGATACCGTAAACAGACTTTTTGTTGTTGTTGGCCTTACTAACTATTCAAAGCTGACATAGCTTATTCAGTGGGGAGCCCCCTTTCAAGACCCCCCAATTTAAGACCCCCCCCCCCCCTTTTACGACAGTGCTTACTTTGACAAACTTTCTGTTCATAACCTCTGCAAAATTAACTCAAAATTAAGACTCTCTCCTATTAAGACCCGATTTCTTCAGATTTTTGGAGGTCTTAAGAGGGAGGTTCCACTGTATGATGGAACTTAAAGGCGGTCGTTAATTGAACCCAAAAACTCGGTGCTAAAGTTTCGTGCGGCTAGCTTTGCGAAGTCAGCTTCACTCAGTTAAGGACAGTCTTGATGTCCAGTAACAACAATGCTCACCTGCTGCACCCAGTCGCTGTGCACCTGCCATCGGATGAACTGCACGTTGGGACTGTTGGCCACCCCGTCCAGGCTCATGCTGGCGATGAAACCGTCCTGCTTGGGCATCTTCTTCCATGTCCTGCACAGACACAGCACACACCTTTTGTTAGTCTCTTTCGTCATTACCTTTATATTTCATGCACAAACAGGCTCAATATTCATTGAATGAAACCGTCCTCCTTCTATATTTTCTTCCACACACTGCACAGACGCAGCACACACCTTTTGTTAGTCTCTTTCTTTATTACACATCGGTCCGGGATAGCCATATGGGTTGTAGAGCGATAAAAAACAATAACCAACTTTCTTTCTTACCTTTTCATTTCATGCATGAACAGGCTTAATATAATTTATGCAGACTATGTTCCATCAAGAAAAAGTAACTCAAGAACAGCACATTAAGAATATAGAGGATGAAAGTCGCTTGTTCATTTCAATGATTGTTATTCTCTCAGGTGCCAGGAGACTGGTTCAGCATGACTCTCACATGTCGTATGCATTTCCTGTGCTTACGTCGCTTTGTTTCTCACATCTCAAGAACAGCAATACAAAGTTCAGTAGAACTATTTGATTGATCCCACACCTTGTAATTCAACTTCACTGTCCAACCCTCCCTCTCCATCCCAACAGCCTCCTAAACTTTCTTCCTTACACAATAAATGTCAAAAGAAAAGTTCCATAAAAAAACATGTATTTCAAGTGACAGATGTCATTATAAAACAGCATAGCTCAATGTGGAACTGCAACCATAAGCACAGGCGGCCTGACGCCAGCCAGTTATACAGACCTGAGGCATTCACCGGCCGACTTGATGACAAAGATGTTGATGCAGCCCTGGGTGTCTCCGAACAGTATCAGGCACTCATCAAACCCTGTAGAGCTGTGGACAGATCAACCTCATCTTTATATTATCATCGTCATTCTCACCATTATCAACGTCATCACGCATCATCATCATCGTTGTCGGTCAACCCCTCCTAATACAAAGATGCTTTCACGAACACAAACAATAAACAATTCCAACACACAAGAACAATGTATAATTCAAGCTTCTATTTACAGGTTACTTTCATAGAAACAGTCTGAATACCACCGATCTGCAGATAAAAACAGTTTGAACGAAACAGCTAACTAATTCACACAAACATCACAATACTGACATGTCACTCAATGCAACAGCAACATAAAGGTCCCCAAGTTTTGACATCTCATTGAAATAGGTCAACTAGACAACACTGACCTATGGCTTAGAGCAAGACAGACAGTGCAAAGCTGCTCACTTATAGCAACAAAGAAACAAGCAAAGAAAGAATGAAATAAAAAAACAATCAGTTCAAGTCTCACCAACTTGTTCCAGAAACACTGACATGTATCCAGTTTGAGGGAAGCAGTAGAAAGAAAAAAAGAAAATAAAAATGTACGCACACACACACTCACAAACAAACAAACAAACTAACAACCACAATCTCAGTGATCGTGCCAACAAGACAATGTTACACTGACCTGTAGTCCAGTTTGAGGGGCACAGTCTCCAGACCGCTGATCTGACAATACGGCTCAAATGATGACAACTCAAAGAACTGGATCTCACGGTCCCTGCAAGAGATTAGCACTGTTGTGAATGACATCAATAACAACCCCTAAAATACCAACTATCGTTAGAAAGTTTTCAGTCAACTTGTAAGTTACTAATTACATCAAAACAACGGCACCCTCAAAACAATAATATAAACAAATTCCCTCAAATATTTAACACCTATACCAGAGTCTTCAGTTATTTTTGTAATTGTAAACGACGTCCCATCCTAGGAAACCTCCCTCCTTTTTGGCGTTCCCCAGGGCTCTGTGCTTGGGCCCGTGCTGTTCATCATGTACACCTCCCCTCTGACTGACCTCGTTGACAGACATTCCGTTTCCCACAAAATGTTTGCTGACGACACTCAGCTTCAGAACTCAGCGACTCCCTCAGAATACGCCCAGATGACCACCTCCCTTCAGTCTTGCATTGCTGACGTTGAACTCTGGATGTCCACTAACAAGCTTAAACTTAACTGTGACAAAACAGAAGCCATTCGTTTCACCAAATCCTCCTTCTCCTCCTCTCTATCTCTCCCTTCTATCACTTTAGGCAGCAGCACTATTGAATTCTCAGACTCTGTCCGTGATCTTGGCATCTTTCTTGATAGCGATCTCTCCATGAAACACCATGTTATGAAAGTCTGTCAGTCCGCTTACATCGAGCTTAAGAGAATAGGTTCTATCCGCCCATACCTTACCGAAGATGCCACCAAGACCCTTGTTTCCTCCTACATTCTTTCTCGATTAGACTACGGAAATTCTGTTCTCATTGGCTGTCCTCAGTCTGTCATCCATCCTTTGCAGCGCGTTCAAAATTCTGCAGACCGGCTTGTCTGCAAAGCCCCTCGGTCCCAGTCCTGTTCCCCCTTGCTTAAGAAACTTCATTGGCTCCCTGTAGAGCTGAGAATCCAATATAAGTGCTGCTGTATCTGCTACAAAATAATATCTGGCTCAGCCCCATCCTACCTGTCTGACCTGTTCACACTCTATACACCCTCTTGATCCCTCCGCTCCTCTGTAGACACTAGAATATTCTGTCTATCTTCTTTTAGTCGCAAACAGCACGGTCAGAGAGCCTTCTCCCACTCTGCTGCCGTTGCGTGGAACTCTCTCCCTTACTCTATTCGACACTGCCAAACATTTTGTTCCTTCAAATCAAACTTTAAAACACACTTCTTCACACAGTATTTTGATTAATTTTTATTTCAATATGGTGCATTTTTGATCAGGTGTTTGAATGTTTGAATGTTTTGCCTGTGTTAGTATGCTTGCAGCTTGTATTGATGTAGTGTTTAGTTGTTCACTTGTGTGCTGAATGCTGCTGCACATGCTTTTTTGCTTTGCTTTGTATGTGTATGTATGTTTTTTTTCATTGTAAAGCGCTTAGAGAATGTAAAGCGCTCCATAAATCTCCCATATTATATTATTATTATTATAATGTTACACATTGTAATGTCGAAATTAAACATTTTAATCCACTACATAAAAAAACAGACAAAGCGTCCACAAAAAAATCACACCTGTAAAAGAAAAAAATACCATAAAATCTTCGCACTGTGATGAAGGACTAAAAAGGTACGGCCAAGAAAAAGAACAAACTGTACATGTAGCCATAGCTGTCTATACTTTTGTGTTACTGTATCCTCAAAATATTAGTGTACACTTTATTCTTGGAGGAGTCATGGTAAATCACACAAGTGACGCTTACCCTGTTCCAACGATGAATTTGTTGAACTGGGGCATGATGGCAAAGTCTGTGATCCACTTGGGCTTCGTGCGACTTGTGTTTTCAGTGTTCTGTGAAGGATATAAAACATGTACTGTAATCATCCATTTACATGAATAAGTGACAACAAGAGACAAGTGCATCACAAGCAACTGCACTGTTGTTTTCTTGATACAGTGCAACCCCTCTTTTAAGACCTCCAAAAATCTGAGAAAATCAGGTCTTAAAAAGGAGGGAGTCTAAAATGGGGGTACATTTACAAGGCTTATGAAAAAAAAATGCAAAAAGACAAGGTATTAAAAGGGAGAAAGTCTTAAAATGGGGGGGTCTTAAAATGGGGGGTCTTAAAAGGGGGGTTCCACCGTATTGCAAAAGACGTTTCAGAAATACCTTTGCAAGAGTTTTAATGCGCTGTGGAAAAGTTGTTTTCCCTGAAGGTGATACAAGACCTAAACAAGCTGATAACATCACAGTGAACAATTAATGAGCTCCCATGTACATGTTTTCCAAAAGCTATCATATCCAGCAGTCACTGTCAAATACCATGTCTTTTTCAAATGGTGCCCTTTTCTATTGAAAATGTTCACATTAACCAGTTTCGATCTTAATGTCTTCATTTTAATGGACAATAAAGTGTTTATTATTGTGATTGTTGTTATTGTTATTACAGTTCATGATCAGTGCTGCTATGGTCGCTAGGTTGCCGACTCAAGAGTGGCCATGTGTGTTCTTCTTCTGCGTTCGTGGGCTGAAACTCCCATGTACACTCGTGTTTTTTTGCACGAGTGGAATTTTACGTGTATGACCGTTTTTTACCCCGCCATTTAGGCAGCCATACGCCGTTTTCGAAGGAAGCATGCTGGGTATGTTCGTGTTTCTATAACCCACCGAACTCTGACATGGATTACAGGATCTTTTTCGTGCGCACTTGGTCTTGTGCTTGCGTGTACACACGGGGGTGTTCGGACACCGAGGAGAGTCTGCACACAAAGTTGACTCTGAGAAATAAATCTCTCGCCGAACGTGGGGACGAACTCACGCTGACAACTGGATACAAATCCAGCGCGCTACCGACTGAGCTACATCCCCGCCGCCATGTGTGTTTATTATTGCTCAGGTTTTTTTTTTTTTTTTTTTTTTTTTTTAATAGTTGCTTCAGCTTTGATTGAGCTATAGGGTTCTGTATGAAATTTGCATTTAGTCTTTCCTTTTCTTGCTGAGTGTATGTACAGTCCAGAGAGGAGACGGACATGGTGTGAGCTTGTCCAGGGGGGTATATGAACATCTCAGTGGCAGGGGGATGGAAGCACTTGTTAATGAGTGGGAGTGTGTATGCGCGTGGTGTGCACGAGGATGTATGCACGTGAGTGATATTTGTAAATGTGTATTATTATAATATCATCTTTGTATTTATATTATTGAAATTGTTATATCTCGATGTACAGCGCTAAGAGCATAGTTAAATTTGTGAAGCGGCGCTATATAAGCTATCTTTATTATTATTATTATTTATTATTAAACCAACACAACACATGCAGTCATGATTATGACATTGTTGTGATTATGACATTGTTGTGATTATGACATTGTTGTGGTTATGACATTGTTGTGATGATGAGTGTTGATGTGCATATTTTTGAAAGAACAGGGCATCATATGGATACGATACTGCACAAAATGCACACTGACAGACAAACGGCAGTGACTCACCACAACACTTCTGGTTCTCTTGAGCTCTGTATTGGGCGACCAGAACGTAACCACGCCCTCCTGAAAACACAACAATATCATCAGTCAGACCCAGCTACATCACTAAACCACCTTAACTTTTCCAGCTTTGGACCCAGTCCTTCATATCAGACTTCGCTTATGGAAAAATCAGAAGAGAGGAGGAAGAAGAAAAACAAAACAATCAAGCAATGAACAACAAAGTCAGTTTGTACAGTTTTGTGGCAGTAGGCCATCGAAGTCCCAAAATAGAGTTAATCTTGTAATTACCCTGGCTAGTCTATGGTTTATAGATTGGTAGTTACATTTCACACTGACAGACCCCAGATATCTAAAAAGCCCAATGATGTGGTAGTGTCACACACACACACACACACACACACAAACACACACACACACACACACACACACACACACACACACACACATACACACACACATGCAAACACTCACACACTAGCATGCACGGACAGACGGACGCACACACGAAAACACACACACGCATGCACACACACAAACACACACTAACACAAGCTCACACAAACAAACAAGCAAGCACACACACACACACTAACACCTACACACACTAAACAACGCTATAAGTAATGCCGCTCACCTGACTACAGGCGACGAAAGTGCCATCACTGGTGTCAGTGATGCGCAGCACGGGGTCACGGTGCGGGATGTTCTCGATGCGAGCGGGCATGTGGAAGGCCACCTCCTTGGCTCGCAGGTACGAGTCCTCCTTCTCCGCGTATTCCAGTTGCATGTAGGTACAGAACTCGTCCCACGTGATGGAGTCTTTCGAAGCCCAGTCGATCTTCATGAACAGAGCATCGATTTGCTGCTCCTGTCAACACAAAAAACGCATGTTATTCTTCACAGCTACATTCAGGTGCAGATCTTGTACCAAAGGCCAACAAACATGACCACAGAATACAGTGGAACACCCCCTTTTAAGACACCTTATTTGAGACTCCTTGTGTTTTCACACCATCCTTTTTTTCTCTCTCGAGATGTTTTGTTCATATAACCTCTTTAAATTTACCCCCCTTCTTTCGTCTTCTTCTGCGTTCGTGGGCTGAAACTCCCACGTACACTCGTGTTTTTTGCACAAGTGGAATTTTACGTGTATGACCGTTTTTACCCCGCCATTAAGGCAGCCATACGCCGCTTTCGGAGGAAGCATGCTGGATATTTTCGTGTTTCTATAACCCACCGAACTCTGACATGGATTACAGGATCTTTTCCATGCGCACTTGGTCTTGTGCTTGCATGTGCACACGAAGGGGGATAAGCCACTAGCAGGTCTGCACATAAGTTGACCTGGGAGATTGGAAAAATCTCCACACTTAACCCACCAGGCGGCCGCGACCGGGATTCGAACCCTCGACCTTCCGATTAAGAGGCCGACGTCTTACCACCCCGCCACAGCGCCCGTCAAATTTACCCCCCATTTCAAGACTCTCTCCTTTTAAAGACCGGATTTTCTCAGATCTTTTTAGGTCTCCAAAATTGTGGTTCCACTGTATTCTGAGCAGTTTGTGCATAATATGTTTGTTTGTTTGTTTGTTTGTTTGCTTAACGCCCAGCCGACCACGAAGGGCCATATCAGGGCGGTGCTGCTTTGACATATAACGTGCGCCACACACAAGACAGAAGTCGCAGCACAGGCTTCATGTCTCACCCAGTCACATTATTCTGACACCGGACCAACCAGTCCTAGCACTAACCCCATAATGCCAGACGCCAGGCGGAGCAGCCACTAGATTGCCAATTTTAAAGTCTTAGGTATGACCCGGCCGGGGTTCGAACCCACGACCTCCCGATCACGGGGCGGACGCCTTACCCCTAGGCCACCGTGCCGGTTGCATAATATGTGATTGTGACGATCTTGACTGACATGTCACAGACAATGCTGATCAAAACTCGAGCAGTTTCGCAGATTCCAACGAAGTCTAAATTGAATGAAACCAAAACTGCTGTCCAATGAACAGATTGGATTTCATTGTTAGTTTTGCTTGGTTTAGATCTGTTTTCTAAATGCTAAATACCTCTGTTCTAAATGGTCTATGTCTAGGTTTTCTCTGCCGCTTGTTTAGAAGAAAAAATCATGCAGGTTCAGGCTTTGTCATGTAGTACTTGTACCTCTCAAACTGACAAAACGCTCACAAAACAGCCGAGTCAATTTACAACAGGTACATAAGGCCAAAAAAAAAAAAAGGTCTGTTTACGGTAACATAGGCCAAAAAAATAGGGTCGGTAGGTCGGAATTTTTTTTTTTCCTCCAAAAAACCATATTTTTACGTTATTTTGCTTTTTTTTTTTCTTCCCCCAAATGCCAAAAAAAAGTCTAGGGTCGCTCGAAAAAAATAGGCTCGGTCGGGTTACCGTAAACAGACTATTTTTTGTTGTTGGCCTAAACACCATGCAGCAGCAAGCTGAACAATGCACAATAATCAGACATTTACGGTTGCTTCACGCGCACAAAATAAACCAAATCAAGCATTCAGCACAAGAGGTAGTCATCTGAAACTGTCCCTGTGAATAATTTACTGAGGTGTTATTCATACACAAAATAAACCAAATCAAGCATTCAGCACAAGAGGTAGTCATCTGAAACTGTCCCTGTGACTATTTTACTGAGGTGTTATTCATACACAAAAGAATAGCACAGCTACACAAATGACATTCCCTTAGATTGTTTCTATATATTCTACCCCATGGTAATTATGGCAGTGCAAGTTAGTACACGTCAAGCAAGGGTTTCAATAAGATTATATCAAACCAACCAGCAGTCTGTTGTTGCCGAAGTCTATGCACACTTATGTCAGTGTATCAGTTTCCCTTAGCTTGACTGACACGAATCACAGCAGTATATCAGTGACACATCTTGGCCAGTTTACCGAAGCCTAGCTGTTGGAACAATCCTACAATTGCACACAGAAAGGATCTTTCTCCAAACAAAAATGACAAAGGATGATAATTAACCTGTTATCTTTCATGCACTGAGGCCAACAAAAATACCTGCAAAGACATTTCCAACAAAACCTGAAAACAATCACTGACCCTCTTTTCTTTTTGTCAATGACTGCATTACGGTGAAAAATCTATCATCTTACAGTACCTACTTTTTTGAGTGAGTCATGCATACGTGAATAACTACTTCCCTTATTTTTGTGTCTTTATTGTTTTAAAGTACAGCAATGTAAAAAAAAACACCATTTAAATTAAAAAAAATTAAAAATTAAATAAAAAGCCATCGGTTGTAGGTCACTTCAGTCTTACCTTGCTGGGTGTCAGGTGAAGTTGTCTTTTCAGCAACTGCTTGAATTCCTCAAGTTCAAGGTCACCAGATCGGTTCAGGTCAGCGGAAGCGAAGGCATGCTTCAGTGTCTCCAAGGCATCGATGTTGATCTTCTCTTCCAGCTGATCAACATAAAGCAAATCAAAATTAAAATGCTGTTTAAGCTGATGTTGTCACTATTAACTAAATCTACTTCTTCTATGTGCATAAGGTGTCTAACAATGTTATAAACAGGCACACACAAAATCTTGAAATGCATGCATGCAGTTGCTAATCCAGATAAAAGAACTTGATCAGTCTAAATAAGCAAACATAGCAACATAAATGAAAACTTGAATTAGTGAACATATAAACATAAACAACTTAAATTAGTGAACATTAACATAAACCAAAATCAGTGGACATAACATAAATGATGAATTAAAAATAAGGGAACATAACAACATAAACAACTACTAACTCCAATATCTCTAGCTCCTACAATGTATTAATCTCAATAAATAGAGACTGCTACAGCTTACCAACTTGCTGTGAACACACAGTGAGAACTCTGAAGTGCAGTCTGAGCGACCGTCTGACAGGTCAAAGGCTGTCAGCCATTCCATTACACCTCTTACACTCACTCACACTCTACACCATTAATTCGGAGTCCAGCTGATGTTTTTCACAAACTCTAAATGCAACACAAACAGCTTTGACACAAATCTAAAATTTGCAACTGTGAGGTAGATCTGAAGGCAAGATCGATTACTTCAAATCAACTCCAACTCCAAGCTAGCCGAGAGACAGCACAGCTTGCTCTCACCATGCAAATTATTGCTATGAAAGTGTCGTGACACACCAGAACATTAAAGGCATATGATACCTACTTGGATAGCCACAAACTACAGAATGTCAGAACTTTGTCCTCACCCTGTTAAGAAGAGGCATCAACCCTGTCCCGCCGCATTCACCAAACTATCATTTCCACACAAAAACACTCCCCTAACACAATGCCCGAATCAGGGACACAATTTCTGTAAGCCTCTGAACACCAATTACCCCAAGCTCCATGAAAAAATCCATCAACAGGCGCATGATCAATACATAAAGTTTGTGTTTCTTTGACCACTCCAAACCTGAAGATCATTAAAGCATGTTGTTATTTCTGGTACCTGTGTTCCCCGTTGTTATCTGCCAGTCATAGCAACGAGTAATTAAAGAGACTCTTGAAGGAGACAGACTCAATTAAGCCTGAAGGGAAGAAACAATGAGAGCAGAGTAAACAAGTGTGCTTTGCGATCACTGAGCCATAAAGCTTGAATGTTGTCATCTTTCTACCACTGTCACAGGCCCTGAGAGAGGAAGGGAGCAAGTCCGAGGAGTGAGAGCAGCTCGGCAGTAAATGTGGAGATCGGATTGGGGGTCTGAATTTATGACTGTCATAAAGATTGGTTACAGTGATATCATAGCTTGACTAAACCACTACAAGTCTCTCACTGCTATGGTCAATACATAAGTGTCTGTTTTAGTTCCAATAACACTTTGTTTGAGTGAGCAGAACACACACAGCTTCATAAAGTCATACTACTCAGCCAGAAAAAAACAGACTGCAGTATTTGATGTCAGCATTGCCGGGGGGAAAAGAATATGCTACACTTTTAACTGAAGTACATACACTACAATTTTTTCCCTGAGTTTGTGCACCAAGGAAGACAATCATTTTACACATACAGGAACCACACTTTGCATTTACCACTTGTTAGCAACAACATGAAACAGAAAACAAACTAAAACAAACTGACCAATCAACCTACCAAACATTCATCCAACCAAGTAACCATAACCAAGTAGTTAATAAACAAACAATCAACAATACAGTAACATTACAACCAATACACCTGTACGTTATACGTGTAATACACTTGTTATACATCTGACATACACACAATATGTTCTTTGAATGTCTCTGTTAAAAGCTGATGATTTTTTGTTATCGATTGTCCTTTCACAGCAATTACATTTAATTCATTAATTGCTTTAAAAGTTAAAAATGTCTTAAACTAAAGTACACAATAAAGCGTCTTCATATTATTCAAACATAAGGCAAAGGGACCTCAGAAGTGTCGCTAAATCTGCCACGAGATTCGGGGGTGCGGGCGCCACCGGTGTCGGTCACCATGGTGACAGCTGTCTGAATACTGCCCATGTCAAGCACCGTCCTGATGCCGTAACCGTCCAATGACGACACGCTGCCATGGTCGGAACTGCTGGCTGAAGCTACAGGAGATAGTTCTTTGAACTTGTTGCTGCAAGCTGACACTGTGAACTCTGGGTCAAGGTCAGAGCTGAAAGTCTCCAAGGTCATTCCATCCCCTGTAAGAAATGTGCTGCCTTTGTCTCTCGTCATATTTTCCTCTGGTACTGGTTTGTCAGACAGTCCAAGGTTGTCATCTTGGACCCTGCATGTCCCGTGCGGTTTTTCTGACGCAACGCTGACACTTTGGTACCGGAGCTGTGGCGACAAGTCTTTATCCAGCTTTTTCCTGACAGTCACTCTGTTGAGCAGGACTTTTCCGCTTATCTTCACCGGGGGTCTCCCATGTTCAGCGTTTTTCTGCTTCTCGTCGCTGCCCCCTGCTGGTGCCCAGGTCTGGCCATGAGCGACTGACATTCTGTCTTTCTGTCTGTTTAGTTCCAGTCCTGCTGACCCTAAGCTGTTGCTTCTTTCTTTAGGTTTCAATGCGTTGTTGGTTCCACGGTCACTGGTTTTCACTGTAGTACTAATATCACTGTAACTGCTGCTGGCACTGGCCCTTTTCTTCAAGTACATGGGGGTAGTTGCGAACGTCTTCAGCATGGGGTCTGACTTGCGAGGCAGCAATTTTTTCTTCTGCCTAATTTGGTCTGCCATTGTGCAGCTGGTCCGGTGTGTCTATCTCAACTCGGATTCCTTGCTGTACAATTCTGTGTGTACAACTTATACAGAAATCCGTTCTACCTTCACTTTGCGGCACGCCTCCTCTCTTGCTAATCTTGTCTTTAAAAAACCCACTTATCTAATCTTGTCTTCACACGACCACTATTCACTCTTACACATGAAACCTTGCAGCAGTTGCTGTACTTGTAACGAACAACACATCCCAAAAACGAAGACTGCACAGCATGAAGAACACTCTTAGTTCGCACAATTTGCTCTGAACAATGGAGCACTGAACGTCAGCACACAGATGGACGCATTAATTAAGCAGTCTGACCCCATCTGTCGGACCTCATCAATAATCAAGAAAGCCAATCAACAACCCAATGGACCATCCTCACACTGGACCAACATCCCGAACCTCAAGAGAGCGTCACAACTCGGCGATGGTAAAGCCAGTAAAAGACTGAATGCCACCAGGTCAAGGGTCTGCTCGGCAACTACCTGATGATGGCAAAACCCTTGACCCTCTACAATCAGTTTGCATCACTAATGACCGAACCACTCAAAGCCTTGTAATCAAGCGTGTAAGAATCAATGTCTCCCCATAAAGGACAACATATAATCAATGAGTTGTAATCATGATCAGAAGTGAAAGGAGAGGTAAGTCAGGCTGGTGCCCGACGAAGACGGATGTAATAAGAGGTAATTAAAAATGGATCAAGACGCGGCACTTGGTCCCACACTTCCTCCCCTTGTTGCCGCACAAAGCAAAAGCGGGTAATAAAACATGGTCTTCACCTCTTTCCATCGCAGACGCCTTGCTTCCATGGCGGCCTTCAATTGTTCCATGATGCAGACGGCAATTCAGAGAGCGGTAACACGCACACATCAGTCAGCCCTGCCCAATGCTCCATCCAGGGGCCACCCTCTTTTCTTTCCTCCAGAGCCTCATATAAAAATCAATCTTGAGGTGTGGGATTTTTTTCTTACTGTGCCTCCCACCTCATATCACCATCATGCGACAGCAACACCTGCTCTCAACAACAAGCTCCCCACAAAATACTTAGCATGCAGTGTGCCTCTCTTTTTCCTCTACTGCCTCGTTCTTTTTAGAGGATTTTTGTGTGTCCTGAAGAAAACTTTCTGTCTTTCAAATATTATTAATGTCTTCGACATTCTAACTTAGAGTCACGTTCTGTATGACTTTCACTCGATCACTGCTGTCGTTTGTTTAGAGTATTATTCCATCTTGATGAAAATTACCAGGTTTCACACAAACCTGTAGGAACAGGTAATCGCAGGAGAAAGTGCTAGAATGGTTTTGCTTTTCTCAAATACTGAAGGGTGAACTGCTTATGTGAATCATCTTGTTGCTTGTGACAAGTCTGACTGTAAAACTAACTGCAACTTAATGAAGGCATTGGGGCAACAACAAAACAGGTGACCTGGTAAAGTGGGTACAGGTGAAAGACGCAGCCATCAGCGGATTCTGTAACACTGCTGTCACGCTAACGCAAAGCAATCATCCCCATGCCTCGCTGCAATTTAATTGAGCGCAACGACTGGGTCAAAGGTCAGCAGGGTTGGAGCGGGCCTCCAGTTACAAAATGCGCTGTTCTAAGTAGAAAAGGTATCGCTCAAAGGTAACATTTTCAGCTGAAAGGAACTTGAAAAATATGTTTCAGAATGAAATTACATCAAAACTTGAGCTCTCAAGATACAAAAGCTGTTTTGCAATTTGAAAATACAACGGCACCTGCACTGAAAAGACAACCTGGAAACCAGCCGCATGTGTCCCATTATTGCAGGTGGCATGTCATAACAAGTATATTTTGGCGGGGATAACAAAGGGAGAAGAGGCGTCCTGTCATGGAAGGTGTCCTCTCATCGGAGGAGGCCTCATGTCAAAGGTACCACTGGAACAGCGGTTGTGTACATATGCACCAGTAAAGGTGTAACACAACAAATGTTACCATAATTATGTGTATGTCCTTGACTGGAATAGCCTACCAGACAATGTCGTAGCAGTCGACACCGTCAACGCCTTCAAGTCAAAACTAGACACGTACCGGAACTATACTAGAAATATCTACATCCCAAGCTGCCTATGCTAGAGCCCACGCACAGCAGCTTATTTTTCATACCAAGATCGGAGAACGGGTTTTCTATAAACCTACAACGTCGCACAAGTACAAGTACAAGTGTACTGTACATGTACCTGATGCAAAGAGCCGTCACTTACTCAAAGCCAAAGCTGCTGTCAAATGTCAGTGCAGCACCCTAACTTGAATGCACAAATACCCGCCCTATCATATTTCATCATGACAAAGTGATTGGACAGTGTGTCAGCAGTTGCGAGGTAACACTAATCACGGCATAATCTTTCGCATCAAAGGGCGGTATAATCAAAGAAAATTGCATGCAACCAGCCCATCATTCATCATCATCAGCGTTAACCCACCCTGACGGGTTTGGTGTGAATAAGGGCAATCATTAAATCAGCTTCTTGATCACCGCTGACGCCAGTTCTACAAAGAAGATCTTGAGTATTCTTTTGCCATTGATTTTTTTGTTGAGCATTTGTTATAAAACAATAAAGCTAAAGGGTTTCTTTCGTGTCTCATTTCTAGGTTTTATGCTGGCTAGGCACTCACTTGCAAGTGCATGTATGTTAGACAAAAAAGAGATCAAGTTCAAGTTCAAGTTTTATTAGTCCATAACCCATGGGGGCATTTTGAACAATAAATACAATCAATACAATCATGATATATGCTAATAAAATAAATAGATGGAGGGAAAAATAAAAAAATAAAAAAAATAAAAAGAATAAAAAATTTATAAATTTATGAAAAACTTTTACAAATTCTATTAATAAAGTCCAAAATATTCTTTAGCAATTTCCTTTTCTTAGTAGCAAACAACTTTTTAAATTTAATTGCATTAGGTTTCTTCAAATAGTAAGGTGGTAACAACTCAGCTCTTTCTTCTTTGAGAAATCACAGACAAATAAATAATGAAATTCATCACCTATGTCTTGTGATACACATTTGGTGCAAATTCTTTCTGACCTCGGGATATTTAAGATAACGTTCTTTCTGTACAGGCAAATTGTTGTTTAATGTTCTAAACTTCATCATTGAAACACATTGCTGATATGACAAGTGTGTGACATAGTCTTCACATGCAAAAATATATTTAATAATAATAATAATAATAAAGTGTATTTATATTGCGCCTATCCCTTACAAAAAACAAAAATATTTGGCTCAAAGCGCATTACAACATGTGTAGAGACTTGGTACAATCAAGTCTGACAAATACAATAACACAATATACAGTCGGTCTCTTAGGTAAAACTGGGAAAAGCAGCTTCGACATTTAAACACTGCTACTAAAAAATCCTCTAACAATGCATACTGCTTTACAATATGCATTTATGTATAAATATAGTTAAAGAACATCGAGTTAATAGGAATTAGAAAAGGTTCTTATGATAAAACTATCTAGCGAACGACGAAGAAGAAGAAGAATAAAACTATCAATGTCAATGTATAACAAGTCATTCAACGTAAATGGCCAAAGAACAACAAAGCAATGATGAGTTATACTCAATGGCTAATAACGAGGCAGAACTAAATAGTATCGACACAAGATTAAAACAAAACATATTCCTGGAGACACATTTATACATGTATCAAATAATCAATATACAAAATATAAACATAAAGAGGGTGAATATTTTTGCACAGAAACACGTATTGTTAAAATGTCATGCCATGATGCCAAAACTATCCATTTGTAATGAGGAACTGCACAGGGTACAGTAGCTAGCAAACATCATCCCCTACTATTTAGGGCGAAACTGGTGCTAAAGAGGGTGGGCTCACACGTTACAGGATTTACATTTTAACGGAAAAGAGGAAGGTTTTTAGACAATGACAAAGATATCCTCAGCCCTTTTCAGCCGTTAAACTAAGCAAGAAAATGACAGTGTCTTACGACTCTAAACAAATCTAAACTACGTATGTACATAATATATGCACAGATCTACAACACTCAGGGCGATAAAATCCTCATACCCAAGACTTCCAGCAAGTGTTGCCAAATTGTTCTGTAAGCGTTTCCTTGTCGGCTGTAGATGTCACCATACGCCTGCTTTTGTCACAGTTACAGTTGTACGTCGACTTGTGCGTCTTATGCGATCTGACCCATGGGCGTCGGTCTTCCCATTTCCATTGTGCTTCTCCTTCCGCGTTGTTGAGACTCATCTTGACCACTTGTCTCGCTTTTCCTTTCTTCTGTGTTTCTAATATGCTTTAACACATCTAAGTTTCTGTTGTGAAAACTCTGTTTCTCTATTTGATCTGTCCTGGTATTCTTAGTCTTGACCACTCTCTAGCACTGTTCTCCACTGATAAAGTCCAGAGTATTGTTGAAACAGGTTCTAATTTGTAATTCTATACTCAAACTGATAAAGCCGAGTGAACAAAATTCACAAACAAATCTTAACCTATACAGATGGAGCACAAACCTCTCATCTTTAAAGTTCTTCCATTTGAGAATGAAAAGTCTCTAAGCAAAACAAAGAAGGTTTCCGCCCACGGAAAACTCTAATCTCTCGTATCTGTTATATATATTTCATTTATTTTCCAAGTCTGTCCATCCAAACATAGCAGTCCTGTAGTAAAAGCTAAGGTCAACCAACTCCTGTATATCTGACGCCAGAAGTAATAGGGTCCTACACTCATCTCTGAGACACTGTCCACATTTCCAGTGAGTCTTGCCAACGCACACACACACACACAAACAGTCACAGGGTGGTGGTGTGCATCAGAGTAAAGCAAGGTATCCAAAGACACAGCGGTTCAGCGGACCTGAGCTTTTAATCAAAGACAAAGTATGATGGTGGCAAAGACAAAGACTCATCCATATTGGATGTCAGACAACAAATTGTTTCCATGTCGACTAACTCCGCCAGGATCAGCTCACACACTGGTGCTTGTCCACAGTTTCTCTTTCTTACAGACAGTCTGCATCCAAAAAAGGTTGGACAAGTAAGATAACTTTTTGTTCTTTCTTTCTTTATTTGGTGTTTAACGTCGTTTTCAACCATTCAAGGTTATATCGCGACGGGGAAAGGGGGGAGATGGGATAGGGGAAAGGGGGGAGATGGGATAGAGCCACTTGTTAATTGTTTCTTGTTCACAAAAGCACCAATCAAAAAATTGCTCCAGGGGCTTGCAACGTAGTACAATATATGACCTTACTGGGAGAATGCAAGTTTCCAATAACTTTTTGTGTGGAAACACAAAATGAAAATGAAAATGCATGCTATCAGTACAACAACAACAACAACAACAACAACAACAACAACAACAACAACAACAACAAAATAGAGAAAGAAATCTCCATAATAAGAATGCAGTGAGGGCTTAAAAGCTAACAGTGCAAAACAATTCTTGACGCCTCAGGCCATCATGGTTAAATCATTCCTTGTGTTTCCTTCTAAATCTATTGATTAATGACTTATGACCACCATTAAAACTCATCTTTTCATTAACTTTAACAAACTGCATAACAGATGGACAAATTTGACAGGCTACCAAACCTAGTACATGTGATTGAAAATAACAACTTCATTCGTAGAATCATAATTAAGATTGTTGTGTGGGTCTTCATGGGTAACAAAAATAAAACAATCCTTGCCTCTTTCTTATTTCCATTTTTTTGTTACATTAATATTTGTTAAGAAAGCTTATACAGCTACAAGATGATGCAGTTGTGAAAGGTTTCACTGTGGTGAAACTAAACTGATGAAAGCATACGCACATTTGTGGCTTAAGGGTAATGTATACCAAACTGAGAACCATTCTTATTATAGGCATCTAACATTCTTAGTAGATTCAATTCACTATCATGCAGGCTGCAAATGAACATGATCCAAGCAATTTGTGAGACTGTCACTTTGAAATATGACAAAAGACACACACACACACAAAATCGGTGTTCACATGGTTTCATTATTACTATGCTGAAATGGTTTCACTGTTAGCATAACATGCCCATCCCAACCAAACCACCCCAGTGTCCAAGGGTTACAATGCCCTTAACAAGCCAAGTTCAGTCCTGTAGTTAGTGGGCTGAGGAGAGGCAAACAAGACACTGCAGTGTGACATGAATAATACAGCAGCCGCGGCACCTCCCTGATCATTCAACCAGTGTGTCCCCTGGATCCCAACAAAGATTCTGCTTTCATGTTTTTCGTTCAATAGTAGCTTGTATTTACATGTTAATCATCTGCTTGAAAAAAACAAACATGACAAAACTGCTAAGTCAACAAAATACATGTAATTTTAGTACAGTGCCATAATTTCAAAACCTGTCCTTAGTAAAACAAGAAATTCATTACCTAAAAAAGAGCACTAAACAGCTGAACAAAAAAACTATTTACCAAATAACTAAACTAAAGCTACCACAGCTAACAGAACAAAAATAATTTAATTTTTTAAGATGTTCAACGTCAACCACCTTCATAGGTTTGGTATCTAAAGGAAGAATTCTGTATACATCCAACCAGAATTAATTCCCATTTTCTAGTCTTCATAAAAGCCAGACAGACAAACAGGAAAAGATAAGAGAATGTCTTGCCTTTCTCTGCATTCATAATTAATTAGAGGCAGGCCTGATTGGCTGATTGCTCATCATGAATTTATGAAAGATAGCATGCAATCAGTTTTCTCAAAGGAATTGCGGGAGGAGGAGGAGTTGCAAGTAATCAATGCAGATGTTAAGGTAGTCAGCTACTCTACAAACAATAGCTGATCCAACACACAGCAATCCTGGGACAGGAACATTTACGGCTTGCTTTTGTTGTCACAAAACTTCTCTCAAAGATATTTACATTTAATAACAGTAAGTAACTGTGGCTTGTAATTGTTTATAACCATGTAAACAGTGGGGCCTTTTACCAAAAATGTTTGTCCTGTTACATTGGATAACTTTAACTCATTGTCTCCCAGGTACGAATATATCCGTACCCACTCATATTGCTCTATCTGACCTGGTACAAATATATCCATACACACAGTCACTTCAGTTGCTTCCTGTAACGTCGATCTAACGCCTGCATTCCAGCGTGTTGATACACAGTTACTACAATTCTGAGTGATCTGCTGCAGCACAGCTGGTCTCAGCTAAAAAAAACTTGGTCAACATAGGTGGGATAGAAAGTGTTAAACTGGATATATGAGGCTATGTCTGATATCAGATTGTGAAAATCCTCATCGGACAATGCGAGGAACACCTCGAAACCAAATTACAAGGTAAACTAGAGGCAGACACTACTAATCAAAAAACATACAAATGTAGCATCAAGTGTTGTCCTTATACCTGTCTGCTGTGCTTATTGGTTGAAGACAGACACCGAAAGAAACAGCTGTTCGTAGTGAAAAAACTAATGCTACAGATCACAGCTGTTCTACAAATAGTCACATCTACATCTAAAATGTAGACAATACTGTAAGAAACAGGGTGCAAATCAGATCTACAACAACACATCATGCTCTCATGGACAGTTGGAAAAGTATTGGCTGCACCACTTTCAGCTTAACATGCATAATTCACTATGCAGTGCAACATAATTGCCAAACCTTCACATCTACTGTGAATTTCAATGAGGACTATTCTAGACACAAAAAGATACAACTTATAAGATAAACATAATAAAAGGTAGCCCAGACACGCAACTCTCAGACAGATACATATGCATGACTGAATAAATGATCAGGAAAACAGTGCATCATAGCAAGTAATGTGTATACGGGCTGCTCCAGCATAATCTTTGATACATGACTGCTATGCAGCGAAGAAAGTTACAGTAGTGCTGTACACTAAGCTAAGGACCGTGCAGTGAGCGAGGAAGATGACAGGGTAATACGGGAGGGGCTAAGGGAGAGGGGCGCATGTGTCCAAGCAGAAAAAAAGAAGACAACATGCTGACAGTGGAGAAGGGGAAAGGTGAAGCGGGTGGGGAATGGAAGGACAAGACCAGAGTTCAAAAGAGTATTGTTGAAACAATATGCGCAAAATATTTCTATCATGTTTTAAAGACAATAAAACATAAAAATAATAATTAGGAAATAATGAAAGCAACATAAAAAAAGTTATGTGGAAGCTCCTACCCACATAAACTGGTGTGTGTGTGTGTGTGTGTGTGTGTGTGTGTGTGTGTGTGTGTGTGTGTGTGCGTGTGCGTCTGTGTGAGCATGCAAATTTCATTTGTAAGTTACATTGTCCTTGTTAGTTATCCTGGTTTTACCTCTCTTGCCAAGTGAAGGCAAAAATGCTAGCAATGAAGGAAATGCAATAGAGAATAAATACTTTATCTCATATGATCACAAACACGATACTAAAGCATACATATGCACGACTCAGTGCTGGCACATTTCAGAGAGCAAGGAGTGAAAAACAACAGGGAGAAGTCACAACCAGATTCCATAAACATAAGACCAAAGCAGTGACGTGACATCAGGACAACATTTACCGCAAGCAAATATAGGAAAGCAAACCTTTTCATCTGGAGTCTGGAAATATGGTAACAAAATATATCTTGTTGAGATAAGTTCACAGTCACACACTGTACATATCACTCAGTATTTGCCATTGGACCACTATCAGTGTTAGTTATCACTGAAATTTAAGGACATCAATCACAGTTTTTGAAAAGTTAGCTTACAATCTGCGACCTTATAAATCAGGCAACTCACTCACTAGCTCCTCAGAAATAAATATAATCTAAAAGCACATGGTTACTTATTTTAGTAACGGAACCGGAAGTGCGTCAAGAGTTGCTACAACAAATCCGCCATTTTGTCGTGTACTAAAACATATCGAAACCACTATAGTGCCATTCCTATTACTATCAGAGGGTATACATGCAAAAGTACACACGCAAATTCGTTCTTTGGAATAACCTTTCACTAGGATCTTAAAATAATCAGTTCATATTATACAAACTTCGGCACAAACTTAAAAAATCGTCAGCACCTCATGCAGACGACACATTCCTGCCCCCAATGGGCAGTCGTGTCAAGCTAACATTTAATCTATTAGCACCGCACTTTTACAAAGCGAAGGAAACTCACCTTGCTTTTTCGTTGTTGCGCTACATTTCCGTGAAAATTCCCAGGCCGTACGATGGCTTCGGACTCGGCAATGCCATCGACAGCGCCCAGCGTCAGTCGCCTCGGATGCTTCATAATGGTGTCTTCGGGTCGGGGCTGCTCCCGCGCTTTCAAGTGCCATTGTCTCCGTGGTCCGCCAGCCTGGGTATGGGGACGCTGTCCTAGTATCCCTTTGCTTTCCGAAAGCTGGGTGGATGCAGTGGAGGGTCTGGTGATGATGTCGAAAAGTCCAGTCGTAAAGGAAGGGTGAGACTGCAAGTTGGCAGCAGCGGAGCTTGGCCGAATCACCTTCTTTTTCACCTGGATTTTGGGCAGCGTGACGGGAGCTTTTTGAGGCATGATGGCCAGTCAGCTGGAGACAGTCGCCTTATGTACAAACAATTTCGAAAGTATGGCGAAAACACGAACGGGTTACCCTGGCATGGAGGGCACTACTTTACCCCTTTCCCTGAGAGACACACTCAAGCCGCCATTGCGCGAACAGAACCGTGATACGAGGTGCCCTTACTTCCGCTCAGGTATAAGATAACGGATACCAAAGATTCAAAGCCTCAACTCTTGTCTTCTCAGTCAACATTCCCGCACATATCAAAACATGTTTCCATATTTCTTTTGGGGGGCTGGGGGTGGACAGTATTTTGTTCTGATTCCGGTGTCACGATTTCATCTTTCGCCTGTGTACATATTTCCCCCTCGACACTGACTGATATATAGTCTACTCAAGACTGAAATGTTGTTTCCTGGTAAAATTAAGAAGTGACATTATTTATTGACGAAAAGCATGTCAGTTTCTTGCATGTGAAGAATATTGGTGGTAAAATTTAATAGATTTCACCCCCAAAATCGAATTCTTCGAAAATGTGTACTGAGTGGTGGTACGTCCCTTGAGTAAGAAGGAAAACATTCAGTTTAGGATGAATCAAATTTCTAAGTTAAATAAAAACAAATTGGTTGGACAAATTTGGCCCCATGAATGTAAGGTACACAAGGTCGCTCATCAGTACTATCGAAGGGTGTTTTTTTTGTTCAGTGTAGAGTTTATACTAGATCAACGAGGCCGAGAAGCGAAATATCAACACGGCGAAAGATGAAAACGTCACACCGGAGCTAAATGTGTGCAGCGTTGAGATATCTCAGAAAATAAGCTGCCGAACGGCGGGGTAAAAACAATCATACACGTAAAAATCCACTCGTGCTAAAAACATGAGTGAACGTGGGAGTTTCAGCCCATGAACGAAGAAGAAGAAGAAGAAGAAGTAGTAGTCTACTGAAAAAACCCCTATGCTCTGAACTCAGGGCCAGACTAGGCTAAGAGGAGGGGCGGGGGTGCCAGTGGTGGTCCAGGGGGACTGATGTTCCCCCTGGCGGGGTCAAGGGGCAGAGCCCCTTGTGGGGCTGATGGGTAGGTCATATTCGGATAGGAAAATGGTCGCTCCTTGCATGAAACGGCATAAAAATAAACAAAAATAAAAAACGTTTTAAATAAGTGAGGTACATGTTTAGGCTAGGGGGGGGGGGGGGGGTTGCGTAACCCCATAACCCCCCCCCCCTCCCCGGTAGTCCGGCCCTGGAAGTAATTCACTGTAAGGCCGGTTCCCGGGCCACATGTACAGCTCTATAGTCTATGTTCTCACTTTGCCCCAATCGTGTCTCATAGCTTTATGTTCACACGGGTCCGCGCAGTTTCTCCAACCGTGGAAAATTCCCACTGCCTGACCCCCCCCCCCCCCCTTCCTCAATATATTCACACTGCATATTCTATGTTTGTGTAACAGAACACAGGAGGGTTGAGATATGGAAGCGGGAATGAGTTTATATATATGATCATGCAGTGTGCCAGAACGTGACCTGCCTCTGTAAAATGGGACACTTGAGACACAAATAAAATGTTCACATAGTTCTTCCTTAAAATGTTGCAGTTTGAAAGAGTATGTTCAAGTATTCTGTATGTGTTTCAGATTTTAGAAAGATAACCGAAAACATCGTTTATGAGAAATGAACAAACAAAGACGGGCAACTCAGGTTGGTGTTCCATTGAGAAAATTACGATCGTTACCGTTTGACATGAAACATGTGACATGACCCATGATGTAGCTCAAGGGCAGATCAATTCACTTTGGAGGGAGGGGTTACAAAATGACTGCGAAGATACAAGTTAACGGCGCCGAAGGCGTCTAAGCCTCTAGGGGGGTCCGGGGGCATGCCCCCCCGGAATTTTTTTATCCAAAGAAGCAAAATAGAGCTATCTGGTGCATCCTGAGCCAATAAATTACCTCTTTTTTGGGGGGTGGGGGGGGGTTACGTAACCCGTGTAACCCCCCCCCCCCCCCAGATCCGCCCTTGTAGCTAACTTGCTTTGACAAAGAAACCGTATTAAAACACAGGTTACAGATTATAGTTTGGTAAGTAACGTTCAAAGAAGGCAGTTTGTAGCTCCCATTTACATCAATGTTAACTAGAGTCCCCCGTTGAGTAGCTGACGAACTATCTTTTTACACTAGTAATACCAAAATTGGACATGGTGTATAACGATCGTAATACATCAATTTCAGTCCAAGCCGTTTGCGCGGGAACAATTTGTACTTTTGTATTTATTTTAGGATAGGTTTCCATTTTAAAATCTCCCTTTACAACTGAGTACACACACGAAATGGGGGTCTAGTAGTTGATGAAAAACAGGTAACCCAGAGATGATTATCCCGGGCCGTCCAAAGTGTCCCACTTCCAAACACCACTTCAGAGGGCCCCAAAGGGGGGGGGGGGGGGGGGGGGTATCATCACGATCACGGGAAGGGAAATTTTAGCTTTCACGATCACAGTTACCTTGATTTTTGTTTTCACGATCACAAACACCTTGACGAATAGAGGATCATAGAGTGGTACAGCTGTGAAAAATGTACGTTGAAAATAAAATGCTTTGCAATAATGCCCATCACGATCACGAAAACAAATGACGATCACGATCACGAGACTTGATTTTTTTGTCATCACGGATCACGTGCAAAGTCCCATCACGATCACAGAAATGGAAATTTCGGCAATCACGGTCACAGAAAGGTCAAAAAACGGCAATCACGATCACGATTTTAAACCCTTTGGGGCCCTCACTTCAAGCCGACAAGGTTGTGACTTGTTTCTCTTTTTTTGCGTACAGAATTCACGTCATACAGCATAATTGCATGTATTATCTCTCGGCTGAGGTATTTTCTTCTTGGCGGAACACAAAATCTATTGCCATATGCCGCGGCCACGGTCGTGTTCGTTGAGAGACGAGTAGAGAAAGGCAAAGAAAATTTTGATCAAACTGAAGTGGTTTCCCTCTGACCACGTTCTGACACAGCGCATGCATCATATCGGTACTGCCGTCAGTTCGGTCACGGTAATTCAGTCGCATCAGTCAGTGCAGTTTTAAAGTCAGTTCAGTCAAAATGCCGGGTCACGAGCGACTCAGTCGAGTCTACCGTGCTGATCCGGCATCAGTCACGTCAGTCAGTCGTGACGGCGGCTTTGTGAGTCTTGCCACAACAGCGCCCAGTCACGAGTCCTCCACAGGCGGGTGTATTTTAGCTTACAAAACTAATCAAAAAGACATTTCCAAGTTACGAATGACAGAAGGCTGATATCTAACATAAGATCAAGCACCATGTGTACACTACTTTCGCTTTTACAGATAGTTTAATTGTTAAAAAATAGGTTTCGTATATTTTTGATTACAGAAATTCTTTTGTCTATATTTAATCAAGCACAATAAACTACTCTTTAGTCAAACTTGGAAAGTATGACATTTTTATTTTTGTGCGTGTGTGGGTTGTGTACGCAAATTATATTTCTTCCTAGTTTATCAACCGGAAGCGACACCATTTCACCAATTCACCCCAATACACTGAAACAAATGTTCTTACAAACTCATACCAGGAATCTCCAGTGCACGTCAATGGACTGAATGGTTATTGGTTTCGTTTGACATCTTAGCTTTTATTTCTCCTTGAGATCTGCAATTGCAATTTAAGCCGCAGTTATTAAATAATTTCTATTGAACAAGAGGTTTGAGCACCGACTGAAGACTGAGGATGTTTCAAGAGCATAAAAAAATGAGTCATGGTAAAATAAAAAGAATGGAGGAGAGAGAATAACACGCCAAGACAGCATAAACAAATTATAAATCTTCCTTTGATTCGTTTTGGGCATCTTTTGATGTTTTCTGATAAGACTAAGCATCGACAGGATTTGACTGCCTTGTGTTTTATTTTAATTCATTTTGGTAAAAAGGCATACTGTGACAAACATTCAGCGCCATTTTTGTCGCTCAAGCAACCACAAGAACGTTGTCGGAATCGTTTTACGAAGATAATGACTTCCCCGGCAATTGATGACGTGACAGAGCGCTTGGCTCAGACAAAAGTTGCGCCTCAGCATGAATTGAGCTTCAAAGGAAAAGGATGGAAGCTAAACAAGGCCGAAGATGGTGAGGAGTTGAAGATCCCTGAGAGTGGGAATAATCACACACGTAGTTCGCATGCGTGCCGTTTAGTTTCACTAGTTTCACTTTCAGCAACATGGAGCAGCTCGCGCACCGTACTGTTGATTCTTGCATTAACGGGTGGACTGCCTGTTCACTTGGAATTGGACAACTTTTCAATGACAATGATTTTGTCTGTCAACTTTTCACCGACCGAATCTTGTTGGTTCAAAAGAAGTTGAAACAGAATTAATATGATGAGTTCTTGGGTGTTATGCACGGATGGGGTGTAAACTGCACGGCGTCTTCATTGTAGTCATGACTTCCAAAGTGAAACGTACCGCCAGCACTAACGTGACTAAGTCGGAATGCATGAATACCGCCTTGATTGCTGACTTGCAAGGCGCCGCCAAAAAGCAAGGTCACTGGTCAAATCTATTTTTAAAACAAGGAATTCCTTCCTAATCCTATGGGCATGTGCTAGGGGCATTCGATAACATCCTCCCACTTTTTCACGCGCAAAGTTCGACTATTCAGATTGAGACTGAGAGCATACGGAAATTATAATGGGGGCGAAATAGATCTCGTAAAAACTTCTCTTTTTCATCCACCACTTCTAACGGTTGTGTTCTGTTTTGAAAAAAAAAATCTGATGTCCAAGAAAAACTCGTCGATTCCAATTGTGAAAAACAATTAAATCGGCCATTTTGCTTGCTATCCTCGGCAACTAAGTCATTTAGACGACCCATGGTGTATGTTTACTTTAAATTTGGTGGTACAAGCGTGTCCGTGCCATTCAATGATTTATGCAATACTGTGTACCTCGCGGTAGGCCGCAAACTGTTTTCACACGGACTCAAAGTTTACATATATCTGTGCATAACATCCATGATGAGTAACTTTTGTTACTAAGGCCCAAAAAAAAAGAAGTCTGTTTACGGTAACATAGGCCAAAAAATAGGGTCGGTAGGTCGGGATATTTTTTTTTTCTCCATAAAAACATATTTTTCAGTTATTTTGCCAAAAAACAAAGACGTGGGGTTTTTTTTTCGTTTTTTTTTCCCAAATGCCAAAAAAAAGTCTAGGGTCGCGCAAAAAAATAGGGTCGGTTGGGATACCGTAAACAGACTATTTTTTGTGTGTGCCTAATGTTATGCCTTTTTAATGGGGTAAATGACGTCATATCCGCTTTTTATACTTAAAGTGGAGTTTGCACTGTGGCTAGGCAGTCAAATTGGTTGAAATTTTGATCAAACAGTCTTTGAAAAGCATTATCAGCTTAAAAATGAAATGAAAGCTTAAAAATTGTGTCATTTATTTATAAATCACAGTTTTGCTTGAAATCAACTGTGCAACTGCAAAACAGACATTGCATTCTTTATTTGTTCCTGAATCCAAAAATATTGAGACATGTATGTTAAACTTAATTGTTATGGTTAAATTGATATAAATTAAGCTAAAAAAACAACGAAAATTCTATTTAATTATGGAAATTAGGTTCCCAGTGTACATGATTAATACTGAGACAATGCTGTGTCCGTTGATGGCTTTTGGTCAGCCAAGACAGTCTTGATGAAGACTTTTTAGTTCAGTTTTGATGTTCAGGCCAGTTGACTGAATCATGTGAATGGTTTGATCTATAATATCCCTTTGTGCAACTTGTTTCTTTTCTTTTGCGGCGATGAAGCTGGTTGATACTGATAGGATAGGAACATGCAAGTGAAAAGTAATACTCTACCCGCTGTTGGAAAGTTGTGCTGTGGGTTTTAACCATTGACATGTTGTGTGTTGCAGCCAAAGAGTTGGTGGAGGCGATAGAGAATTGTGGTCACATGACGGCGCTGCGCATGGAGGGCAACACACTGGGTGTGGAGGCGGCAGAGGTCATGGCAAAGGCATTACAGAAACACCCTGAGTTTGAGGTCAGTAGTACTAGTACTCAGTACTAGTAGTAGACCTACATTAAAGTTAACATCCAGCGATTTTTCTAGGATGTGTTTTGTTGGCAAAACTGCTGAAAAGGCCACAATTCACAAAAGCGTCCGGAATTTTCTGCAGTATGGGAACTCTTTGGCATCTCCTTTCTCCCACCTAGTTCTGCCAAAATAACTGCAAAGTTTTTTGCAATTTCAAAATAAAGTTTGAGTACTTTGCGGACTGCCACAACCAATCAGCATTCAATCACATATATATTCTTACCTCAACTCACATAAATGGCATTAACTTCAGTTCATTGCTAAGATATTGAAGTAGTACTCGACCCTGGTAAGGGGGGAAGTAACTCCCAAAGAAAACAAAGTCCGTAGTCAAGGACGGGAGTCACCTCCCCTACCGGTAACCCGCGCATGCGCGGTCCTACTACCGGCCGTCATTCCACCCACTTCAACACTCGAGCACAGACGTGTTGTGGTACTCCGGCATCTTTTTTGCCTTGGCCTTTTGTGGAAGGCCATTTGACCCTGGTATTTGCGTTGCTATCTTTAGGTAAGATCGTTTCACTTCTCTTCGCTGCGCGTTGCGTTTGTTTGAGTATTTCGCTGTTGTAATTCGTCTCCACGTGCGCGTGTTCGAAATTGCAAATGGCGGACAAAAGCTCTAAAAGCAAGGGCAATCTTGTTTCTCTGCTCTCTTCACCGGGGAAAGAGAAAGATAAGGACAAGTCTAAGTCTAAATCAAAGACGCGTGCCTCTGTAACTTCGTCACAGGCTACGTCTTTAGTTCTGGTTACTGACCCGGTGACTAAGAAGTCAGAACGGGTTTCGATTGACTCCACGTCACCGTCACCGGTTTTTCTTACGCAGGAACGCGCTACTTCTCCTCTCTCGCGCTCGCAGGCGCCTCGGCCTAGCGAGTCCGTGTCTCGGGAAGAAATCTTGGCAATGTTTGCTACTTTGAAGCATGATTTGGTTGCCTTGCATTCTGCGGAAAGGCCTGTCGCTCCCCTCCCGCCTGGCGTGGGGGGGGTGGCTTCACTTTCTAGGCTGCGGCCTTCAGCGACGATCACTTCGGCTGATCTCGGACCGGATTTTTCCGGTTCGGTAGCGGATCCCCCTGCCTTTTCAGGGGGGTTCGCGTCCATAGCGCCGCCCGGTTCTAGCGCTTCGGCGTTGGGCGGCGTTTGTGGGAGTCCCCATCTTTTTGGGGGCTCACACTTGCCTGCGTTCCCTGGTTACGCTCTTGCGTCTCCTTCGGGTTCACAGACGGCTCCTCCCCGGCAGTACACCGTCCATCACGTGGCGGGTGCGCTAGGGAGCGGCGAAGCGCGCCAGCTTGCCCCCCTGGGATCAATTTCGGCTGTCCCGGCCTCTGGGGGACAGGCAGCAGCGTCTTGCTTGTCCAGCTCTGGCCTGCAAGATTCTGTCGGCGGTCATCGTCCTGTAGCTCTTGGTTCGGCTGCCGCCGTTCCTGTTTCGAGCTCGCAGGGGGTAGGCTCCTCTGGTTTCCCCTCGGGGCTTCCGGTCGGGCCTACCCGCGGGTTGTCGTCCTCGACTTCCGGTTGTGCTGTGGCAGGCACTTCCGGTGGAGGACAGCGGGCTAGCGGTTCCAGTGGCAGTGTCCCTGCTATCCCGTCCCTGGTCACGCATCGACATCCGGCCCTGACTTCCGGTTCCGCCGCGGCGGTTCCGGTTGTCGGCGGTGCTGTTGGTGGACAGTTTGCGGCGCTTCCGTCTACTGTTCAACCGACGTTAGCCACTTCCTCTTCCGTGGATGGGTGGGTTTCCGGTTTGCCGGACCCTCCTTTCGATGGGGATCAGGAAGGTTTTGCAGAGGAACAGGAAGGGGATGAGGATCGTTCCGAATCCGTTACCCCCTTACGGATTCCCAATAAGCTGGGCCCTACTCTGGAGTTGGCTGCGGAGATAACCTCACGGTACTTCCCTGAGGGTGTCTCCGCCGACTCTACTGTTGTCGCACCCCCTCCTTCTGCTTTGGCAGACTTTGCGGGCGCGGGGGACACGAGGGCGAAGTTCCGTTTCATGGAATCTCCTTCCGTCCCGTTTGTGATGGCTCAGGTGTTGGCGGACGCTAACACACCCTACCCTCTGTTGGCTGCTCATGGGGAAGCCCCCCCTTCTGCCCAGCCTTGGTTAACCTCGGCTCAGGCAGGCGGCGGCCTCCCAGCCAACTCAAGAAGATCGCGGCTGCCTAGCAGGCCACATTCTCTTCTCTCCTCTTTTTCGCTGCCCACAGCTCCACTTCCGGTGACTCCGGAACTGGCTCGCTTGCGGCAGGATGGTTATAGCCGAGATAGGACTTCCGTTTGTACGGAACAGAGTCTACTCGGGCTGGAGGAAAGCGGGCGTTCTTCCCTTGAACTGACCTCTTTAGCGGAAACGCTCATCCGGTCTCTCACGAGAGCCATCGCTTCGTCCATCGAGCCTTTTAGGTTTCGTGACGATGCTATTGAGGCTGATGCTGCCATGCTCCTGGCGGCGCTTGCGAAGGTCACTGACAGTCAGATGACGCTTGCTGCTCGGCTCTACTCTCAGGTGGTGTTCTGGAGGCGCGAGGCTTTTCTTAACGGCTCTCGCCTGACGGATAAGGCCACCATAGACTCTTTGAGAGTCTCTCCCTTTTCAGAGGGTGCGTTGCTGGGGTCACGCTCTTTGGATGCCCTTCGGCAGCAAACTGAGGAAACTCGTGACCAACATGTGGTGCAACTGACGGAACTCGCTCTTAAGCAGCACAGCAACAAACCACGGAGTTCTGCGTCAGCGCCAGACAGCTCTTCTGGGCAGCAGTCGTCTCGCGCAGGTAGGGGTGGGTCACGGTCCCGTCCTTACCAGCGTAAACCTTCTTTCGGGAAGCGGGGGTCTGGGCGCAAGCCCAACCCCCAATGAGCCACCCCCGATCCAGTCACCCCCCCCCCCCCCCCCCAGCCTCTACCCTTTTGGGTAGCAGGCGGCCTCTTCCGGGTTCTTCCAGCTTGGCTGTCTCGGACAAGCAGCCTATGGAGCATGGGGGTGATTCGATCGGGGTTCCGCCTTCCTTGACAGGAAGGCAAAGCCCCTTCGTCCAGGGCGCCGGCCAACTTCCGGTTTCCGGTCAGCCCAGACGCTCAGGAGACTTTACAGGCGGAAATCCTTCTCTTTCTGCGGAAGCAGGCTATAGAGGAGTTTCTCGGCCACCCCTTCTTGGGACTTTACGGCAGAATTTTGGTCGTCCCCGGGGTGTTGCACCAAGGCATGGTGTTCGATTCACGGGAGTGGGCAGTCCGTCCCACTCAACGTCGTTTATACAAACTGCAGGCGCGCCCTTTTCAGGCGGCGCTCAGTTCAGTCTGGAATCCGACGTCACACGGCTGGGACGTCTCAGTTCCGTTTCGGGGTCTGGTTGCAGCAGACCACGCCTCAGTGGATGAACACTCCTTGGCTTCTGCAGGGAGTGCCCATAGCGCTTCCTCCTCCTTACACGCATCTCTTTGCGGGCGCAGCACAGAAGGGCTGCGGGGCTCACTTGGACACGCACACGACTTCCGGTCGGTGGTCACAAGAGCAGCGGTCTATGGCACAACATTCGCCTCGAGCTCGAGGCGGTCTTTCTGGGTTTTCATCACTTTCTCTCCGCTTTCCAGGGCACCCATGTGTTGTTTCTTTATGACAACACGGCGGTCTCTGCTTATTCCAACAAACAGGGCGGGTCCCGATCTCGGCTGTGGTCCAGCCGAGCATGCGAGACTCTTTCTTAGATCCTGATCTCGGCTCGCTATCTGCCCGGCTGCCTGAACGTCCTTGCCGACGTCATCAGCCGTTCCTTCCAGATCCTCCACACGGAGTGGACCATCACCCATCAGGCGCTCCTCCTTCTTTGGGCGCAGGTAGAGCGTCCGATGGTCGTCCTTTTCGCCACGAGATTTTCACGTCGCCTCCCGATCGTTGTGTCTGTTTCCGGGCCCGGAAGCTTGGCAGATCGACGCGATGACGATCAGCTGGACAGGGCTAGAGGCTTACGCCTTCCCTCCCACTCCACTCATCGGAAGGGTTCAGCCTAAAGCCGACTTAGAGCGGCTTCATCTCCTTCTCGTGGCACCGCGCTGGCCCAGTCAGCATTAGTTCCCGGACCCCATGCGGCTCGCCAGCGGCCCGCCAATCCCGCTCGGCCGCCGGCGAGGGGAGCTTTTCCAGCCCAGAACGGGGACTCTGCACAATCGCCCCGAGGGCCTGGATCCTCACGCCTGGAGAGGGTTCGGAGATCACTGGGGTGCTCAGGCGCCTCCGTTTTCGCTTTTGGACTTAGGCCAGAAGGCTCACAGGCCACCCCCTCTGTCTACTAGTCACACTGGCTGGCTTGGACTCGATGGTTTGCGGCTAACAATGTTGTCCCGGTCGCCCTGCGATCAATGCAGGTCGCAAACCATCTGGCATGGCTCTCCGCTCGGGGACGCGCCGCGTCCGCTTTGCGCGCTCGCCGCTCAGCCATCTCTGTTACTTTTAAGCAACTTGGACGCTCCATCTCCCTCGGGGGAGTTATCGCGAGTGTGCTAAAGGGCGCGGCCCTCAGTTCTGCAACGGAGAGAACTTCTGTCCCGGCTTGGGACGTTCTTCTAGTACTCGAATTTCTCCGTTCTAGTGCTTTTGAACCTTTACAAGACGCTAGTCTCTCTGACCTTACGCGCAAAACTCTCATGCTCATACTGCTCGCTTCCGCGCGGAGGGGCAGTGAGATCCACGGCCTCTCAGGCCTAGACCGGGATATCACTTTCGAAAGAGACGGCTCGGTTTCACTGCGTGTCCGTCCCGATTTTCTCGCCAAGAATCAAAAACCTGGTCAACTTTCACCGATCATTTCCATTCGGCCTCTCCGGGACATTTTTAGCCCCCGGCGATCCGGATCTTTCTAACTGTCCGGTACGCGCGCTTAAGGCTTACTTGTCGCGCACCGCTCCGTTTCGAGCATCAGCTCCGAAGTTGTTGTTTATTTCGATCATTTCAGCACGAAATAAAGACTTTGCAAAAACCACGCTTTCCAGATGGTCTTCCACACTTATAAGGCATGCTTATCAGTGGTGGCAGACACAAAAGGGGGGGGGGGGGGGGGGCAGTCAGTCCTTCCTCCTCGATCACCTCGTACGCACGAGGCTTGAGCGTGGGCAACTTTCTTAGCTGTCCTCAAGTCTGGAAGGATGTCAGACGTCCTCAAAGCTGCATACTGGACGACTCATGATGTCTTCCTCAGCTACTACCTCCGGGGCATTGCCAGCACTCATCCGGACGGTACCAACTGCCTCCCAGCTATGGTTGCCGCAGGCCAGATACTTCCAAGAGATTAATGTGAGTATCCCACCGCCTTTATGTGCAATCTGCCATTTATGTGAGTTGAGGTAAGAATATGTGATTGAATCGAAAATTTCAAAACTAAATTTTCGTTTAATTAATATACTTACTCAACTCACATCGTTTATACCCTCCCATCCATCCCCGCTAACATTATATGTGTTACAGGTGTGTGTTTCCGTGGGGGAATGACGGCCGGTAGTAGGACCGCGCATGCGCGGGTTACCGGTAGGGGAGGTGACTCCCGTCCTTGACTACGGACTTTGTTTTCTTTGGGAGTTACTTCCCCCCTTACCAGGGTCGAGTACTACTTCAATATCTTAGCAATGAACTGAAGTTAATGCCATTTATGTGAGTTGAGTAAGTATATTAATTAAATGAAAATTTAGTTTTGAAATTTTCGATTCCTGGGTATTCACAACTGCCGTACAGTGCAAGACTTGTGAAATGATGCGAAAAGGTGGCTGTGACTTGTGAGAAAGGCCATGAACATGTTTTGCCATTTTCTTTTCTTCAAATTGACTCACCGATGTGAAATTGAAAATAACATAAGTGTGTCATATGACTGATGGTGGTTATATTACGGAGTAGAAAATACACACTCGTAGCCAAGAGCGATGCAAAGGACAGATTACTATATAGTGTCTTTGATTTCACCTTCATTTGTTTGCTGGTAATGTTACAGAGGGCTCTGTGGAGTGACATGTTCACTGGACGTCTCAAGACAGAAATCCCAGCAGCACTGGTAAGTCACTCAAGTTTGTGAAAAACACATTGGGTTTGCTATTTTATCCCAGCAAAAGCTGGAGGTATCACACGAACGCATTTTCATACCGATAATACATGATAAAGAAGGATTCTTTGTGCCCGGCTACGGGCTACAGTTGAAGATGGAAGTTCACCAAAAATTGGGACCATACTAACAAAAATACGGTGGGTGCAATAGGCGCCCCCATTTTTTGAGCAAACGCCACCCAAGGCCGCTTTGGACGGGTAGAAATTCTGTAGTTTCCAAGACTTGGTGTGTGTGGTTGTTCAAGACTATGGATAAAGCTCGCGTAAGAAGATTACGTCACGGTCAAAAGTCTTTTACGTCAATTAATGCATCATGATGTCATGCCTCCTTGTAGTCTTTTTCTCTCGCGCGGTGTGTGTGTGTGTGTGTGTTCATTTTGTGCACATGTGTTAGTGTTAGTGTGTGTGTGTGTGTGTGCGTGCATGAGTCTGTACTCGTGTATGTGTGTGTGTTGGTGTGTGTATGAAAGACTGAGAGAGAGGGAGAAAGAGTGTGTGTGTGTGTGTGAATGTGTGTGTGCATGAGTTTGTGTGTAAGTTTGTGTGTATGTTTGTGTGTGTATATGTGTTTGTTTGTAAAGGTGTGTGTGTCCGTCTGTCTATGTGCGTATTTGTTTGTTTGTTTGAAGGGCCATAATTATCAGGGCGGTGCTGCTTTGAGATATAACGTGCGCCACACACAAGGCAGAAGTCGCAGCACAGGCTTCATGTCTCACCCAGTCACATTATTCTGACACCGGACCAACCAGTCCTAGCATGCACTAACCCCAAAATGCCAGACGCCAGGCGGAGCAGCCACTAGATTGCCAATTTTAAAGTCTTAGGTATGACCCGGCCTGGGTTCTAACCCACGACCTCCCGATCACGGGGCGGACGCCTTACCACTAGGCCAACCGTGTATGTGCGTATGAGTGTGTGTTTTGTGTGTATGAGATTTGTGTGAGTCAGTGTGTGTGTGTCTGTCTGTGGGTGTGGGTGTGTGCGTGCGTACATGTGTGTGTTTGTGTGGGTGTGTGTCTGTTTGTATAAGACTCAAAGACTCAAAGACTCAAAATGTTTACTGTCCTCATAAAAACAAGGAAAATTGCCTTACAGTGTCAGGCGATCACAGACATAAAAACATCACATGTATTAAGAATTAAACGATTGCACTTAAAACTAATAACTCTAGCCCGCTTCATATTTGCTGTAAACTTAGAATTAGAATTGCATTAAAACACATGTAAACATCCTGAGCGTCTCTCGCAGCACTCACACTTACAGACACACACACACACACACACACACACACACACACACACACACACACACACACACACACACACACACTCACACTCTCTCTCTCTCTCTCTCTCTCACTCGCCATCTCTCTCTATCTCAGTTTAACTAAGAGAAAGAGAGAGAGAGAGTGGGTTTGTGCGTGTGCGTAAGTGTGTGTGTGTTTGTAAAGGTGTGTATGTCCGTCTGTCTAGATATGTGCGTATGGGGGTGTGTTTTGTGTGTATGAAGTGTGTGTGAGAGAGTGAGTGAGTGAGTGTGTATGTGTGTAACTTGGGGGGTGTGTGTGTGTTTGAGAGAGAGAGAGGAGAGGTTTGTCTTTCGCTGGGGTATGCAGTGCCTTGGCGTTGCACATCTACTTAATTTATTACATGTGCAGTGTCAATGCTTTAGGTAGTTTATTGTGTGTGTATTTTATCCTTCCAGAAGAGAGACAGTTGCTGACTTATTTTGATCTTCATACAAATAGTGGAGGGTGTGTGAAATGAACATGATTTTAGTTCAGAGTCATGATTTTTTTAATCAACCAAGGTTCAGAAAGTTGTCAGTGCTGCATGAGGGATGCAGTGGTGTGAAACTCAAACTTTGTGTTTAGAAATGGAACCTTAAAGTTAAATAATCATGGTGATGAAGATTAGACAGGTGTGTGTCAGGTAAGCAAGCTAAGTGTGATTTCAGAAAGTGTTTTTTGTCAGGTAATCAAGGTGATTGTGTTTTCAGAAACACTTGGGTGCGGCCATCATGTCGGCGGGGTGCCACCTGGTGGAGCTGGACCTGAGTGACAACGCATTCGGGCCGCGCGGCATTGTGGGGCTGGTTGACATCCTGAAGAGCCCCAGCTGTTACTCCCTGCAGGAACTGAAACTCAACAACAACGGCCTTGGCATTGGTGGCGGCAAGGTCTGTGGCAGTTATTGTGCTGGGTTTTGTATAAGCAGATATGATCTGAAAGACAAGGAGAAGTCAGTTTGTCACAACAGCCAGACAAACCAAGGTGCAACAACACAGCAGTAGCTTTCTTTTCAGGTAAAAAAAACTGGCGAATGCAATCCGCACCAGGAAGAATGAAATGGTAGACAGTTTTATCTTTTGTGATGACGGGCGCAGTGGCGTGGTGGTAAGACATCGGCCTCCTAATCGGGAGGTCGTGAGTTCGAATCCCGGTCGCTGCAGCCTGGTGGGTTAAGAGTGGAGATTTTTCCGATCTCCCAGGTCAACTTATGTGCAGACCTGCTAGTGACTTAACCCCCTTCGTGTGTACACGCAAGCACAAGACCAAGTGCGCACGGAAAAGATCCTGTAATCCATGTCAGAGTTCGGTGGGTTATAGAAACACGAAAATACCCAGCATGCCTCCCCCAAAATCGGCGTATGCTGCCTGAATGGCGGGGTAAAAACGGTCATACACGTAAAAGTCCACTCGTGCTGAAAACATGAGTGAACGTGTGAGTCTAAGCCCATGAACGAAGAAGAAGAAGAAGATCTTTTGTGATATTTTCACATAAAAACCAGTAGAACTCTGGTAAAGGCAAACACTGTCAGGGGGATGATGTTCACATGTATGGTGCATGCTTACACACATTAACTCATTCGCTGCGCGTCGGAACTGGAATTCCGACACCTGTGTTTAGCGTTGGCTGCGTGCCGGCACTTGAGTTCCGACGGATATCACGAATTTTTAACGGTGTAAACGGTCCTGCTGACCAAGGGAAACAACCCCTGCAATGAACTTCTATCTGTCTACAGTGGTACCATTCACTGTAAACAGTTCCTTCCCTTAAATTGTTGGGATTAATAAAAATTTTGTTGACGGTGTGCGACCCACGTGTTTTGACTTTTCCAAGATGGCGGATCGTTCTGCTGAGACGTAGTAACTTGAAAAGAGTGCTAGAACGTGTTATTCAGTACGGTTCTGATCTTGACCTCAGTGATGATGATAGTGGAGATGATATTTTAGATTCTGGTGACGATTTTGTGCCAATGGACGATCATTTGGGTGATGATTCGGGCAATGCAAGTGTCGATCATGACATTGTGTATGATGAACCCATGACGTAGAAAGTTTTTTTGTTTTGCTTCAAATTGGATATTTTGCGTGGATATGAAGACAACAAAAGGTATGTACTTTCAAATGTTTCATATATTTTCTAAAAGAGTAAGTTTCAAACTTTGCAAAAACATAAGGTATGTAAGGTTATCTTGTGTTGTTGATTTTTAATAATTTTTTCAAAATGGCTCTAAATCGCGCGTTGGCAGGGAACACAGGGGAAATTTAGCTGCGCAGCGAATGAGTTAACACATGCACTGGTGAAAGTGGATTGCCACATAACCATTCAAGAACAAATAAGTATATGTTAATGTTAGTATGTTACTGGGTGTTTTTTTGACTGTGGGTGGCATGGTGTGTTGTTGGTCTTTGACTGTGGGTGGCATGGTGTGTTGTTGGTCTTTGACTGTGGGTGGCATGGTGTGTTGTTGGTCTTTGACTGTGGGTGGCATGGTGTGTTGTTGGTCTTTGACTGTGAGTGGCATGGTGTGTTGTTGGTCTTTGACTGTGAGTGGCATGGTGTGTTGTTGGTCTTTGACTGTGGGTGGCATGGTGTGTTGTTGGTCTTTGACTGTGGGTGGCATGGTGTGTTGTTGGTCTTTGACTGTGGGTGGCATGGTGTGTTGTTGGCCTTTGACTGTGAGTGGCATGGTGTGTTGTTGGTCTTTGACTGTGGGTGGCATGGTGTGTTGTTGGTCTTTGACTGTGGGTGGCATGGTGTGTTGTTGGTCTTTGACTGTGGGTGGCATGGTGTGTTGCAGATGCTGGCAGAGTGCCTGTTGGAGTGTCACAAGAGCAGTGTGGCGGCAGGTAAACCCCTGGCGCTCAAAGTGTTTGTGTCAGGTCGCAATCGCTTGGAGAACGAAGGTGCCACTGCTTTGGCTGCTGCCTTCAAGGTACGGCCTCAACAGCTCTTTCTCCCTTTCACTGCTTTTTACCTTGATTTTGTATCATGGCTAGATGCAGTTCTTTATGCTGTCAACAGCAGCTGTTTTAAACTTTTTCAATGGTGGTAATATTATTGAATATCCCTACAGAAGATAGATCACTGCTAAGACTAAAAGTTCCTTCTAATGAAGATTTGTTCCTGTTACTTCTTTGATTTGCCAGTTGTACATAATTTAAACTGACCTTTGAACTAGGCATTAGTAAGACCTTAATTTTTTGATAGTTTGATTCATAGAAAGAATTCTTGGTATCTCAAACAGTTGGATTCACAGAAAGAATTCTTGGTATCTCAAACAGTTGGATTCACAGAAAGAATTCTTGGTATCTCAAACAGTTGGATTCACAGAAAGAATTCTTGGTATCTCAAATAGTTTGATTCACAGAAAGAATTGTTTGGTATCTCATGTGTTGACAGGGTTGTTGTGTGTTTCACGTCAGGCTATAGGCACGTTAGAGGAGCTGGCCATGCCACAGAACGGCATCAACTTGCCGGGCATCACGGCCCTGGTGGAAGCCATCGCTGCCAACCCAAGGCTGCGCGTCCTCAACCTTAACGACAACACCTTCACCGAGGCTGGCGGCCGCGAAATGTCAAAGGTCAGTAGGCAAGTGTGTGTGTATAAGAAATGAACTATAAAACGGAAGTGTGAATTTTTTATTTTTTCCCTTTGATTTCTGTCTTTTTGTTTCTAAAGACAAAGCAGTACAGAGAGGCATGAATATGACTTATGCGTATCTGTAAGTATGTTTTAAAATATACAGTGGTAAAGAGCAACATGACATTGTCTTGCTTGATGTTCACAAAAGACAGAGCAGTACAGAGCGACATGACATTGTCTTGCTTGATGTTCACAAAAGACAGAGCAGTACAGAGCAACATGACATTGGCTTGCTTGATGTTCACAAAAGACAGAGCAGTACAGAGCGACATGACATTGTCTTGATGTTCACAAAAGACAGAGCAGTACAGAGCGACATGACATTGGCTTGCTTGATGTTCACAAAAGACAGAGCAGTACAGAGCGACATGACATTGTCTTGCTTGATGTTCACAAAAGACAGAGCCGTACAGAGCAACATGACATTGGCTTGCTTGATGTTCACAAAAGACAGAGCAGTACAGAGCGACATGACATTGTCTTGATGTTCACAAAAGACAGAGCAGTACAGAGCGACATGACATTGTCTTGCTTGATGTTCATAAAAGACAGCAGTACAGAGCGACATGACATTGTCTTGATGTTCGCAAAAGACAGAGCAGTACAGAGCAACATGGCATTGGCTTGCTTGATGTTGACAAAAGACAGAGCAGTACAGAGCGACATGACATTGTCTTGATGTTCACAAAAGACAGAGCGACATGACATTGTCTTGCTTGATGTTCACAAAAGACAGAGCAGTACAGAGCGACATGACATTGTCTTGCTTGATGTTCACAAAAGACAGAGCAGTAAAGAGAGGCTTGTTCCAAAAGACCGAGCGATACGGAGAGGCATGTAGGTGTTGGTGTTTTACATTTTATAGCGTTACCTTGCAGGTATTGCCCAAGCTTCAGGAGCTGGAGGTGATCAACTTCGGGGATTGCCTGATCCGTACCGGTGGTGCCAAGGCCCTTGCTGTCGCCCTCAAAGCTGGACAGAAAAAACTCAAGGTGAGAATACTTCACTGAAGGAAAGAATGTGCCAGTATTGTATGTTCTAGCCCCTTGACAACAGTAAAGTAAAAGATCTGTAATTTTTTCTGCTGTAACATTTCATAACAAGAACATGCATCTCTCTGAAAGCTGAAAAAGAAATCAAGGTGAGAACACTTCACTGAAAGAATACTAAATGTATCATTCTCATCATTTGATAAGAGTAAGGCTAAAGGTCTGCAATTTTTTCTTCAGTTTCGTGTCAAAGCAAGAAGATGCACATTAATGAAGCATGGTTATGGCTGTTCAAAATAATCTGAATGGAATACTCCACATGTAAGTCTTTCTCACATGTTTCCCATCCAGAATAAAATATTCTTTAACTGGTTTGTGTGTGTTGCGTATGTTTCAGGAGCTAATACTGAGTGGCAATGAGATCCAGCAGGCAGGGGCTATCGCTGTGACAGAGTGCATTGCCAACAAAGAGAACCTCACAGTGCTAGACTTGAACGGTTGGTTGCACTTTGACTTTGAAGAGAGAGAGAGAGAGAGATATCTGTAGTGAAGAGAGAAAGAGAGCTCTGTGTAAAAAAGAGAACCTCACAGTGTTTGACTTGAACGGTTGGTTGCACTTTGACTTTGAAGAGAGGGAAATATCTGTAGTGAAGAGAGAGACACCTGTAGTGAAGAAAGAAATGAACCCCACGGTGCTAGACTTGAACGGTTGAATGCACTTTGAGTTTGAAGAGAGGGAAATATCTGTAGTGAAGAGAGAGACACCTGTAGTGAAGAAAGAAATGAACCCCACAGTGCTAGACTTGAACGGTTGAATGCACTTTGAGTTTGGAGAGATATCTGTAGTGAAGAGAGAAAGAGCTGTGTGTAAAGAAGAGAACCTCACAGTGTTTGACTTGAGCGGTTGGTTGGACTTTGAAGACGGAGACATCCCTGTAGTGAAGAAAGAAACTGTGGATTAACAGGAAGGTGTTTTACTTGATGATTTGATGTTGCTGTGTTTAAATGACATAACACAGCGTTGCTATGTGTGTTTTACATGGTAGTTTTGCTATGTCTGTTACAGCCAACCAGCTAGGAGAGGGGGGTGTAGAGCTGGTACAGGACTCTATGGAGGCGGTGGGAAAGCTGGAGCTGCTGGCTTCACTCAGGTACAAAGCTCTGCCGCTCACTCTCTGTCTCACTCAGGTGCACTGACTGCTGCAACTACTGACCTCTGTGTGTACACAAACAGTGGGAGTTGCAGCGTTGTTCTGCTTGGGCTCAGTTCACTTTGCTCTGGCTGTCTTTCATGTGATGATTTTTGTGTGTGGATGTTTGTTTTCTAATTCCTCAACTGACTGTGTTGTTCCCAGACTCAGGGGACAATAGTTTAGTAAGACCTGGATTGAAAATATCTATAGGTTTGAATGCCCTCGCTACAGAAACATTGTTCTGTCAACACTATTGGACGGTCAACCGGCCATGGGTCAGAACTCATAAAAAAAACCTGAGTCAATGACTGAGGACCCTTGCCTGAGAACAACACTGGTTTACATATGTATGGTCTCTTTTGTGTATTTGTTTTTTTATTGTTGCCTGTTGAGTGATAGTTGATTTGTGTTTCAGTGACGACGAAGGGTCCGATGATGATGAAGAAGATGATGTGGAGGAGGGGGAGGTGGAGGATGACGAGGTGAGTGGAACATGAGGCCACAGGGCCTGTAGCTAGTTTACCGTAACAAGTACAGCCAAACCTGCCCTTGCAATCACCTGTCCAAAGCGACCGTCTGCACAAAACGACCACTCCACAGGATCCCAGACAAGATTTTCTTCGGTATTATTCACCTATCCATAGTGACCTCCTGTCTAAAACGACCATGTTTGGTCTGTCCCTTGGGTGGTGACCGATGGGGTTGTAGACAGGTTGACTTGACAATGGTGCATACCAACACAGATCTGTCAAGGCTTTTACTGGGGACAAGAGCATCCTTCCACTTGGGCACATACCAAAAATTAACGGTGTGGCTGCTTTTTGTGCAGGATGGGAATTTTTGTATAAATGTATTTCACAGTTTGACATAGGTGTTAAGAGATAAATTCCACTGTGCACAGAAAGCCAGGCTGTAAATGTTTGGTATGTGTTGAAGCAGAGAGATGCTCTTATCCACCCCCTGCGGGTTAGGGGGAAGAATTTACCCGATGCTCCCCAGCATGTCGTAAGAGGCGACTAACGGATTCTGTTTCTCCTTTTACCCTTGTTAAGTGTTTCTTGTATAGAATATAGTCCATTTTTGAGTCACTTGAGAAAAAGTGACTCTATGTAATCGGTCAGTGTTAGTCTGTCCGGCCGGCCGTCCGGCCAGCCGGCCGTCTGGCCGGCCGGCCGTAGACACCACCTTAACGTTGGACTTTTCTCGGAAACTATCAAAGCGATCGGGCTCATATTTTGTTTAGTCGTGACCTCCAATGACCTCTACACTTTAACGATGGTTTCATTGACCTTTGACCTTTTTCAAGGTCACAGGTCAGCGTCAAAGGAAAAATTAGACATTTTATATCTTTGACAAAGTTCATCGGATGTGATTGAAACTTTGTAGGATTATTCTTTACATCAAAGTATTTACATCTGTAGCCTTTTACAAACGTTATCAGAAAAACAAGGGAGATAACTAGCCTTTTCTGTTCGGCAACACACAACTTAACGTTGGGCTTTTCTCGGAAACTATAAAAGTGACCGGGCTCAAATTTTATGTGAACGTGACTCATTGTGTTGTGAATAGCAATTTCTTCCTGTCCATCTGATGCCTCATATAATATTCAGAACTGCGAAAGTGACTCGATCGAGCGTTTGCTCTTCTTGTTGTAAAGATTTTAGTCAAGCAGTAATTGTAAGAAATGTTAAGTCCTTTGTACTTGAAACTTGCATTCTCCCAGTAAGGTAATATATTGTACTACGTTGCAAGCCCCTGGAGCAATTTTTTGAGTAGTGCTTTTGTGAACAAGAAACAATTGACAAGTGGCTCTATCCCATCTCCCCCCTTTCCCCTTCGCGATATAACCTTGAATGGTTGAAAACGACGTTAAACACCAAATAAAGAAAGAATGCTCTCATCCCAGGTAAAAGCCTAGATGGATGGTGACCTACAAGGTGGTTTACAAGGAGGGAAGGTACTTTTCAGTGCAGGACAGTTGACGTTGCTCTCATTCTGTCAAAATCTAATTACAAACATCGTGGACACATCTGGTGGGTCCAGAGCGAAGGTGGTGGTAGGGTTGTCAGGAAAAAGGGTCACTCGACCACCAGAGGTCCACAGTCAGGAAAGATGTGGCGTGGAAAGGGTGGGAGAGCCCCTGCAAATTTACTGTTCTACCGAAAACTTTTGTCTCAGAGTATTTAGCGTTTCAAGTTGATCAGCGTTGTTGGAGCTCTTTGTGTGTGCGTGTGTAAGACTAGGAGAGAATAGATGAACATGGAAACGAAATACTTTGTCACTGTCATGACAGTCTTTTAACTGGTAACACCAGAGCTTGTGTAGAATACTGGTGTCAAGACACAAGAAGAAGAAAGTTGTTGTGTATGTTTGCCAGGACCAGCCGGAAGAGGATGAGGAAGGAGATGTCAGTGCAGACCCACACCTACAGGTGTCCGGCACCGCCATCACGCCATCCAAACAGGTCAGTGCATCACAAGTGTGTCTGTGTGTGTCTAAAACCTGGTATTGATTGGGTGAAGTTCACTTGGCGAAATCTTTTTCACGAAGCTTGTTGCAAGAAGCTTTGGCGGTGAATTTTCTGTAAAAAGTCAACTTAGGGCTTAAATAGGGGGGGGGGGGGGGGGGTGGGGGGGTGGTTGTCGTTTGTGGTAGGAGATCAACACAAACCAATACCTGCAGTTGTCCTACACTGCAATCACTCCATCCAGACATGTCAGTGCTCCATCCAGTGTGTGTGTGAGGGGGGAGAGGGGCAGGGTCATTGAGGGCAGGAGGTCAACACAAACCCACACCTACTGTTGTCCTGCCTGCAATCACTCCATCAAGACATGTCAGTGCTCCATCCAGTGTGTGTGTGAGGGGGAGAGGGGCAGGGTCATTGAGGGCAGGAGGTCAACACAAACCCACACCTACTGTTGTCCTGCCTGCAATCACTCCATCCAGACATGTCAGTGCTCCATCCAGTGTGTGTGTGAGGGGGAGAGGGGCAGGGTCATTGAGGGCAGGAGGTCAACACAAACCCACACCTACTGTTGTCCTGCCTGCAATCACTCCATCAAGACATGTCAGTGCTCCATCCAGTGTGTGTGTGAGGGGGAGAGGGGCAGGGTCATTGAGGGCAGGAGGTCAACACAAACCCACACCTACTGTTGTCCTGCCTGCAATCACTCCATCCAGACATGTCAGTGCTTTGTCCCCTACACCAGAACTTGTGTCTGTGTGATTTTCATGAGGGTAACCTCACAGGACTATATAAAAGTGAGTGCACAGTGAAAAAGTAGGAGTTGATGCAAGCACGCAGGTCAGGGTTGGTGAAGCTGCACTGTACTGAATGTTGACAGCTTTCTGTCTGTAGGGCTGGCTTTCAGGCCACAGAGAGCAAATCTTCAAAGCGTTTGGTAAACTACTTTTTTTGTAGCACCTGGCACTTCCCTTCCCCCATCTTCCCGTCCACCTCCGAAAAAAAAATTGGAAGAAAAAAGGACTTGCTCCTCGTGTGATCTTTTTGAGCAAAAAAAACCCCCAATAACCCACATCTTGTAAAAAATAAATGTTCATGGATAAAGAGTTGGTAAATCTGATTGGCTGAAATAAAAAGAGAGTATCTTTGATTGGCTGTTTCAGGGCTCCACCAAGCCTGACCTGTGCGATGAATTGGGCAAACTCACTCTCTCCTGATGTCTGCCCGCCTCTAGATCATTCTGACATCTTTTACATTTCTTATTGCACATGCCAAAACATGATATCCACTGGCCAATTTAGTCAAACTGTGAAAATACAATCAATGCACAAGATAGCCTTTGCTTGTTTGTATAGTAAATGCACGCAGCAATTATTTTAGTAGGGGCAGAGAACTTTGCCTGCTTTTAGCAGTCATGATTTGATGTGTCCACTTGTCCACAAAGGAGCAATGCATGATGTCTTTTTCCGTATATTGTGGCTGCCATTTTAACATCTTTTTACAATTGTCATGACACATGCAAGACGTCCACTTGCAATAAGAGACTGATCACACTCTGGAAACGCAAGGAAAGCACAGAACAATTGTTTTACGAAGGACAGATGCTTTGCTGTCTTTTAACTCTCATGGTTTGATGTTTCCATTGGATGCCCTCAGATGCCAACAAACTGTGTTACTGTTCACTGTACCAGCCAAGAGAGTAAATCAAGATTTGTGTTTGATTTCTCCTTCCACTTTGGCTGTTCAATGTTGCCACACATCTGTGTCGGGTGTACTGGCTAAGGCAGCAAAAGATTATCTGAGCTCGACAGTAATCATTGAACAGAAATGTTAAGCCTTCGTTGCGTCTGTAGCTATGCCTGGTCAGCGTGTCAGCAGCCTGTGTCAGATAGTGGTCCATGTACCCACCCAGTTCACACAGTTACAGAAGATGGTGTGTTGAATGATTTTGAAAAATTTGAAGAATTTTATAGCTTCTTTCAGAAAGTTAGACCTGAATTTTGAAGTGCTTTAGTGGTTTTAGGGGCTTGAGAATAACTGGATGTCGATATTCAGAGCTGCTGCTGAATAGTTACGCTTCCAAATTAGATATGCTTAAAGTTTAGCAGACTTTGGGTTTGTTAGGGAAAATATGCTTATTTGTAGTACTGGACAACAGGTCAGGTTACTGATCATATGTTCATATTTCTTCAAGGTTCCTCTTGTGTGCAACTTATCTTTATTGTTACTGTTATATGTGAATTTTAATGTTAGATATCCAAATTGGTTGTGATATTGATGGTGTGAGTGCTAGTGTCGCCATGAGGTGTGCTGGGGTGCAGTCCTGTTTCATTGTACTTTTTACCAGTCTCACTTTTGTCCTGTCCATATACCATTTTACATCAGTGTCACCAATCATAATGGGGGGGGGGGGGGGGGTGGCAGTTAGGTTTTATGGCCATTTTACCATTCCCTCTTTTGTCCTATCCAGAATATTCTCCGAATAAACTCAACATCATTGACACCATACCTTATCAGGCCTGGGAATGATACACCTTTCGTCGTAAATACGATGCAGTCCTTTTCTAAATGTGTAAGAAAAGAGCCTCCGTGTGCCCTTAAACCGTCGCGATATAACCTTGAACGGTTGAAAACGACGTTAAACACCAATTGAATTACATATTCTTACTCCAATTCTCATAAATGCATTGACTTCAATCTCACATGCTGGATGTCGAAAAACCACTCAAATTACCTGCCCTTAGAAGGGTGGTAACCAAGCAAAACGAAACGCCATAGCTGTTGCTATGGACTGACCTTGCTCAGTTACCCATAACACCCTGCGCACCACGTGAGCGCCAGCATCCGGAATAATCATTCTCGACTTTTGACAACACACGGTGGACGTGTCGAATTTTGTCACTCACTTTTGGCCTTCGCATGTCGGCTTGTCCGTGAGACTAGCTGTTTCTTGTGGGTCTACCTGTCCATCTACCTTTTGGTGAAGTCAATGCATTTATGAGAATTGGGTAAGTATATTAAATCAAATGAAAATTTACTTAAAAATTTTCCAATAAAGAAAGAAAGAAAGTGCCCTAAAAAATGCTTAACACAACATTTTCCCGTCAGTACGCCCAAACCACTTTTACTCATTCCCAGGCCTGCTTATGCTGGGAATGCAATCAGAATCCTATTTTACTGTTACAATGGCCAGACCATATAATACTGCTACTATCACTGTGTTTTGTGTTGGGAGGGAATCGTACTGTATTGCCACGTTATTCCAAACTGCTGTCGTCATCATGGAACACTTAGAATCACCATCGTGATGTCTTGTGTTTGGCTTACGGTCATGTTACGGTGTGTTATACTGTTCTCATGGCTGTCCTGGCCATGTCACACTCATGATGCTCAATGCGCCTTGAGTCGCCTGTTGGTGAGATATGTGCGTGTTACAAATATTCGTATTATTATTATATTGCACTGTGTTACTGTCGTCTCTAGTCCTGGTCATGCAGCGCTCAAATCACTCTTATGATGCTCAGTATGTGACCATATTGCAATGTGTTACCATCCTCACTAATCCTGGTCATGTAACACTCAAATCACTCTCGGTATAACCCCCCGCGGGTTAGGGGGAAGAATTTACCCGATGCTCCCCAGCATGTCGTAAGAGGCGACTAACGGATTCTGTTTCTCCTTTTACCCTTGTTAAGTGTTTCTTGTATATAATATAGTCAATGTTTGTAAAGATTTTAGTCAAGCAGTATGTAAGAAATGTTAAGTCCTTTGTACTGGAAACTTGCATTCTCCCAGTAAGGTAATATATTGTACTACGTTGCAAGCCCCTGGAGCAATTTTTTGATTAGTGCTTTTGTGAACAAGAAACAATTAACAAGTGGCTCTATCCCATCTCCCCCCCTTTCCCCATCGCGATATAACCTTCGTGGTTGAAAACGACGTTAAACAACAAATAAAGAAAGAAAGAACTCTCGGTATACAACCATATTGCGATGTGTTACTATCCTCACAAATGTAACTATCTTGGCCATGTAACTCTCAAACCACTCATGATGTTCAGTATGCGACAATATTGCAATTTTGGTCATGTGACACCCAAATCGTTCTCACAATGCTCAGTGTGCCGTCATATTTTCCTGGCAATGTAACGCTCAAAGCACTCTCTTGATGTTCAAAATGCGGTCATATTTCATTGTGTTATATATATGTACAATCCTCACTACTATCCGGGGCATGTATTTCCATGGGCAGCAAGAGCCATACTCATGGGTGTCATTTCAGGAAATGGGGTACTGAAGGCCCTTTGGCATAATGCATAATGTTAAACTTTTCCGTCCAGTTACACTGCTGTATGTTACTTGCACTCAGGTCTTCTGTGCATTCCTAACCACTGTCACCCGTGTGGTGATGTTATGGGCAGCTTGAGAAATTATATTTCCAGTTCCATACTGGGGGAGGGAGGGGGGGGGGTGGGGGGGGGGGGGGGTGGGTCGGTGCCAGAAAGCTCAACTTTGTATATCCTGCACAATCTGGGGAGTTGAACAACTTGAAAAGTTGTCCACTGCTTGGGTGTAGCTTGTGGAATTGACAATACTTTACAGTTAAGATCTTTTTATGCATCTGTTAGTTTTCTACCTCTGGAGCTTTTAGAAGGATTTTTTCTTACTGAGCTTTTTTACCATTTTTTAATTAACCATATCCCATTTAGTTGTGTCTAGATTACTGTTATGGTCATGAAAACTGGTAGGAAGACATTGTGAGATGAAAGCTGTTGTTTAGAGGGATGCAGGCCATTCTTGCAAGTGTTGGGAGGCCATGTCATTTTGACTGATGTCTTGGAATAAAGCCTGCAATCTTTCACAAGATAATAGTTGATTTTGTGTGTGAACTTTGTGATAACTGTTCTGCCATGAGGTGTGACGTTCAAACACGTGCAACATATTAAAAATCATTCATACAGCATTCATACAGATACATGCCCCCATTGAGGTGCTACTGCCTGGCTAGAAACCAATGAATGGTTTGTGCTGATTGATCAAAAGTGACAGCATTTGGTTGTAGGGTTAGTTGGTGGTACATTGTACATGTACATGTATCACATCAGGAAATGTTACATCTTTTGGTACAAAGTATTGGGAATTTGGTTCCCTGTTGGGGTAAAAGTTCAACCTAACCACAGTATCGCCTGTAATGTCATGGAACATAATACATTGTACATTACCATAGAACATGGTACAAAACAGCATTGTTCCCAGCCTCGGAAGGTCGGTTGGACCTTGATTGAAAATATGTACGTGTATAGGTTTAAATGTTGTGGCTTTGTCCGATTGGTGTGAAAATTGATGGTCAAGAAGACCTTGTACATGTTGAAACAATGGGATGGCCAGGAGTAAGACCAATGCTTGAGATTAAAAAAAGAAAGCGTCAATGACTGAACACTGCCAGACACCTTGCAGTCAGGTAATGTAGGTACATGTACTCCCGACGTATAATACAGGCGTGGTGCAGAAGTTCCTCAGGCCAAATCAAGTGTACATTGTAATTGCCAAAACACAGCTACTGTTGGTGCTAATTGCATTATATGTTACAGGTGTCAGGCAAGGACTTCCTGGCTTTCCCCTCGCCTGGCAAACTGCAGCAGCTGGGACCCAACCGTGTGCAGTCCATGAAAGAGGCTTTAGGGGTATGTACACGCACACATGAGCGCACACACATTTTTGCATGCCCACATAAAGCTGCACATCTGAATGTTTAATAACATAACTACACTGAGAACGAGAAGAAGACTACACACTTGAATACACATGTGCATGCATGCACAATCGTACAAACGCACACACATTAATAATTATCCATTAGATTAAACTTGTAAAAGTTGATTGTGGACTTAATAGATTAGCAAGACGGGCGAAATGGCCCAGTGGATAAGATGCCGGGCTCTCAAGCGGAAGGGCGTGGGTTCGAATCCCAGCCGCGCCTGGTGGGTTAAGGGTGGAGTTTTTTAGTTTTACAGTTACCTGAAATTGTGTCTTTTTGTTTTTGCAGCCGGAAGTCAGTGACCCAGAGAAAGTGATCGAGACAGTGATGCGGGTATGTTTACATCCAGTTTTCATTTGTAAGACATTCAGCTTGTGCAATTTTAAAAGATAACAAGTATCTCAGGGGGGGAAAAAAAAAACACTTGATGACTTGTGGGGAAAGAACCTAATTGGGAAAGAATAGAAAATGTCAAGGGTTAATGCATTCGAGCCCAGTGCCTTGCTTTAGCAATACCATCCAACACTTTCAGGCAAAAGCTTGTTGTTGATCCTTAAAATGTATTATGTTGAATTATCTATGAATTGTTGAATAAACACTGTTTAACCTTTGCCGTGCTTCCTGGGTTCACCTGTACCCAGAGACACACTAAAATCATTGTAACTCTGGAACCATTAAAGGTATCGTTTTGAAATTTTAAGTATCTCTCACACACCTAATTTGCTCTCTGTCTGCAAATTTTTAGTGTATACATGACAAAACATCAGAATTAATTGATTATGATAATTTACATAAACACTACCGATGGCGCGGGTTCACACATACCCATACTTTTAAAGAGTAGTAGTGATTGTAACTATCCCTCTGCCGACGGCGCGGGTTCTGCTACACCCATAATTACCAAAGCGGCGGAACAGTGTCTGTCTGCCTGTTTGTCTCCAAGAGACTGTCTGTCTCTCTGTTTGTCTGTCCGTATCTCTCTGTCTGTATGTCTGTTGTCAGTTGCTCTGTCTGTCTGTCTGTCTGTCTATCCGTCTATCTGACTGTCTGTCTATCTGACTGTCTGTCTCTGTCTGTCTCTCTCTCTGTCTGTCTCTCTCTCTGTCTCTCTCTCTCTGTCTCTGTCTCTGTCTCTCTCTCTTAGTCTCTCTCTCTGTCTCTCTCTCTTAGTCTCTCTCTCTGTCTCTGTCTCTTAGTCTCTCTCTCTGTCTCTCTTTCTTAGTCTCTCTCTCTCTCTTTCTTAGTCTCTCTCTCTCTCTCTTAGTCTCTCTCTCTCTTTCTTAGTCTCTCGCTCTCTCTCTTTCTTAGTCTCTCTCTCTCTTTCTTAGTCTCTCTCTCTCTCTTTCTTAGTCTCTCTCTCTCTCTCTCTCTCTCTTAGTCTCTCTCTCTCTCTTTCTTAGTCTCTCTCTCTCTCTTAGTCTCTCTCTCTTTCTTAGTCTCTCTTTCTCTCTCTTTCTTAGTCTCTCTCTCTCTCTAACTCTTTCTTAGTCTCTCTCTCTTTCTTAGTCTCTCTCTCTCTCTCTTTCTTAGTCTCTCTCTCTTTCTTAGTCTCTCTCTCTCTCTTTCTTGGTCTCTCTCTCTCTCTTTCTTAGTCTCTCTCTCTCTCTTTCTTAGTCTCTCTCTCTTTTTTAGTCTCTCTCTCTTTCTTAGTCTCTCTCTCTCTCTTTCTTAGTCTCTCTCTCTCTCTCTTTCTTAGTCTCTCTCTCTCTTTCTTAGTCTCTCTCTCTCTCTTAGTCTCTCTCTCTCTTTCTTAGTCTCTCTCTCTCTCTCTTAGTCTTTCTCTCTCTTAGTCTCTCTCTCTCTCTTTCTTAGTCTCTCTCTCTCTTTTTTAGTCTCTCTCTCTCTTTCTTAGTCTCTCTCTCTCTCTCTCTCTCTTTCTTAGTCTCTCTCTCTCTCTTTCTTAGTCTCTCTCTCTCTCTCTTTCTTAGTCTCTCTCTCTCTTTCTTAGTCTCTCTCTCTCTCTTTCTTAGTCTCTCTCTCTCTTTCTTTGTCTCTCTCTCTCTCTCTTTCTTAGTCTCTCTCTCTTTCTTAGTCTCTCTCTCTCTCTCTCTTTCTTAGTCTCTCTCTCCCTCTTTCTTAGTCTCTCTCTCTCTTTCTTAGTCTCTCTCTCTCTCTCTTTCTTGGTCTCTCTCTCTCTCTTTATTTGTCTCTCTCTCTCTCTTTATTTGTCTCTCTCTCTCTATCTTTCTTAGTCTCTCTCTCTCTCTCTTTCTTAGTATCTCTCTCTCTCTTTCTTAGTCTCTCTCTCTCTCTTTCTTAGTCTCTCTCTCTTTCTTAGTCTCTCTCTCTCTCTTTCTTAGTCTCCCTCTCTCTCTTTCTTAGTCTCTCTCTCTCTCTCTTTCTTAGTCTCTCACTCTTTCTTAGACTCTCTCTCTCTTTCTTAGTCTCTCTCTCTCTTTCTTAGTCTCTCTCAGTCTCTCTCTTTCTTAGTCTCTCTCTCTCTCTTTCTTAGTCTCTCTCTCTCTCTTTCTTAGTCTCTCTCTCTCTCTCTCTCTCTCTCTCTCTCTCTCTCTCTCTCTCTCTCTCTCTCTTTCTTAGTCTCTCAGTCTCTCTCAGTCTCTCCCTCCCCCTCTCCCTCCCCCTTTCCCTCTCCCTCCCCCTCTCCCTCCCCTGCAAGAGGTCGGTGAAGGGAGAAACTCGATGCAACCACTGAAGTAGCGCTGTGGGTTTCCCTGAACCCACCCCGTCGTTAGAGAAATAAACGGTAAAAACCCTCTTTCAAATGTATGGGTTCAGACAAACCCGCATCGTCGTTAGAGGAATAAACGGTAAAAACCCTCTTTCAAATGTATGGGTTCAGACAAACCCGCATCGTCGGGAGTGTGTAGTCAAAAGCGGCATCCGGCAAAGGTTAAACCAAAAGCTTGTTGTTTTCATTTATACTCAGGATGTCATTATATAGTGTAAAGTTTGTACCTGTTGTGTTGACCTAGTGTTGTGTGCAGGTATCACTGGTCGTGGACGAGAATGACGACAAGGGCCAGAAGTGTGCCTGTGATATTGCCGGTCAGTGTTCTCTTCTGTTTGCCTCAATTTTGTGTGGCGTTAGGGAAAACCAGGAAATGTCAGACTGTAACTGTCATGCCTTGCCTGCACCTAGTCTGTCACACACTTCACACTTTTCTGTGTACCTGCATTATGAAAAATCTAGAAAATCAGTCTACAACAGTCACATGTGCACTCCCTTTTTCACAGGCTAAACACTCTTGTCGGTTTACCTGCATTCTGTCTGGGAGGGGAAATGCTAGAAAACCACAGGCTGCATCACACACATCTGCACTCGCTCTTCCACACTCTCCTGTTTTCCTGCATTCATACAGTGGGTGGGGACAAGGGAGGGAACTACAGAACTGCAACATTGAACAGCCACACATGCACTCACTCTATCACACACTGGCTAATCAATATACCCAATAATAACACTGTAAGAGTATTGTGAGTGTGCACATGTTTATAAGAGAGAGAGAGAGTTGTGGTTGTGACAGGGCATGAGGTGTGGTGACTGATACAGACTGCCTATTGCAGGACGTGTTTCAACATATAGAGGGGGATATGTGTGTGTGTGGGTGGGTGTTACGTCTGTGACAGGGCATGAGGTGTGGTGACTGATACAGACTGCCTATTGCAGGACATGTCTCAACATGTTGAGGGGGATATATGTGTGTGTGTGGGTGGGTGTTACGTCTGTGACAGGGCATGAGGTGTGGTGACTGCTACAGACTGCCTATTGCAGGACATGTCTCAACATGTAGAGGGGGATATGTGTGTGTGTGGGTGGGTGTTACGTCTGTGACAGGGCATGAGGTGTGGTGACTGATACAGACTGCCTATTGCAGGACATGTCTCAACATGTAGAGGGGGATATGTGTGTGTGTGGGTGGGTGTTACGTCTGTGACAGGGCATGAGGTGTGGTGACTGCTACAGACTGCCTATTGCAGGACATGTCTCAACATGTAGAGGGGTATATGTGTGTGTGTGGGTGGGTGTTACGTCTGTGACAGGGCATGAGGTGTGGTGACTGCTACAGACTGCCTATTGCAGGACATGTCTCAACATGTTGAGGGGGATGTGTGTGTGTGGGTGGGTGTTACGTCTGTGACAGGGCATGAGGTGTGGTGACTGATACAGACTGCCTATTGCAGGACATGTCTCAACATGTAGAGGGGGATATGTGTGTGTGTGGGTGGGTGTTACGTCTGTGACAGGGCATGAGGTGTGGTGACTGCTACAGACTGCCTATTGCAGGACGTGTTTCAACATATAGAGGGGGAAATGTGTGTGTGTGGGTGGGTGTTACGTCTGTGACAGCACTTGAGATGTTGACTAATACCAAGCATTGTGTGTGACAGATGGTCTACTGCAGGACGTGTTTCAAGTAGTAGAAGGGGCTGATTCACAAGTTCCCAACGCTTTTCTTGTCTTCCTCGGCTTGCTGAAGGTATGTATCCTAAGTCTCCTCGCAGCTCTAAGGGGTTGCCTCTGTCTAAAGAAAACATGTGGCAATAACTTAATAGACATTTACAGTTTTCTTTCACAATAAGTTTAATCCTATTTCAGGATGACCAATACAGTTAACATTCTGTGATTGTGTGGGATTTCTATGGCGTAAATGTATTGTTTAAGGGATTTGCAGAATTGAAAAGCGAACAACTGACACATGATTCAACAGCATTGGAGATAAATACAAACAGAAAAATGTAGACATCAAAAAGGAAAGATTACACTTTTGACTTGTGCAAGTTCTGTTGATTTCTGAGAGTGAAGGATTGTTATGAGTGTGACTGTTGTGATGTGCAAGGACAAAAAGCACAAACTACCAAGCGACAGTTTGTTTGTTTGTTTGTTTGCTTAACGCCCAGCCGACCACGAAGGGCCATATCAGGGCGGTGCTGCTTTGACATATTACGTGCACCACACACAAGACAGAAGTCGCAGCACAGGCTTCATGTCTCACCCAGTCACATTATTCTGACACCGGACCAACCAGTCCTAGCACTAACCCCATAATGCCAGACGCCAGGCGGAGCAGCCACTAGATTGCCAATTTTAAAGTCTTAGGCATGACCCGGCCGGGGTTCAAACCCACGACCTCCCGATCACGGGGCGGACGCCTTACCACTAGGCCAACCGTGCCGGTCCCAAGCGACAGTCATATTCATGTAACCTTGTGTTGTTCATCACGACTGTTTTTTTGCAAAGACAGGACAAAATGTACAGATGATAAAACAACCATGTTACCATAAAACAGCCATATTATATGTACTGAATTATTATGACTAGTATTTGGGGCGGACAAAAAGTGCTCCCAGCAACATGTTCTTTTAACATCATTGTGTGTATTAAGAATGTGCAGTGTATTATATCTGTGGTGTATTATGACTGTGCAGTATCTTAGGAAAGTGTTGTGTTGTGCAGGGACAGCACAAAAAGTACAGATCATCCAACATGTTCTTTTGACATCATTGTGTGTAGAATGTGCAGTGTATTATATCTGTGTGGCGTGTTATGAGTATGACTGAAATGTGTTGTGTTTTGCGAAAGAGGACGCGCCACCTACATCCTGTAAGGGGGAAGCACTCGGACAGTGCTTGGGATCCACGGTGGCGCATGGTTATGGGAGATAATTGTACCCACTCAGCGTTTTGTCCAATTTTTTCGGCCTATAATAGATAATGTGCAAGAATAGTACTGTCTCGGTAAGTATCATATAGACAGTAGGCTTAAAAAGAAGCCTTACATTTGCAGGGAGAAGACAAAAAGTACCGAGCGCCCAGCAACATCAGCGGACCTCTGCTGATTCTGAACCATGTGGTTCAGCAGGCCTACTTCCCCCGCTCTGCACGCGACACTCTCAGCTTCTTCCTCAGCAAGTAGGTACCCCACTGTAGCGCCATCTCTTCTGGCTGTTATTTAGCTTCCGTATTGTTTTACCTTTACCTGCATGTTTGGTATTCCCCCTGAAATTATTGGACTGTGATAGACCTTAATGTAAATAGTTTCAAAGACGGAGACTACCCTGTAAACTGAGAAAGGAAACAAACTTGAATCGGTCCCGCATAGCAGAATAGGGTAAGGTAAAGGTAAAGGTATTCCCATAACCATCTGGTCGTAGGGGAGAGAGATGTTAGAGATCTCCACTTTTCTGGGGGCCAGCTTTTTATGAGGGCGGTGCCCATCTCCTCTCCCTCGCTGCCTTTGCCTTCCCCGGCCCTGAATAGGGTCAGGTACCCATTTCCAGCTGGGTGGACTGGAGAGCGCTCGGAAAAATCGGGTATTTGTATTTGTCCCCGAGTGGGGGACGAACCACGACCTCCAGCATGAGAGGCAAGCGCTCTAACCACTGCGCCACTCCGCTCCTGAGGGTAAAGGGACGTTAAAAACCAAGAATCAACCAATCCCCCTGAAATTCAGCGAGAGAAAACCCTGCCTGGGTAGACTGTTCACATGGGTGACAAACTGGTAACAAATGAAAATAGGATAAGGTAAATAAGTGTTTTAAACATAAACAAAATAAATTGAGTTATGCAGAAATGTGGTGAATAAATAAGCAACTTTGACTTTTGTTCAGCATGAAAGTTGCCTGTTCATTCAGTGTTTTTGTTTTTTATTGTCTTAAAGTTAAACGACTTGTTCCACATAGCTCTCCCTTTGGTCTTAGTTTAATCAGAGCGTGTACTTCCCGTTTAAATTGTATCTTGCCATTAGCATTCTGTCTCTCTTGATTAAATTACATATTATTACCCAACTCACATATAGCAATTAACTCTAGTTCAGTGCTGGTAACGCTGTACGCGTTCCCCTTGGTAACAAGGGAGACCACCCTAAAAAAGAGTGATCCATCCCATAATATCAGACCGATGTCCGGTCCAACATCCGTATGCGTGCGCATACGCCGCCATTTGTATCATTCTCTCTCAGCGGTTCAACTGGGAAGGACGCTTCTGATGTACGCTCCTGCTGTTTGCAGTTTTTCGCCTTAGTCCTTGGCTTTGGCATCTCCCCTTGGTCGTCGCCTATCTGTTCACCTTTACCTAGCTGTGTGGTGAGATCTTTCCGTTTTGTTATAACTTTAGCGACGTTTTCGTCGCTCGTTTTGTACTTGTGAAATTTTTCTGAAATTGTTTTTCTTTGAAATTTTTCGTGAGTTATTTTGCTATGGCGGAGGCTGCGCTTGTTGATAGCGTGAAAAGGAAGCCGAGTTCGAGGCAGGTGCCTGACGATTCGCCTCCTAAACGAAGCTCGAGGAGAGAGAAGGGCGCAGGAAAATCCGCGTCTGTTTCTTCCGATTCAACTTCTGTTAAATCTCCCGTGTTAGCAGACGTCAGTTTAACTTCCGGTCAGGCTTGTTTACGTTCTGGCAAGAGTGGTGTTTCGGGCAAAGCTTCTTCTTCTTCTGCTTCTGCTTCTGCTTCAACTTCAGATGGCTGCCCTGGGTTAGCGCCAACTGAAGTTGCGTCTTTATTGTTGACTTTGAGCGCTCAAGTTTCGACACTTGCGTCGGAATTATCTTCCACTAGGGAGGAATTACGAGCGCTTCCGTCTGGTGTTTCTGATGTTCTCTCCTTAGCACAGGTACGGCAGTCTCCTGCAGTTCCGGCTTCGACTTCCGCTAAGCCTTCGGCGTCTGTGACTCGGGCGGATGTCCATGCTTCGCAGGATGGGGGTACCAAGTTGGTGTCTCTTCTGAATGTGACACCAGTACAAGGTATGTCTACACCGCTTGCCGGTGTGCGAGCTCAGGGGGCTCTCTCGTGCGTTGGAGGCCGTGAGAGTTCTTATGAGCAGCGAAAGGACGAGCGCCTCCGTACGTCTCTTTATGAGAATATCGGGGACCGTTTTAGTCCTCTTCCGCCCGGGGGGCAGGAAGTGGTCGGTACTGCCGACGATAAACAGTCTGATGTTCTGCCTCCTGGCTCCGAGCTTGATCTCGAGTCGGAGGGTAGGGCGGAAGACGGGGATGCCTCAGTGGTAGAGGATTCCCAACTGAATTTGCCCGTGAAGCTGTCAGCCGCAGTGGCGCTGGCGGCGGAAACGGCGTTCAGATATTTTCCGGAAGGGGTGGTGAAGGACAAGGCTCAGCTTCACCCACCTCGGTCTGCTTTTGACGATTTCCGGAGTGCACAGGAGCAACGGCCTCGCTTCCGCTTCCGGGAATCGTCAACTATTGCCTATGAAATGGCGAACGTCTTGTGTGGTAAACGCAAACCGGCGGTGCCGTTGTTGGTTCAGCACGGCGATGCTCCGGAAGACGTTGTCTCTTGGCTGGCTCAACCTGGGGCCCGAGCAGCTTCCGGTGTTCCGAAGTTCAAGCTCAACCCTTATCCTGTGAGTCTGATTGACACTTTTGCTCTGCCGTCAGGGGCACTTCCGGTGACGCCGGAACTTGCTGCTTTGAGAGAAGATGGGTACAATAGGGATAGAGTTGTCCCATGTACTGACGGTTCTCTCTCAGCCTTGGAGGAAGTTGGAAGGTCTTTGCTTGAGCTCACGTCCTTGTCGGAGTCTCTGCAAAGATCTTTGTCCAGATCGATTGCCACTTCTCTTGATCCTTTTGAAGTTCGGTTTGATGCGTCGCCGACAGATGTTTCGACACTGCTGGCTACTCTGGGCAAGGTGACTAGAGAACAGGTTGCTTTGTCTGCCCGGCTGTATACGCACACAGTTCTTTCAAGGAGGTCAGCCTTCTTGACGGGGTCCAGATTTCGGGACACCGCGACTGTGGAGAGGCTGAAGGTCTCCCCTTTTGCTGAGGGGTCTCTCTTAGGGCAGGCGTCTTTCGATGCACTCCAGAAAGAGACGCAGGACGCGCGGGATGTAGCGATCGCGCGTCTGGCTTCACAGGGCTTCCAGAAGCCTCAGGGCAAGTCTCAGACTCAGGCGTTTTCTTCTGCTAAGCCTCAGACGTCTTCGTCAGGTGGTGGGAAGGCCCAGAAGCAGTCATTCTCCTCCAGGGGTAGGGGGCGTGGAGCTCCTTACCCTAAGAGGGGTCAGTCTTTCGGGGGTTCCAGGGGGTCGGGGCGTAAGCCTCACCCCCAATGAAACTTCCCCGAACAACACATCCCGGTGGCCCCCGCGCTAGTTGTAGCGGGCGGCCCGTCCAGGGCCCTTTCTTCCTGGCTGCAACTGGTGGCCAGCAAGTGGGTCACGGGGATAGTGTGTTCGGGGTTCCGGCTTCTCTGGTCAGGGCAGAAGGCTCCCCTGGTCAGGATAATCCCGCCCTGCAGGGCGCCAAAGGATTTGGTGGCACGGAACGCGGTCCAGGAGGAGGTCTCGGCTCTGCTGCTCAAGGGAGCTATAGAGGAGGTCTTGGACGCGCGGTCCCCGGGGTTTTAAGGCAGACTTTTCGTAGTGCCGAAAGCCTCGGGGGCGTGGAGGCCGGTGTTAGATCTTTCTCCTTTGAACAAGTTTCTGAGAGTAATCAAGTTTACCATGGAAACTCCAACTTCGGTTCGGGAGGCCTTACGGCCGGGAGATTGGGCAACGTCGATCGATCTTACAGACGCTTACTTTCACGTCCTCATACATGTCGCGGACAGGAAGTGGCTTCGCTTCCCTTGGGGCGGCAAAGCTTACCAGTTCAGGGCTCTGCCGTTCGGCCTGTCTTTAGCCCCGTGGATTTTCACGATTGTGGTCAGGCAGCTTTGCGCTCTTGTGAGACAGGAAGGCATCCGTCTCAGAGCATACCTGGACGATTGGTTAATCCTTCACCAGAACAGGGGGCTTTGCGAGGCTCATACGCACAGGGTGCTGAGCCGGGCGGCACAGCTGGGTTTCTCTGTCAACCTGACAAAATCCGAGTTGGAACCATCCCAGACGTTTACTTACCTGGGCATGGAATTCGACACACTTCGGTGGTCTGTCCGTCCGTCTCAAAGGCGGATCGACAAGCTTCAGGGTCTGATTCGGTCTCTCTACGGAGAGAATCACGCCAGTGCAAGGGTTCTGACTTCGGTTCTGGGTCAGATGGAATCCATGGCTTCCCTCATTCCGTTGGGCAGGGTTCACAAGAGGCCTTTTCAGGCCTCCCTGCAGTCAAGGTGGGATCAGACATCCCAGGACTGGAGTGTTCCGATCGCTCTGGGGACTTGGTTTCAGCAGACCACAGGTGTTTGGCTTCTTCCGGATTTGTTCCGGGGTGTTCCCATTGTTCGTCCACCGCCGGAGAGAGAGTTGTTTACGGACGCATCTCTGACGGGGTGGGGTGCTCATCTGGACGAGCACATGGTTTCGGGACTTTGGGATTGCTCTCAGGCCTCCCTACATATCAATGTACTGGAGTTGGAGGCCGTTTCCCTGGCGCTTCTAGCGTTCAAGCCTTTTCTGGAGGGCAGTCATGTACGTCTTCACACCGACAACATGTCTGTGGCGTCGTATGTGAACAAGCAGGGGGGGACTCGGTCTCACAGTCTTTCCGACATTGCATGTCGCATTCTCAAGTGGTGTCACGCCCAGCACATTCTGTTGTCAGCAGTGTACTTGAAGGGCAGTCTGAACGTCCTTGCAGACACTTTGAGCAGAGGGGACAGGATTGTTCATTCAGAGTGGACTCTCACACACCAGTCTTTGCAGCGGCTTTGGTCGCAGATCGACAAGCCCAAGATAGATCTCTTTGCGACGAGGTTTTCGGGGAGACTTCCTCTCTTTGTCTCCCCCTTCCCGGATCCTCTGGCCTGGAAGGTGAATGCTCTGGAAGTGGATTGGTCAGATCTTCCGGCGTATGCTTTCCCTCCGTTCTGCCTCTTAGGCAAAGTCCTCAGGAAAGTGGACTTAGAGAAACCAGCGCTGGTTCTGGTCGCTCCTCTGTGGCCAAGCCAGCACTGGTTTCCCGACCTACTGCGTCTAGCAGTTCGGCCCCCGATCCCTCTCGCCCTGAAAAGAGGAGATCTCGTGCAGCCTCGGTCAGGCGTTCAGCACGAGAACCCACAGATCCTGGCCCTTCACGCGTGGATTCTGTCCGAAGCGCTTTGCGTAGGGCAGGGGCCTCTTCCCCTACTCTGAGATACGTTGGACATGCACATAGAAAATCGACGTCTTCGGTTTACTCGTCGCACTGGGCCTCTTGGTCTAGGTGGTGCGCGCTTAACGGGGTTAAACCTCTTTCACCTAGGTCTATTCATGTAGCCAACCATCTGTCTTGGTTGGCTGATCAGGGGGCTTCTCCCTCTTCTATTAGGGTCCGGAGGTCGGCGATCTCTTCGACCCTCGCGCAATTAGGCCACAAAATTTCGCTCGGAGGGGTTATCGCTAGTGTTATTAAGGGGGCTGCCCTTTTAGCAGCTCGTTCAAAATCGCTTCTCCCTGCATGGGATTTGTTCCTGGTCTTACGTTTCTTAGCCTCGGATGAGTTCGAGCCTCTTTTGTCAGCCAGTTTGGCCGATTTGACGCGTAAGACTGTGTTTTTAACGCTTCTCTCTACTTCGAGGAGAGGTAGTGAGGTGCACTCTTTGTCGGGTTTAGACAAGGATATTGCGTTCGAGAAGGATGGTTCCATTTCTCTCAAATTTGTTCCCGGCTTTCTCGCGAAAAACCAGAAACCTGGCCAGCTTTCTCCAATCTTGCGCATCCCACCCTTGAGCAAAATTTTGGCTCCTGGAGATCCCGATATTGCAAATTGTCCTGTGAGAGCTCTCCGATGTTACCTGTCTCGAACTCGGCCTGTTAGGTCAGAAGGTCAAAAGCTTCTTTTCATATCTTTAAACACGGCTAGGTGTAAGGATATAGCTAAGGTGACTCTGGCCAAATGGATCTCCACTCTGATCAAACGAGCATATGCCTGGTGGCAAGTGCAGTCGGGTGATATTAGGGCAGTGTTGCCTCTCACCGCGGCTAGAACCCATGAGGCGAGAGCCTGGGCATCCTCAGTGGCAGTTCTTCGGTCCGGCAAGCTAGCCGAGGTACTGGAAGCTGCGTACTGGCGCTCTGAGGACATCTTCGTCAATTATTACCTCAGAGACGTCGCTTCTGTAAGACAGGATGGGAGCTCCGCGCTGCCTGCCATGGTAGCGGCGGGACAAGTCCTGCATGCCTAGTTTTTGGTAAGTACCCACCACCTATAGTAGCAATCTGCTATATGTGAGTTGGGTAATAATATGTAATTTAATCCAAAATTTTAATAATAAATTTTCATTTAATTAATATACTTACCCAACTCACATCGTTTAAACCCTCCCGCCTCCCCGCTGTGGTGGTATTGGGTTCTAAAAAAGTAGTGAGTTGGGCTTCGTTCGAATGATACAAATGGCGGCGTATGCGCACGCATACGGATGTTGGACCGGACATCGGTCTGATATTATGGGATGGATCACTCTTTTTTAGGGTGGTCTCCCTTGTTACCAAGGGGAACGCGTACAGCGTTACCAGCACTGAACTAGAGTTAATTGCTATATGTGAGTTGGGTAAGTATATTAATTAAATGAAAATTTATTATTAAAATTTTGGATTATGATGGATGTCAGCAGTTTGGACACAGCGTAATTGTGAAACAAAACCACAGCTGCTAGAGTGATGCGATGCCAGACGATAATTTTCCATCTTGAGGAAATCATGATTATAGACACAAGGTTTTCTTGTCTGGCTAATGACTGTTGCATGTTAATGTTGTGCGTTACAGACCTCACCCCCAGCTGGAGAAGGCGTCCACAGCACGACACAAGATTCTGCAGACACTCTACGCCTTTTAGCAACTTGTGCAATAACTTATATGTCCATTCAGACAGTGTCGAACTCTTTTCCATGTAGAAACTACATTTTTATTTGTGTCACTGTGTGCAAGAAGTAAAAGAAATGTTAAATGGAACCGGTGGTGTGTGAAGATGGTGTTTATTCTCCTCGTTTGTACTTTGATGTAGGTCAGGTTATCAAGTTTACCAAAATAAAAACTAGCTTGAAGACATTGTATTACACTGTTGGTGTTGAATGAACACAAGTGCTGTGCATTTACCAAGGTCAAGGTGTTTCCATGTGACACAGGGGAACCAAAAAGGCATCAAATGTGTGACTTCACAACTCAACTGACACTTCTTTGACACGGCAGTGAACAGTCATTTATACAGCCGTTTCAAATGAATCATGGATGTCAGGTATCATATGTGTCGTATTTCACACTTTTTCCTTCCCCATGAATGTCTTGCAGTGGTCAAGGTCAGAATGTTCACATCATATCCACAAATTTAGGTTTGTATCTCCAGATTTATTGTGTTCCTTTAGTGTCAGAATATACTAGGTACGTTTAACCCTGCCAACTACCACTGCTGGAAGTGAGGCTTTTTGTACTGTTTAATAGTAAGACAGTTATGACTGGTGTTGCTGATGAATGAATGTATGTTTTCTAATATGAAAGTGCGTATTGTAGAGCTTGAGTGTTTTGATTGTAAAGAAGCAGCTGAAGGTCTCTGAAATAATTTTAAATGTTCAGATTTATAGTACCATGCACAGGCGGTTGCCATTTCTGAATGATGATTGTCAGCTAGTTTTATGTCTATTTGACAAATCACTTCAGGAAATAAATTTGTTTGAAGATGAAGATGTGTCAGTACATTCATGATTTGGACGCCACCTAAGTTTGTAATTTGTTATTCTACTTTTAAAGGAGATATTGAATTTTGTTGTATGCAAACGTGTAACTTATTTTGTCCACATTTTTATAAATCTTGGAGAGAGCATTTTAGCAAATAAGCTGGGCAAAGCGGTTCACACGCTGGGCAAAGCGGTACACACACCTATCCATACAGAATGGAACTTTTGGAAAACAAATCGGATCCAACACACAGAATTCACGCTGAGTAATTTATTGAATGATCACAATGAAGCCAACATTTTTTTCATCAAGAAATCTCGGCGTCAGCCAATGTGGGTGCCTTGACGATGCCCTTGCCCTCTACTTTGAAGGGCACGCCCTTGAACGTCGCCACACGCTCCTTGTTGGTGCGAATGTCTGGCTTCAGCGTCTCCCACACCTTCTTCTTGGGGTTCAGCTGCTTGTCAGGGGTGCCTGGAAATAACAAGGTTTTAGTCAGACCTGTGTTCTACAACACAAGGAATTTAGCTTGGCAATCGCTCCATCTTTGTATACAACTGTCAGCCTACGAAAGCATAACTCTCAGCAACTCCTATTTTTCATTGATTTGTCATTTAGGGCTAACCAAATCAACCATTCTAAATTCACGTCTTCCAATATGCCATACTTCAGGCATGGGAATTGTCCGCGGATTTCCGGGAAAAGGAAATTACGTTTCAGCGAAAATAAAAAATTGTCTGCGGCAAAAAAAAGTAAATTAAATTATATGTATACTATTGTCTCTCTATCCATTATTTGCTTGCACGAGAACCATCAAAATATTGGTCTAAAATGCTAACATTCGTTTTCCTTCCGGCCTCTGTGCCTAGGCCGAGGTCCAGGGGCCGCCTATTTTCAGAGTTTTTTCTATTTTGGAATTCCCATGCCTGGTACTTATGGTACAATCCTGCACATGTGCATCTTCACACAACCATAAAAGCCACAGTAGGGTTGTAAGAACCGCACACATTTGTATAGGGCAATGTACCTGGGTATCCATCAAAGGTGACACGATCGCCAGGGATGACGCCAGGCGGCGGTTCCAGAATCTCAATCTTGCCGTCTTTGGCGCACATGATCATCCCCTCCGACGACACGCCACGCATCTTGCTGGCCTTCAGGTTACACATGAACACTGCCACGCGATCTTGCATCTGTAACATGTAACACGCCACTGTAACATGCCTTGCTGACATTCAGGTTACACATGAACGCTGCCACGCGATCTTGCATCTGCAACACGTAACACACTATTGTAACATGCCTTGCTGACATTCAGGTTACACATGAACACTGCCACGTGATCTTGCATCTGCAACACGTAACACACTATTGTAACATGCCTTGCTGACATTCAGGTTACACATGAACGCTGCCACGCGATCTTGCATCTGCAACACGTAACACACTATTGTAACATGCCTTGCTGACATTCAGGTTACACATGAACGCTGCCACGTGATCTTGCATCTGCAACACGTAACACACTATTGTAACATGCCTTGCTGACATTCAGGTTACACATGAACACTGCCACGTGATCTTGCATCTGCAACACGTAACACACTATTGTAACATGCCTTGCTGACATTCAGGTTACACATGAACACTGCCACGTGATCTTGCATCTGCAACACGTAACACACTATTGTAACATGCCTTGCTGACATTCAGGTTACACATGAACGCTGCCACGTGATCTTGCATCTGCAACACGTAACACACTATTGTAACATGCCTTGCTGACATTCAGGTTACACATGAACACTGCCACGTGATCTTGCATCTGCAACACGTAACACACTATTGTAACATGCCTTGCTGACATTCAGGTTACACATGAACACTGCCACGTGATCTTGCATCTGCAACACGTAACACACTATTGTAACATGCCTTGCTGACATTCAGGTTACACATGAACACTGCCACGTGATCTTGCATCTGCAACACGTAACACACTATTGTAACATGCCTTGCTGACATTCAGGTTACACATGAACACTGCCACGTGATCTTGCATCTGCAACACGTAACACACTATTGTAACATGCCTTGCTGACATTCAGGTTACACATGAACAATGCCAGACGATCATTTATTTGTAACAATATATGCATCATTTTCACACATCTTGCTTGTCTTAGTGTTACACTATCAGACAATAACTTGACCTTTAACAAGTAACACACCACTGTAACACATCTGGCTGGCCTGTTGGTTACTCATAAACACTGCGAGGCTGTTGCACAATCCGCTGGCCGTTAGGTCAAAGTGTGGTTGTAACAAATACCTGACATGTTTGCTTCCATAAAAAGCTTCCTTCTCCTGGTAACATTCAAGACTCGACGGTATAACAACACAAGTACGCATGAAAGGAGAGTGTACATTTGAAAAAGCTATTATGCAAGTGAAGCTGGCAACAACAATGATAATTCACCTGTTCGATGGGGATGTGGTTGACAAGACCAGACACGATGGTGCGCGGTTTCTCCTCCCCCAGGTCAACCGTCTCCACATACAGAGTGTCGGCGTCAGGGTGCTTCTCCACAGCCACAATCTTGCCCACACGAAAGTCCAGTCGCGATACGTCCATCTTCTCAGCTTCACCGGCCCCTGCTTCTGCCTTCTTGCCTTTACCTGAAACCATGACAGCCACATGCACCTTTGGTCCCTGCAGACGCATGTACTGTGGGTCCTCTTTCAATTCAACACCAGAAAGACCAACGGTTACGTACTCAGATGTTAAGGAAGCATTTCAGGTGTAGTGGAGAATCTCAAGACACAGTTGCCTGATAGCAAAGACACTAGCATGATAAGGCCTGTGGAAAATTGTTTGATAACCAGTTAGTGAGATTTGTACCCGTTGCAAGAACTGTTTGAAAATCCACTAATGCGGAAATACAAGCGTCTTATGTACCCTGATTCAGCCGTTTAAGATTAACCTTTAAATGTTATTCTAGTGCTGAGCTACCCTTTGACCTCATCCTTATGCTAAAACATTCCCTATGAAGACAGTGTGACCCTTCACTAGACTTTGTGTTCCTTTCTTTTCTCGGTGTAATGAGGCTTTCACTGACAAGAGGGCTTCCGCAACTTCACGGTTTCAGAGCAAATGTTACTGGATCACATTGTTTATAACACCAAGCTACCAAAATCTCATCTTTTACTGCTTCACAACAATTCATCGTTCCACCCCTGTAGTTCAGTTTTCACAAGGCACTGTATTCCTTCGATCAGTAACAGTAATACTAATAGTGATGTACTTTTGTTGTCTTTTGCAGGCTTTTCTTTGTCCTGCTTGGCTTGCCCTGCATCCTTGGCTTGCCCCGCCTCTGTTTTGGCTTTCTTGGCCTGGGGTTGGTCAGTGGCTTTGGCTGCTTGAGGGGGTGGAGCTTGGGCTGCCTTGTCCCCGCCCGCTCCCCGCTGACCGGCACTGGTGGTTATTCCTCTTCTCTGAGGAACACCGATCTGCTTCACTGAAAGTCAAGCGAAAGTAACAGAAAATCATTGCTGTTCTCCATACTTTTCCCCTTGACTATTCTTCATCAGTTCACACGGTGTGGGAGACGTTCCATGCGTAAAAAGCTCTGAGGCGGAAGTGTGCCAGCTCTGATGCGCCACTTATACGGGCCTTATTTTGTCCGTTTTGCGAATCGCGTCAGAGCTGGAACAAACCTAAGCTCCGCCCATTTCACTATTGCTCAGAGCTGGCACATCGATTAAACGAGTTAATTAATTTTGAGAAAAATCTAGGAGCAATCTGAAATTTTTGTTGACGCCAAAACATTGCTTTTGCATTCCTTCAGCTTCCCATTAAGGTTTTGATGGTCTGTGTTAGTCTGTATCGAGCATAACCACGAAAATGCACAAAAATCTCCACTTTTTGACATAAATTATCAATTATTGCGATATCTAGTCATTGTAGCATCAAGTTGCCTACATTTGGTAATACCCAATGCATGTGTGTACGTTACAAACCAAAAAGTAAAATGGAACTCTGCCTTAGACACCTACAGTTGCGATCGATCTGAGCCGACTGCAAAAAAGTGGCGCATCAGAGCTGGAACACTTCCGCCTCAGAGCTTTTTACGCATGGAACGTCTCCCACACCGTGGTTCAGGTATAACATCTTTGTTGCTCATGATCTTTGAACTTTACAATGTTCTGTGTTGCATGCCTAATATCTTCACTTCTCAAAATAACAGAAAGAATGAAAAAAGAAAAAACACAAATTCATACTCATAGCTAAACGTTGATCCTTTTGCAGAGAGTAAAGTGTTTAGAATAAAGGGGCATGCATCATAGTCTATGACACCATATGAAGTAACAAACTGAACATCACAAAGGTCCATGTAACTGTAGTTAGATGGACAGCCTGACTTGAGACTTACCTCCATTCCTGATCTCAGCCACCTTGAGACTGATCTTGACCGTCTCTATCTCATCCTGCAGCGCGTTGTTCTTTTCCCTCAGTTGCTCCTCTTCTCCTTTGCCTGCACTCAACGCTGCAACAATCCATCGGTCACAAATAATTTTATTCCTTTCAGCTTTACTGTTTGCTTTTCTCAGCATTTTCTACCGATTTATCATCATTCTTTTAATGTTATATGCACAGCACAGTCGAACCTACCTTAATAAGCCTCATTGATTGATTGTGTGACCACCTGCCCATTTGAAGCACCCAGATATAGGATCCCTGACAATATTTTGGCTATATAATTATAAATCACCTTTCCATAGCGACCACCTGTCTTGGACAGTCACTTTTGGTCGGTCCCTTGGGTGGGCTTTATAGAGAGGTGCGACTGTATTACTGAGATTATGTGCTGCCCCAGCTACCCTGGCAGAGATAATTTGTTTGTTTGTTTAACGCCCAGACCACCACGAAGTCGAAGGGTGATATCAGGGCGGTGCTGCTTTGACATTTAACGTGCGCCACACACAAGACAGAAGTCGCAGCACAGGCTTCATGTCTCACCCAGTCACATTATTCTGACACCGGACCAACCAGACCTAGCACTAACCCCATAATGCCAGATGCCAGGCGGAGCAGCCACTAGATTGCCAATTTTAAAGTCTTAGGTATGACCCGGCCGGGGTTCGAACCCACGACCTCCCACTCACTGGGCGGACGCCTTACCACTAGGCCACCGTGTTGCGGTCTGGCAGAGATGGGCGTTGCTGCATCTTATGGAGGGTAACCACTGTAACACTAACACTGAATACCACATGACTCCATATATCATAAACAGGGGCTCACATCCACGTCGGACATACACGGATATTTTTCCAAATGCTGCGGGGAAAAAAAAAGTCCTATTGATTTATTTTTGTTCAGGACAAAATGTCCTATCACTTTTGCATTGTCCAGGACATTTGTCCTATGCCACCTCTCATGGATGTGAGCCCCTGCATATATTAATGTTAGTGTCTTACCCGTTGCAGTCTGCAGCGCAGCAATCTGATGTTTGAGCTGTGCAATGATGCCGTCTGCCTGGTCTGCCCGCAATTTCAGGCCCTTCAACACTGTCGCCGAAGCCATCCTGTCACAGAAGTGGGGGTGGGATAAGGTGAAGGTTGTGAGCAATGTTTCACATTTGTTACACTTAGTACCCACAGATCCCACTTGGCACAATCACACAAAAACGGATGCAGAAATGAGTTAAGAAATATGTATGCCAGGGCCCAGTGAAAAACGCTCTGTAAACATGATAACTAAATCAAAGTTAGGCAAGATGCCTCCCTCTCTCTGGCTGTGTTCTATTCACCTATGGAACAAGCTTTCGACTATGACGTCATTTCATTTCTACGTCATTCATTTTGTCATTGAACATTACCTCGCCGGCAGCTTGCAAGCCAGTTTCTGTGACGAGTTTGAGATAAGGCCTGAAAAAAAAATAGGTGCGATTACGGTAACCCGACCTACCCTATTTTAGGGGCCGACCCTATAACTTTTTTATTACATTTGTCAAAAAAACACAAAAAAAACGAGTGCAGAAAACGCAATGAAAGCGAAAGCGCCTGAGTCGCACACTTATTTCCCTGTCAAGTAGGTTTAATTTGTACACATTAGAAAAAAAAAGTTTTAAAAAAAAGTGATTGCCTACCTTCCTACCCTATTTTTTTTGGCTATGTTACCATAACCACACCTATTTTTGTGTGTGTGTGTGTGCCTAAGTTCACTATTTGTATCATAAGTGTCTGTCTCAGTGTCTGTCTGTCTGCTTCAAAGACCAGTGGGTGACGTACTGTACATGTAACGTTTTGTTAATAATTAAACGTTCCAAAAACCTACAATTCTTGGGTTTTTAAAAATTGTAAATCAAAGTTAACAGTGCATAGCTCGGTGTAGTTCATTAATCTAATGCCTACTGTCTTACTCCAGAGAAATGAGGTAATAATGCCAGGGCTCAGTAAAAAATACTCTTTAATCATGAAAACTGGATCAATGACAGTGTATAGCTCAATAGTTGGGTGCAGTTCATTACTAACATGTACTGCCTTAGTCTAACTCTGGAGTCTCGATTGATTGCTGTTTCATGTATGGTTTTCCTGCCAGGATTAAATTGGCCCAAGACATTTAGGTTCATAAAGTTGTGGGGCGGGGATATAGCTCAGTTGGTAGCGCGCTGGATTTGTATTCAGTTGGCCGCTGTCAGCGTGAGTTCGATCCCAGGTTCGGCGGAAATTTATTTCACAGAGTCAACTTTGTGTGCAGACTCTCTTCGGTGTCCGAACCTCCCCCCGTGTACACTACATTGGGTGTGCACGTTAAAGATCCCACGATTGTGCTTTTAGTTATGCGCTATAGAAATCTCCTTAATAAAGATTGACAAAAGGGTCTTTCCTGGCAAAATTGCTTAGGCACAGTTAATAATTGTCTACCTATACCCGTGTGACTTGGAATAATAGGCCGTGAAAGGTAAATATGCGCCGAAATGGCTGCAATCTACTGGCCGTATAAAATTTCATCTCACACGGCATCACTGCAGAGCGCCTAGAACTGTACCCACGGAATATGCGCGATATAAGACTCATTGATTGATTGTGTGGCATAACTATCACGAACCAAGGCTGTGTCATTACTCATTTTATAGGCCTTACTGTTAATGTACTTTTGAGCTATCTGCAACCTTTTGTTGATGTTAAGGGCCCATTAGAGCTGAGTTACAGCGCCAATGTCAGCAAAGGGTTTCAAATTTAAAAAAACATAAAATAAAATAAAATAAGAGTAAAAAAGTCAGATAAGGAGACAACCAGTTAAAAAAACTTTTCTTTTTGGATAGTGCTTTCCATGCGGATTATATTCTCTTGGTCTTACAGAATGAACACATGCTTACGACGGGCGCTGTGGCGGGGTGGTAAGACGTCGGCCTCTTAATCGGAAGGTCGAGGGTTCGAATCCCGGCCGCCTGGTGGGTTAAGTGTGGAGATTTTTCCGATCTCCCAGGTCAACTTATGTGCAGACCTGTTAGTGGTGTGTACACGCAAGCACAAGACCAAGTGCGCACGGAAAAGATCCTGTAATCCATGTCAGAGTTCGGTGGGTTATAGAAACACGAAAATATCCAGCATGCTTCCTCTGAAAACGGCCTATGGCTGCCTAAATGGCGGGGTAAAAACGGTCATACACGTAAAATTCCACTCGTGCAAAAACACGAGTGTACGTGGGAGTCTAAGCCCATGAACGAAGAAGAAGAAGAAGAAGAACACATGCTTACTTTTGATATTTTAACAATTATGTTTCTGTTTGCTTTCAGTTTCAAATTACCTTCGCGACTTCGCGATAAATTTCAATACAGAGGCGGTGTAAGTGATTGAGGGAGCTGCTGAAACACAATAAGCCAGAGAACTGACACCGTGTGACACTGCAGACTCCACTGCAGGCGTGACACCAACGTACCTGATGCAAGTCTGCGAAACAAACCAAAACCAACACACGGCACTTGATAAAGTTGATTCCGACGACAGACAACCTGTTCCAATTTGGCACACCGGTAAAACGAGATCTTGCAACAATAACAACCAGATAGGCAATCGTGACTTGACTCACTTCAGTTCAGTTCACTGGACCTGAACAGATGTGTGTCGGTTACGAATTTGTAACACTACAGCCCTGACTCACCTTATCGCCATTGAGAATAAAGCTAACCGGTAAGCTTAGAAGAAAATAGAGTTTTAAGAATATACCATTTTCGGAAATCCCAAGTTGGAACACGGAGAACTTGGGCCCTAGCTAGCACTACAATAGCTACTAGATGAGAGTCTTCCACATTTTCTTGTGTGTGTGTGTGTGTGTGTGTGTGTGTGTGTGTGTGTGTGTGTGTGTGTGTGTGTGTGTGTGTGTGTTTCTATTTGTTCTTATTCAACACTGCAATGCTTCTCAAGTTGTCGCTCTTGAGTAGAATTTAAAAAGGTATCAGTACAATTCATTTCGTCCAGGACACAACCGGGGAAAGCATCTGTATGACAATAATGGAAATGTGAACTGTTAGGTTTAAACAATATTGTATATCATTGAAACATTATGAATTGTTTAGCTGTATCAATAACCAGTTATGATTGATAGTTGGTGTCAGTATACGTTCGTTTTTGTGCCTTGTGTAGGCCTACCAGTTATTCCGAGAGGAAAACAACAACAAAACAACAACAACAACAACAACAACAACAACAACAAACACACGCACATACGGTGGTGTACATACGTGGAGAAAGGGAACTGGACATTTTGAATCCTCGACCTTTTGTTGTCGACCATTTGTCGCTATCGACATTTTGTCACCCTCTACGTTTTGACTCCTCGACCTTTTGGTCTTCAACTTTTTGTTGCACACCTGGGTTAGAGAGAGAGAGAGAGAGAGAGAGAGAGAGAGAGAGAGAGAGAGAGAGATCAAATCAAATCAAATCAAATCAAATCAAATCAAGTCAAATCACATTTTTTGAAGGTCAGTTGTGGCATTAATGCCAGAGACATTTGATTTATGAAGTCTTATATCGCGCGCGTATCTCCAGACTCGGACTCAAGGCGCAGGGATCTATTTATGCCGTGTGAGATGTAATTTTTTACACAATACATCACGCATTCACATCCGGACCAGCAGATCGCAGCCTGATTTCGGCGCATATCCTACTTTTCACGGCCTATTATTCCAAGTCACACGGGTATTTTGGTGGACATTTTTTTTTATCTATGCCTATACAATTTTGCCAGGAAAGACCCCCATTGTCAATCGTGGGATCTTTAACGTGCACACCCCAATGTAGTGTACACGAAGGGACCTCGGTTTTTCGTCTCATCCGAAAGACTAGCACTTGAACCTATAGTCTCTGCTTGAACCCACCACCTAGGTTAGGAAAGGGGGGAGAAAATTGCTAACGCCCTGACCCAGGGTCGAACTCGCAACCTCTCGCTTCCGAGCGCAAGACAGAGACAGAGACAGACAGAGCTGATACATGTATGTTTCTAACAAATATCTGTGCAATTTGTAGAAAACAGATCTACAATTTTGTGCAATTTACTGCATTATAAGTACTGCTAGG